>NC_089844.1:48644360-48955360 GCF_035609145.1 Eleutherodactylus coqui | reverse complement strand
TGCAGGTGGGTTTCGGCCCACACTGCATGCCCCAGTCAGACTGGGGTTCTTTACAAGTGGACACATGTAGGTTTAACTCCCTGTGGACCCACTGCCTGGGTGGGTGCCAGGAAGCCACCGGCGGTACATAGAAATATCCCATTGCATTGCCCAACACAGCTGAGGTAGTAATGTCGTGCGTAATACAGGTGGGCTTCGGCCCACACTGCATGCCCCAGTCAGACGGGTTCTTTAGAAGTGTACAGAAGTATTAAAAACTCAGTGTGCACCTACAGCATGGGTGGCTCCCTGGAACCCACCGGCGGTACACAAAAATATCCCATTGCATTGCCCAACACAGCTGAGGTAGTAATGTCGTGCGTAATGCAGGTGGGCTTCGGCCCACACTGCATGCCCCAGTCAGACTGGGGTTCTTTACAAGTGGACACATGTAGGTTTAACTCCCTGTGGACCCACTGCCTGGGTGGGTGCCAGGAAGCCACCGGCGGTACATAGAAATATCCCATTGCATTGCCCAACACAGCTGAGGTAGTAATGTCGTGCGTAATACAGGTGGGCTTCGGCCCACACTGCATGCCCCAGTCAGACGGGTTCTTTAGAAGTGTACAGAAGTATTAAAAACTCAGTGTGCACCTACAGCATGGGTGGCTCCCTGGAACCCACCGGCGGTACACAAAAATATCCCATTGCATTGCCCAACACAGCTGAGGTAGTAATGTCGTGCGTAATGCAGGTGGGCTTCGGCCCACACTGCATGCCCCAGTCAGACTGGGGTTCTTTACAAGTGGACACATGTAGGTTTAACTCCCTGTGGACCCACTGCCTGGGTGGGTGCCAGGAAGCCACGGCCGGTACATAGAAATATCCCATTGCATTGCCCAACACAGCTGAGGTAGTAATGTCGTGCGTAATACAGGTGGGCTTCGGCCCACACTGCATGCCCCAGTCAGACGGGTTCTTTAGAAGTGTACAGAAGTATTAAAAACTCAGTGTGCACCTACAGCATGGGTGGCTCCCTGGAACCCACCGGCGGTACATAAAAATATCCCATTGCATTGCCCAACACAGCTGAGGTAACGTCAGCTGTAATGCAGGTGGGCTAAAAATTAATTTGATTACACTGTAGGCGAGGGCCCACAAAAATTGCTGTATCAACAGTACTAATGTACATCCCAAAAATTGGCCATGGCCAGCCAAGAGGGCAGGTGAAACCCATTAATCGCTTTGGTTAATGTGGCTTAAGTGGTAACTAGGCCTGGAGGCAGCCCAGTGTAACGAAAAATTGGTTCAAGTTAAAGTTCCAATGCTTTTAAGCGCATTGAAACTTATAAAAATTGTTCAGAAAAATTATTTGAGTGAGCCTTGTGGCCCTAAGAAAAATTGCCCGTTCAGCGTGATTACGTGAGGTTTCAGGAGGAGGAGCAGGAGGAGGAGGAGGAGGAATATTAGACACAGATTGATGAAGCAGAAATGTCCCCGTTTTGGATGGTGAGAGAGAACGTAGCTTCCATCCGCGGGTGCAGCCTACGTATTGCTTACGTATCGCTGCTGTCCGCTGGTGGAGAACAGAAGTCTGGGGAAATCCAGCCTTTGTTCATCTTGATGAGTGTTAGCCTGTCGGCACTGTCGGTTGACAAGCGGCTACGCTTATCTGTGATGATTCCCCCAGCCGCACTAAACACCCTCTCCGACAACACGCTAGCCGCAGGACAAGCAAGCACCTCAAGGGCATACAGGGCTAGTTCAGGCCACGTGTCCAGCTTCGACACCCAGTAGTTGTAGGGGGCAGAGGCGTCACCAAGGATGGTCGTGCGATCCGCTACGTACTCCCTCACCATCCTTTTGCAGTGCTCCCGCCGACTCAGCCGTGACTGGGGAGCGGTGACACAGTCTTGGTGGGGAGCCATAAAGCTGGCCAGGCCCTTAAAGACTGTTGCACTGCCTGGGATGTACATGCTGCTCGATCTACGCACATCCCCTGCAACATGGCCCTCGGAACTGCGCCTTCTGCCACTAGCGCTGTCGGCTGGGAATTTTACCATCAGCTTGTCCGCAAGGGTCCTGTGGTATAGCAACACTCTCGAACCCCTTTCCTCTTCGGGAATCAGAGTGGGCAGGTTCTCCTTATACCGTGGATCGAGCAGTGTGTACACCCAGTAATCCGTAGTGGCCAGAATGCGTGCAACGCGAGGGTCACGAGAAAGGCATCCTAACATGAAGTCAGCCATGTGTGCCAGGGTACCTGTACGCAACACATGGCTGTCTTCACTAGGAAGATCACTTTCAGGATCCTCCTCCTCCTCCTCCTCCTCCTCCTCCTCAGGCCATACACGCTGAAAGGATGACAGGCAATCAGCCGGTGTACCGTCAGCAGCGGCCCAAGCTGTCTCTTCCCCCTCCTCCTCATGCTCCTCCTCCTCCTCCTCCTCCTCCTGTACGCGCTGATAAATAGACAGGAGGGTGCCCTGACTA
Organism: Eleutherodactylus coqui; assembly: GCF_035609145.1. Classification (NCBI taxonomy): domain Eukaryota; kingdom Metazoa; phylum Chordata; class Amphibia; order Anura; family Eleutherodactylidae; genus Eleutherodactylus; species Eleutherodactylus coqui. Next base: position 48,952,888 of record NC_089844.1, on the reverse strand, counting down.
TCCAGCGGCATACTGTCTTCCCCCGCCCCCGTTTCCGAGCGCAAAGCAGCTGCCTTTATGGTTTGCAGGGAATTTCTCAAGATGCATAGCAGAGGAATGGTGACGCTAATGATTGTAGCATCGCCGCTCACCACCTGGGTAGACTCCTCAAAATTACCAAGGACATGGCAGATGTCTGCCAACCAGGCCCACTCTTCTGAAAGGAATTGAGGAGGCTGACTCCCACTGCGCCGCCCATGTTGGAGTTGGTATTCGACTATAGCTCTACGCTGTTCATAGAGCCTGGCCAACATGTGGAGCGTAGAGTTCCACCGTGTGGGCACGTCGCACAGCAGTCGGTGCACTGGCAGCTTAAAGTGATGTTGCAGGGTGCGCAGGGTGGCAGCGTCCATGTGGGACTTGCGGAAATGTGCGCAGAGCCGGCGCGCCTTTACGAGCAGGTCTGACAAGAGTGGGTAGCTTTTCAGAAAGCGCTGAACCACCAAATTAAAGACGTGGGCCAGGCATGGCACGTGCGTGAGGCTGCCGAGCTGCAGAGCCGCCACCAGGTTACGGCCGTTGTCACACACGACCATGCCCGGTTGGAGGCTCAGCGGCGCAAGCCAGCGGTCGGTCTGCTGTGTCAGACCCTGCAGCAGTTCGTGGGCCGTGTGCCTCTTATCGCCTAAGCTGAGTAGTTTCAGCACGGCCTGCTGACGCTTGCCCACCGCTGTGCTGCCACACCGCGCGACACCGACTGCTGGCGACATGCTGCTGCTAACACATCTAGATTGTGAGACAGAGGAGGAGGAGGAGGAGGAGGGTGCTTTAGTGGAGGAAGCATACACCTCCGCAGATACCAGCACCGAGCTGGGGCCCGCAATTCTGGGGGTGGGTAGGACGTGAGCGGTCCCAGGCTCTGACTCTGTCCCAGCCTCCACTAAATTCACCCAATGTGCCGTCAGGGAGATGTAGTGGCCCTGCCCGCCTGTGCTTGTCCACGTGTCCGTAGTTAAGTGGACCGTGGCAGTAACCGCGTTGGTGAGGGCGCGCACAATGTTGCGGGAGACGTGGTCATGCAGGGCTGGGACGGCACATCGGGAAAAGTAGTGGCGACTGGGAACTGAGTAGCGCGGGGCCGCCGCCTCCATGATACTTTTGAAGGACTCCGTTTCCACAACCCTATACGGCAGCATCTCAAGGCTGATGAATTTTGCGATGCGGACGGTTAACGTTTGAGCGTGCGGGTGCGTGGCGGCGTACTTGCGCTTGCGCTCGAACACTTGCGCAAGCGACGGCTGAACGGTGCGCTGAACTACACTGCTGGATGGGGCCGAGGACAGCGGAGATGAGGGTGTGGGTGCAGGCCATGAGGCGGTAGTGCCTGTGTCCTGAGAGGGGGGTTGCATCTCAGTGGCAGGTTGGGGCACAGGGGGAGAGGCAGGGGTGCAAACCGGAGGCGGTGAACGGCCTTCGTCCCACCTTGCGGGGTGCTTGGCCATCATATGTCTGCGCATGGTGGTGGTGGTGAGGCTGTTGGTGTTGGCTCCCCGGCTGAGCTTTGCGCGACAAAGGTTGCACACCACTGTTCGTCGGTCGTCAGGCGTCTCTGTGAAAAACTGCCAGACCTTAGAGCACCTCGGCCTCCGCAGGGTGGCATGGCGCGAGGGGGCGCTTTGGGAAACACTTGGTGGATTATTCGGTCTGGCCCTGCCTCTACCCCTGGCCACCGCACTGCCTCTTGCAACCTGCCCTGCTGATGCCCTTGACTCCCCCTCTGAAGACCTGTCCTCCTGAGTAAGCGTTGCACACCAGGTGGGGTCAGTCACCTCATCGTCCTGCTGCTCTTCCTCCGAATCCTCTGTGCGCTGCTCCCTGGGACTTACTGCCCTTACTACTACCTCACTGCAAGACAACTGTGTCTGATCGTCATCGTCCTCCTCACCCACAGAAAGTTGTTGAGACAGTTGGCGGAAGTCCCCAGCCTCTTCCCCCGGACCCCGGGAACTTTCGAATGGTTGGGCATCAGTGACGATAAACTCCTCTGGTGGGAGAGGAACCGCTGCTGCCCAATCTAAGCAGGGGCCCGAGAACAGTTCCTGGGAGTGTTCCCGCTCCTGAGCAGGTGTCATTGTAGTGGAGTGAGGAGGCTGGGAGGAAGGAGGAGCAGCAGACAGAGGATTCGGATTGGCAGCAGTGGACGGCGCAGAACTGCGGGTAGACGATAGGTTGCTCGAAGCACTTTCTGCCATCCAGGACAGGACCTGCTCACACTGCTCATTTTCTAATAACCGTCTCCCGCGTGGACCCATTAATTGGGCGATGAATGTGGGGACGCCAGAAACGTGCCTCTCTCCTAATCGCGCAGCAGACAGCTGCGACACACCTGGATCAGGAGCTTGGCCTGTGCCCACACCCTCACTTGGCCCTCCGCGTCCTCGGCCACGTCCACGTCCACGTCCTCTAGGCTTACCCCTACCCCTCAGCATGCTGTATTACCAGTGATTAGATTTCCCAGGCAGGAAATAAATTGGCGCAAGACTGCAGGCCAAATATAATTTTTGCCCTTTTTGGAAAACGAAAGGCCCCACTGCCTCTAGTGAATGAATTATCTAAGTTTAATAACTGTGCTGTGTCCCTGCTTATGTGTCACAGAACGTGAGGGTAGCAGAGTTATTAACTGTGGCAGAGCAGGTTTTTTTTTTTCCCAATTAAGGAAAGCAAATGGCGAAGCCAGCAGTAAAGCGTAGCTGGGTGTGTATGATTTAGCAATGTTTTTCACGCAACTCACACGTCTCCACAGGCGTAAGGACGGACAGAGGCTGGACAAATAGATTTGTTTTCAGTTTTTTCCCACCAACAGGCAGCACTGCGTATATTCAATGAACCTGAGAAGTTTAATAACTGTGCTGTGTCCCTGCTTATGTGTCACAGAACGTGAGGGTAGCAGAGTTATTATAACTCTTGGAGAGCAGGTATTTTTTTTCCCAATTAAGGAAAGCAAATGGCGAACCCAGCAGTAAAGCGTAGCTGGCTGCGTATGATTTAGCAATGTTTTTCACGCAGCTCACACGTCTCCACAGGCGTAAGGACGGACACAGGCTGGACAAATAGATTTGTTTTCAGTTTTTTCCCACCAACAGGCAGCACTGCGTATATTCAATGAACCTGAGAAGTGTAATAACTGTGCTGTGTCCCTGCTTATGTGTCACAGAACGTGAGGGTAGCAGAGTTATTATAACTCTTGGAGAGCAGGTATTTTTTTTCCCAATTAAGGAAAGCAAATGGCGAAGCCAGCAGTAAAGCGTAGCTGGGTGCGTATGATTTAGCAATGTTTTTCACGCAGCTCACACGTCTCCACAGGCGTAAGGACGGACAGAGGCTGGACAAATAGATTTGTTTTCAGTTTTTTCCCACCAACAGGCAGCACTGCGTATATTCAATGAACCTGAGAAGTTTAATAACTGTGCTGTGTCCCTGCTTATGTGTCACAGAACGTGAGGGTAGCAGAGTTATTATAACTCTTGGAGAGCAGGTATTTTTTTTCCCAATTAAGGAAAGCAAATGGCGAAGCCAGCAGTAAAGCGTAGCTGGGTGCGTATGATTTAGCAATGTTTTTCACGCAGCTCACACGTGTCCACCGCCCGTAAGGACGGACAGAGGCTGGACAAATAGATTTGTTTTCAGTTTTTTCCCACCAACAGGCAGCACTGCGTATATTCTATGAATAATAACTGTGTTGTGGCCCTGCCTATACAATTCTTTCCCTGCAGTATCAATGGAGGGTGGAATGCTCTGCAGAGGCGATTTTGAGAAGCCCAAAAAAAATGCAGCACAGCCAACAGCAGCCTGGACAGTACTGCACACGGATAAATATGGCCCTAGAAAGGACCGTTGAGGTTCTTGAAGGCTACACTCACTCCTAACACTCTCCCTGCCTATGCAGCACTTCTGTCCCTAATGCCAGGTGCAACGGTCTGCAGAGGCGATTTTGAGAAAAAAAAAATCCCACTGCTAACAGCAGCCAACACACAGCTATCAGTGGCCCTAATAAGGACCTTTGGGGGGTCTTGAAGCCTACACTAACTACCAATTCTTTCCCTACAGCAGCTCCGGTATAAACAGCACTGTCCCTCATCTAACTCACACCGCATCTGAGGCGAGCCGCGGGAGGGGCCGACTTTTATATTAGGCGAACACCTGATCTCGCCAGCCACTCACAGCAGGGGGGTGGTATAGGGCTTAAACGTTGCAGGGGGAAGTTGTAATGCCTTCCCTGTCTTTCAATTGGCCAGAAAAGCGCGCTAACGTCTCAGGGAAGGAAGTGAAAGTAACCAGAACACCGCATGGTGTTCGTCACGAATAACGAACATCCCGAACACCCTAATATTCGCACGAATATCAAGCTCGGACGAACGCGTTCGCTCATCTCTAGTCCCAACTCGATTACTCAATTCTATGCGCAAAAGAATTAGCGTCCAAATTTTACGTACGGAATGTAATTTTCTCACGTAGAAACTTAAAATTTGGCACGGGCATTGATTATGTCATAAATAGGAAAAGCTAATGGGTCCCAAATCGATTATTCAATTCTATGTGCAAAAGAATTAGCGTCCAAATTTTATGTACGGAATCCAATTTTCTCACATAGAAACTTGAAATTTGGCACGAGCATTGATTATGTCATAAATAGGAAAAGCTAATGGGTCCTAACTCGATTATTCAATTCTATGTGCAAAAGAATTAGCGTCAAAATTTTACGTACGGAATCCAATTTTCTCACATAGAAACTTGAAATTTGGCACGAGCATTGATTATGTCATAAATAGGAAAACCTAATGGGTCCCAACTCCGTTATTTAATTCTAGGCACAAAAGAATTAGCGTCCAAGTTTTATGTACGGAGTGTAATTTTCTCACATAGAAACTTAAAATTTGGCATGGGCATTGATTATGTCATAAATACGAAAAGCTAATGGGTCCCAACTCGATTACTCAATTCTATGCGCAAAAGAATTAGCGTCCAAATTTTACGTACGGAATGTAATTTTCTCACGTAGAAACTTAAAATTTGGCACGGGCATTGATTATGTCATACATACGAAAAGCTAATGGGTCCTAACTCGATTATTCAATTCTATGTGCAAAAGAATTAGCGTCAAAATTTTACGTACGGAATCCAATTTTCTCACATAGAAACTTGAAATTTGGCACGAGCATTGATTATGTCATAAATAGGAAAAGCTAATGGGTCCCAACTCCGTTATTTAATTCTAGCCACAAAAGAATTAGCGTCCAAGTTTTATTTACGGAGTGTAATTTTCTCACATAGAAACTTAAAATTTGGCATGGGCATTGATTATGTCATAAATAGGAAAAGCTAATGGGTCCCAAATCGATTATTCAATTCTATGTGCAAAAGAATTAGCGTCCAAATTTTATGTACGGAATCCAATTTTCTCACATAGAAACTTGAAATTTGGCACGAGCATTGATTATGTCATAAATAGGAAAAACTAACGGGTCCCAACTCGATTTTTCAATTCTATGCGCAAAACAAATAGCGTCAAAATTTTAAGTACGGAATGTATTAATCTCACTTTCCAGTGTCATAGAAGCGTGAAATTTGGCACGAGCAATGATTATGTCATAAATAGGAAAAGCTAATGGGTCCCAACTCGATTATTCAATTCTATGTGCAAAAGAATTAGCGTCTAAATTTTTCGTACAGAATCCAATTTTCTCACATAGAAACTTGAAATTTGGCACGAGCATTGATTATGTCATAAATAGGAAAAAGCTAATGGGTCCCAACTCCGTTATTTAATTCTATGCGCAAAAGAATTAGCGTCCAAATTTTATGTACGGAATCCAATTTTCTCACATAGAAACTTTAAATTTGGCATGGGCATTGATTATGTCATAAATAGGAAAAGCTAATGGGTCCCAACTCGATTATTCAATTCTATGTGCAAAAGAATTAGCGTCCAAATTTACGTACAGAATCCAATTTTCTCACATGGAAACTTAAAATTTGGCACGAGCATTGATTATGTCATAAATAGGAAAAGATAATGGGTCCCAACTCGATTATTCAATTCTATGCGCAAAAGAATTAGCGTCCAAATTTTACGTACAGAATCCAATTTTCTCACATAGAAACTTAAAATTTGGCACGGGCATTGAATATGTCCTAAATAGGAAAAACTAACGGGTCCCAACTCGATTTTTCAATTCTATGCACAAAAGAATTAGCATCAAAATTTTCCGTACGGAATGTATTTTTCTCACTTTCCAGTGTCACAGGAAACGTGAAATTTGGTACGAGCATTGAATATGTCATAAATAGGAAAAGCCAATGGGTCCCAACTTGATTATTCAATTCTATGCGCAAAAGAATTAGCGTCCCAATTTTACGTACAGAATCCAATTTTCTCACATAGAAACTTAAAATTTGGCACGGGCATTGAATATGTCCTAAATAGGAAAAACTAACGGGTCCCAACTCGATTATTCAATTCTATGCGCAAAAGAATTAGCGTCAAAATTTTACATACGGAATGTATTTTTCTCACTTTCCAGTGTCATAGAAACGTGAAATTTGGCACGAGCATTGATTATGTCATAAATAGGAAAAGCTAATGGGTCCCAACTCGATTATTCAATTCTATGTGCAAAAGAATTAGCGTGCAAATTTTACGTACAGAATCCAATTTTCTTACATAGAAACTGAAAATTTGGCACGGGCATTGAAAATGTCCTAAACAGGAAAAACTAACGGGTCCCAACTCGATTATTCAATTCTATGCGCAAAAGAATTAGCGTCAAAATTTTACATACGGAATGTATTTTTCTCACTTTCCAGTATCATAGAAACTTGAAATTTGGCACGAGCATTGATTATGTCATAAATAGGAAAAGCTAATGGGTCCCAACTCCGTTATTTAATTCTAGGCACAAAAAATTAGCGTCCAAGTTTTATTTACGGAGTGTAATTTTCTCACATAGAAACTTAAAATTTGGCATGGGCATTGATTATGTCATAAATAGGAAAAGCTAATGGGTCCCAACTCGATTACTCAATTCTATGCGCAAAAGAATTAGCGTCCAAATTTTATGTACGAAATGTAATATTCTCACGTAGAAACTTAAAATTTGGCACGGGCATTGATTATGTCATAAATAGGAAAAGCTAATGGGTCCTAACTCGATTATTCAATTCTATGTGCAAAAGAATTAGCGTCAAAATTTTACGTACGGAATCCAATTTTCTCACATAGAAACTTGAAATTTGGCACGGGCATTGATTATGTCATACATACGAAAAGCTAATGGGTCCTAACTCGATTATTCAATTCTATGTGCAAAAGAATTAGCGTCAAAATTTTACGTACGGAATCCAATTTTCTCACATAGAAACTTGAAATTTGGCACGAGCATTGATTATGTCATAAATAGGAAAAGCTAATGGGTCCCAACTCCGTTATTTAATTCTAGCCACAAAAGAATTAGCGTCCAAGTTTTATTTACGGAGTGTAATTTTCTCACATAGAAACTTAAAATTTGGCATGGGCATTGATTATGTCATAAATACGAAAAGCTAATGGGTCCCAACTCGATTACTCAATTCTATGCGCAAAAGAATTAGCGTCCAAATTTTACGTACGGAATGTAATTTTCTCACGTAGAAACTTAAAATTTGGCACGGGCATTGATTATGTCATACATACGAAAAGCTAATGGGTCCTAACTCGATTATTCAATTCTATGTGCAAAAGAATTAGCGTCAAAATTTTACGTACGGAATCCAATTTTCTCACATAGAAACTTGAAATTTGGCACGAGCATTGATTATGTCATAAATAGGAAAAGCTAATGGGTCCCAACTCCGTTATTTAATTCTAGCCACAAAAGAATTAGCGTCCAAGTTTTATTTACGGAGTGTAATTTTCTCACATAGAAACTTAAAATTTGGCATGGGCATTGATTATGTCATAAATACGAAAAGCTAATGGGTCCCAACTCGATTACTCAATTCTATGCGCAAAAGAATTAGCGTCCAAATTTTACGTACGGAATGTAATTTTCTCACGTAGAAACTTAAAATTTGGCACGGGCATTGATTATGTCATACATACGAAAAGCTAATGGGTCCTAACTCGATTATTCAATTCTATGTGCAAAAGAATTAGCGTCAAAATTTTACGTACGGAATCCAATTTTCTCACATAGAAACTTGAAATTTGGCACGAGCATTGATTATGTCATAAATAGGAAAAGCTAATGGGTCCCAACTCCGTTATTTAATTCTAGCCACAAAAGAATTAGCGTCCAAGTTTTATGTACGGAGTGTAATTTTCTCACATAGAAACTTAAAATTTGGCATGGGCATTGATTATGTCATAAATACGAAAAGCTAATGGGTGCCAACTCGATTACTCAATTCTATGCGCAAAAGAATTAGCGTCCAAATTTTACGTACGGAATGTAATTTTCTCACGTAGAAACTTAAAATTTGGCACGGGCATTGATTATGTCATACATACGAAAAGCTAATGGGTCCTAACTCGATTATTCAATTCTATGTGGAAAAGAATTAGCGTCAAAATTTTACGTACGGAATCCAATTTTCTCACATAGAAACTTGAAATTTGGCACGAGCATTGATTATGTCATAAATAGGAAAAGCTAATGGGTCCCAACTCCGTTATATAAATCTAGCCACAAAAGAATTAGCGTCCAAGTTTTATTTACGGAGTGTAATTTTCTCACATAGAAACTTAAAATTTGGCATGGGCATTGATTATGTCATAAATACGAAAAGCTAATGGGTCCCAACTCGATTACTCAATTCTATGCGCAAAAGAATTAGCGTCCAAATTTTACGTACGGAATGTAATTTTCTCACGTAGAAACTTAAAATTTGGCACGGGCATTGATTATGTCATAAATAGGAAAAGCTAATGGGTCCCAAATCGATTATTCAATTCTATGTGCAAAAGAATTAGCGTCCAAATTTTATGTACGAATCCAATTTTCTCACATAGAAACTTGAAATTTGGCACGAGCATTGATTATGTCATAAATAGGAAAAGCTAATGGGTCCTAACTCGATTATTCAATTCTATGCGCAAAAGAATTAGCGTCAAAATTTTCCGTACGGAATGTATTTTTCTCACTTTCCAGTGTCACAGGAAACGTGAAATTTGGCACGAGCATTGAATATGTCATAAATAGGAAAAGCCAATGGGTCCCAACTCGATTATTCAATTCTATGTGCAAAAGAATTAGCGTCTAAATTTTACGTACAGAATCCAATTTTCTCACATGGAAACTTGAAATTTGGCACGAGCATTGATTATGTCATAAATAGGAAAAGCTAATGGTTCCCAACTCGATTATTCAATTCTATGCGCAAAAGAATAAAGCGTCCAAATTTTACGTACAGAATCCAATTTTCTCACATAGAAAGTTAAAATTTGGCACGGGCATTGGATATATCCTAAATAGGAAAAACTAACGGGTCCCAACTCGATTATTCAATTCTATGCGCAAAAGAATTAGCGTCAAAAATTTACGTACGGAATGTATTTTTCTCACTTTCCAGTGTCATAGAAACTTGAAATTTGGCACGAGCATTGATTATGTCATAAATAGGAAAAGCTAATGGAACCCAACTCGATTACTCAATTCTATGCGCAAAAGAATTAGCGTCCAAATTTTACGTACGGAATGTAATTTTCTCACGTAGAAGCTTAAAATTTGGCACGGGCATTGATTATGTCATAAATAGGAAAAGCTAATGGGTCCTAACTCGATTATTCAATTCTATGTGCAAAAGAATTAGCGTCAAAATTTTACGTACGGAATCCAATTTTCTCACATAGAAACTTGAAATTTGGCACGAGCATTGATTATGTCATAAATAGGAAAACCTAATGGGTCCCAACTCCGTTATTTAATTCTAAGCACAAAAGAATTAGCGTCCAAGTTTTATGTACGGAGTGTAATTTTCTCACATAGAAACTTAAAATTTGGCATGGGCATTGATTATGTCATAAATACGAAAAGCTAATGGGTCCCAACTCGATTACTCAATTCTATGCGCAAAAGAATTAGCGTCCAAATTTTACGTACGGAATGTAATTTTCTCACGTAGAAACTTAAAATTTGGCACGGGCATTGATTATGTCATAAATACGAAAAGCTAATGGGTCCTAACTCGATTATTCAATTCTATGTGCAAAAGAATTAGCGTCCAAATTTTATGTACGGAATCCAATTTTCTCACATAGAAACTTGAAATTTGGCACGAGCATTGATTATGTCATAAATAGGAAAAACTAACGGGTCCCAACTCGATTTTTCAATTCTATGCGCAAAACAAATAGCGTCAAAATTTTACGTACGGAATGTATTTTTCTCACTTTCGTGTGTCATAGAAGCGTGAAATTTGGCACGAGCATTGATTATGTCATAAATAGGAAAAGCTAAGGGGTTCCAACTCGATTATTCAATTCTATGCGCAAAAGAATTAGCGTCCAAATTTTACGTACGGAATGTAATTTTCTCACGTAGAAACTTAAAATTTGGCACGGGCATTGATTATGTCATAAATACGAAAAGCTAATGGGTCCTAACTCGATTTTTCAATTCTATGTGCAAAAGAATTAGCGTCAAAATTTTACGTACGGAATCCAATTTTCTCACATAGAAACTTGAAATTTGGCACGAGCATTGATTATGTCATAAATAGGAAAAGCTAATGGGTCCCAACTCCGTTATTTAATTCTATGCGCAAAAGAATTAGCGTCCAAATTTTACGTACGGAATCCAATTTTCTCACATAGAAACTTTAAATTTGGCATGGGCATTGATTATGTCATAAATAGGAAAAGCTAATGGGTCCCAACTCGATTATTCAATTCTATGTGCAAAAGAATTAGCGTCCAAATTTACGTACGGAATCCAATTTTCTCACATAGAAACTTAAAATTTTGCACGGGCATTAAATATGTCCTAAATCGGAAAAACTAACGGGTTCCAACTCGATTATTCAATTCTATGCGCAAAAGAATTAGCGTCAAAATTTTCCGTACGGAATGTATTTTTCTCACTGTCCAGTGTCACAGGAAACGTGAAATTTGGCACGAGCATTGAATATGTCATAAATAGGAAAAGCCAATGGGTCCCAACTCGATTATTCAATTCTATGCGCAAAAGAATTAGCGTCCCAATTTTACGTACAGAATCCAATTTTCTCACATAGAAACTTAAAATTTGGCACGGGCATTGAATATGTCCTAAATAGGAAAAACTAACGGGTCCCAACTCGAAAATTCAATTCTATGCGCAAAAGAATTAGCGTCAAAATTTTACGTACGGAATGTATTTTTCTCACTTTCCAGTGTCATAGAAACGTGAAATTTGGCACGAGCACTGATTATGTCATAAATAGGAAAAGCTAATGGGTCCCAACTCGATTATTCAAATCTATGTGCAAAAGAATTAGCGTCCAAATTTTACGTACGGAATGTAATTTTCTCACTTAGAAACTTAAAATTTGGCACGGGCATTGATTATGTCATAAATAGGAAAAGCTAATGGGTCCTAACTCGATTATTCAATTCTATGCGCAAAAGAATTAGCGTCAAAATTTTCCGTACGGAATGTATTTTTCTCACTTTCCAGTGTCACAGGAAACGTGAAATTTGGCACGAGCATTGAATATGTCATAAATAGGAAAAGCCAATGGGTCCCAACTCGATTATTCAATTCTATGTGCAAAAGAATTAGCGTCTAAATTTTACGTACAGAATCCAATTTTCTCACATAGAAACTTGAAATTTGGCACGAGCATTGATTATGTCATAAATAGGAAAAGCTAATGGGTCCCAACTCCGTTATTTAATTCTATGCGCAAAAGAATTAGCGTCCAAATTTTATGTACGGAATGTAATTTTCTCACATAGAAACTTAAAATTTGGCACGGGCATTGATTATGTAATAAATAGGAAAAACTAACGGGTCCCAACTCGATTATTCAATTCTATGCGCAAAAGAATTAGCGTCCAAATTTTACGTACGGAATGTAATTTTCTCACTTAGAAACTTAAAATTTGGCACGGGCATTGATTATGTCATAAATAGGAAAAGCTAATGGGTCCTAACTCGATTATTCAATTCTATGCGCAAAAGAATTAGCGTCAAAATTTTCCGTACGGAATGTATTTTTCTCACTTTCCAGTGTCACAGGAAACGTGAAATTTGGCACGAGCATTGAATATGTCATAAATAGGAAAAGCCAATGGGTCCCAACTCGATTATTCAATTCTATGTGCAAAAGAATTAGCGTCTAAATTTTACGTACAGAATCCAATTTTCTCACATAGAAACTTGAAATTTGGCACGAGCATTGATTATGTCATAAATAGGAAAAGCTAATGGGTCCCAACTCCGTTATTTAATTCTATGCGCAAAAGAATTAGCGTCCAAATTTTATGTACGGAATGTAATTTTCTCACATAGAAACTTAAAATTTGGCACGGGCATTGATTATGTAATAAATAGGAAAAACTAACGGGTCCCAACTCGATTATTCAATTCTATGTGCAAAAGAATTAGCGTCCAAATTGTACGTACAGAATCCAATTTTCTCACATGGAAACTTGAAATTTGGCACGAGCATTGATTATGTCATAAATAGGAAAAACTAACGGGTCCCAACTCGATTATTCAATTCTATGCGCAAAAGAATTAGCGTCAAAAATTTACGTACGGAATGTATTTTTCTCACTTTCCAGTGTCATAGAAACTTGAAATTTGGCACGAGCATTGATTATGTCATAAATAGGAAAAGCTAATGGAACCCAACTCGATTACTCAATTCTCTGCGCAAAAGAATTAGCGTCCAAATTTTACGTACAGAATCCAATTTTCTCACATGGAAACTTGAAATTTGGCACGAGCATTGATTATGTCATAAATAGGAAAAGCTAATGGGTCCCAACTCGATTATTCAATTCTATGTGCAAAAGAATTAGCGTGCAAATTTTACGTACAGAATCCAATTTTCTCACATAGAAACTGAAAATTTGGCACGGGCATTGAAAATGTCCTAAACAGGAAAAACTAACGGGTATCAACTCGATTATTCAATTCTATGCGCAAAAGAATTAGCGTCAAAATTTTACATACGGAATGTATTTTTCTCACTTTCCAGTGTCATAGAAACTTGAAATTTGGCACGAGCATTGATTATGTCATAAATAGGAAAACCTAATGGGTCCCAACTCCGTTATTTAATTCTAGCCACAAAAGAATTAGCGTCCAAGTTTTATGTACGGAGTGTAATTTCCTCACATAGAAACTTAAAATTTGGCATGGGCATTGATTATGTCATAAATAGGAAAAGCTAATGGGTCCTAACTCGATTACTCAATTCTATGCGCAAAAGAATTAGCGTCCAAATTTTACGTACGGAATGTAATTTTCTCACGTAGAAACTTAAAATTTGGCACGGGCATTGATTATGTCATAAATAGGAAAAGCTAATGGGTCGTAACTCGATTATTCAATTCTATATGCAAAAGAATTAGCGTCAAAATTTTACGTACGGAATCCAATTTTCTCACATAGAAACTTGAAATTTGGCACGAGCATTGATTATGTCATAAATAGGAAAACCTAATGGGTCCCAACTCCGTTATTTAATTCTAGGCACAAAAGAATTAGCGTCCAAGTTTTATGTACGGAGTGTAATTTTCTCACATAGACACTTAAAATTTGGCATGGGCATTGATTATGTCATAAATAGGAAAAGCTAATGGGTCCCAACTCGATTACTCAATTCTATGCGCAAAAGAATTAGCGTCCAAATTTTACGTACGGAATGTAATTTTCTCACGTAGAAACTTAAAATTTGGCACGGGCATTGATTATGTCATAAATAGGAAAAGCTAATGGGTCCTAACTCGATTATTCAATTCTATGTGCAAAAGAATTAGCGTCAAAATTTTACGTACAGAATCCAATTTTCTCACATAGAAACTTAAAATTTTGCACGGGCATTGAATATGTCCTAAATAGGAAAAACTAACGGGTCCCAACTCGATTTTTCAATTCTATGCGCAAAAGAATTAGCGTCAAAATTTTCCGTACGGAATGTATTTTTCTCACTTTCCAGTGTCACAGGAAACGTGAAATTTGGCATGAGCATTGAATATGTCATAAGTAGGAAAAGCCAATGGGTCCCAACTCGATTATTCAATTCTATGTGCAAAAGAATTAGCGTCTAAATTTTACGTACAGAATCCAATTTTCTCACATAGAAACTTGAAATTTGGCACGAGCATTGATTATGTCATAAATAGGAAAAGCTAATGGGTCCCAACTCCGTTATTTAATTCTATGCGCAAAAGAATTAGCGTCCAAATTTTATGTACGGAATGTAATTTTCTCACATAGAAACTTAAAATTTGGCACGGGCATTGATTATGTAATAAATAGGAAAAGCTAATGGGTCCTAACTCGATTATTCAATTCTATGTGCAAAAGAATTAGCGTCCAAATTTTACGTACAGAATCCAATTTTCTCACATGGAAACTTGAAATTTGGCACGAGCATTGATTATGTCATAAATAGGAAAAGCTAATGGTTCCCAACTCGATTATTCAATTCTATGCGCAAAAGAATAAAGCGTCCAAATTTTACGTACAGAATCCAATTTTCTCACATAGAAACTTAAAATTTTGCACGGGCATTGAATATGTCCTAAATAGGAAAAACTAACGGGTCCCAACTCGATTTTTCAATTCTATGCGCAAAAGAATTAGCGTCAAAATTTTCCGTACGGAATGTATTTTTCTCACTTTCCAGTGTCACAGGAAACGTGAAATTTGGCATGAGCATTGAATATGTCATAAGTAGGAAAAGCCAATGGGTCCCAACTCGATTATTCAATTCTATGTGCAAAAGAATTAGCGTCTAAATTTTACGTACAGAATCCAATTTTCTCACATAGAAACTTGAAATTTGGCACGAGCATTGATTATGTCATAAATAGGAAAAGCTAATGGGTCCCAACTCCGTTATTTAATTCTATGCGCAAAAGAATTAGCGTCCAAATTTTATGTACGGAATGTAATTTTCTCACATAGAAACTTAAAATTTGGCACGGGCATTGATTATGTAATAAATAGGAAAAGCTAATGGGTCCTAACTCGATTATTCAATTCTATGTGCAAAAGAATTAGCGTCCAAATTTTACGTACAGAATCCAATTTTCTCACATGGAAACTTGAAATTTGGCACGAGCATTGATTATGTCATAAATAGGAAAAGCTAATGGTTCCCAACTCGATTATTCAATTCTATGCGCAAAAGAATAAAGCGTCCAAATTTTACGTACAGAATCCAATTTTCTCACATAGAAACTTAAAATTTGGCACGGGCATTGGATATATCCTAAATAGGAAAAAGTAATGGGTCCCAACTCGATTATTCAATTCTATGCGCAAAAGAATTAGCGTCAAAAATTTACGTACGGAATGTATTTTTCTCACTTTCCAGTGTCATAGAAACTTGAAATTTGGCACGAGCATATATTATGTCATAAATAGGAAAAGCTAATGGGTCCCAACTCCGTTATTTAATTCTAGGCACAAAAAATTAGCGTCCATGTTTTATGTACGGAGTGTAATTTTCTCACATAGAAACTTAAAATTTGGCATGGGCATTGATTATGTCATAAATAGGAAAAGCTAATGGGTCCCAACTCGATTACTCAATTCTATGCGCAAAAGAATTAGCGTCCAAATTTTACGTATGGAATGTAATTTTCTCACGTGGAAACTTAAAATTTGGCATGGGCATTGATTATGTCATAAATAGGAAAAGCTAATGGGTCCTAACTCGATTATTCAATTCTATGTGCAAAAGAATTAGCGTCAAAATTTTACGTACGGAATCCAATTTTCTCACATAGAAACTTGAAATTTGGCACGAGCATTGATTATGTCATAAATAGGAAAAGCTAATGGGTCCCAACTCCGTTATTTAATTCTAGCCACAAAAGAATTAGCGTCCAAGTTTTATGTACGGAGTGTAATTTTCTCACATAGAAACTTGAAATTTGGCACGAGCATTGATTATGTCATAAATAGGAAAAACTAACGGGTCCCAACTCGATTTTTCAATTCTATGCGCAAAACAAATAGCGTCAAAATTTTACGTACGGAATGTATTTTTCTCACTTTCGTGTGTCATAGAAGCGTGAAATTTGGCACGAGCATTGATTATGTCATAAATAGGAAAAGCTAATGGGTCCCAACTCGATTATTCAATTCTATGTGCAAAAGAATTAGCGTCTAAATTTTTCGTACAGAATCCAATTTTCTCACATAGAAACTTGAAATTTAGCACGAGCATTGATTATGTCATAAATAGGAAAAGCTAATGGGTCCCAACTCCGTTATTTAATTCTATGCACAAAAGAATTAGCGTCCAAATTTTACGTACGGAATCCAATTTTCTCACATAGAAACTGTAAATTTGGAATGGGCATTGATTATGTCATAAATAGGAAAAGCTAATGGGTCCCAACTCGATTATTCAATTCTATGCGCAAAAGAATTAGCGTCAAAATTTTCCGTACGGAATGTATTTTTCTCACTTTCCAGTGTCACAGGAAACGTGAAATTTGGCACGAGCATTGAAAATGTCATAAATAGGAAAAGCCAATGGGTCCCAACTCGATTATTCAATTCTATGTGCAAAAGAATTAGCGTCTAAATTTTACGTACAGAATCCAATTTTCTCACATAGAAACTTGAAATTTGGCACGAGCATTGATTATGTCATAAATAGGAAAAGCTAATGGGTCCCAACTCCGTTATTTAATTCTATGCGCAAAAGAATTAGCGTCCAAATTTAATGTACGGAATGTAATTTTCTCACATAGAAACTTAAAATTTGGCACGGGCATTGATTATGTAATAAATAGGAAAAGCTAATGGGTCCTAACTCGATTATTCAATTCTATGTGCAAAAGAATTAGCGTCCAAATTTTACGTACAGAATCCAATTTTCTCACATGGAAACTTGAAATTTGGCACGAGCATTGATTATGTCATAAATAGGAAAAGCTAATGGGTCCCAACTCCGTTATTTAATTCTATGCGCAAAAGAATTAGCGTCCAAATTTAATGTACGGAATGTAATTTTCTCACATAGAAACTTAAAATTTGGCACGGGCATTGATTATGTAATAAATAGGAAAAACTAACGGGTCCCAACTCGATTATTCAATTCTATGCGCAAAAGAATTAGCGTCAAAAATTTACGTACGGAATGTATTTTTCTCACTTTCCAGTGTCATAGAAACTTGAAATTTGGCACGAGCATTGATTATGTCATAAATAGGAAAAGCTAATGGGTCCCAACTCGCTTATTCAATTCTATGTGCAAAAGAATTAGCGTGCAAATTTTACGTACAGAATCCAATTTTCTCACATAGAAACTGAAAATTTGGCACGGGCATTGAAAATGTCCTAAACAGGAAAAACTAACGGGTCCCAACTCGATTATTCAATTCTATGCGCAAAAGAATTAGCGTCAAAATTTTACATACGGAATGTATTTTTCTCACTTTCCAGTATCATAGAAACTTGAAATTTGGCACGAGCATTGATTATGTCATAAATAGGAAAAGCTAATGGGTCCCAACTCCGTTATTTAATTCTAGGCACAAAAAATTAGCGTCCAAGTTTTATTTACGGAGTGTAATTTTCTCACATAGAAACTTAAAATTTGGCATGGGCATTGATTATGTCATAAATAGGAAAAGCTAATGGGTCCCAACTCGATTACTCAATTCTATGCGCAAAAGAATTAGCGTCCAAATTTTATGTACGAAATGTAATATTCTCACGTAGAAACTTAAAATTTGGCACGGGCATTGATTATGTCATAAATAGGAAAAGCTAATGGGTCCTAACTCGATTATTCAATTCTATGTGCAAAAGAATTAGCGTCAAAATTTTACGTACGGAATCCAATTTTCTCACATAGAAACTTGAAATTTGGCACGGGCATTGATTATGTCATACATACGAAAAGCTAATGGGTCCTAACTCGATTATTCAATTCTATATGCAAAAGAATTAGCGTCAAGATTTTACGTACGGAATCCAATTTTCTCACATAGAAACTTGAAATTTGGCACGAGCATTGATTATGTCATAAATAGGAAAAGCTAATGGGTCCCAACTCCGTTATTTAATTCTAGCCACAAAAGAATTAGCGTCCAAGTTTTATTTACGGAGTGTAATTTTCTCACATAGAAACTTAAAATTTGGCATGGGCATTGATTATGTCATAAATACGAAAAGCTAATGGGTGCCAACTCGATTACTCAATTCTATGCGCAAAAGAATTAGCGTCCAAATTTTACGTACGGAATGTAATTTTCTCACGTAGAAACTTAAAATTTGGCACGGGCATTGATTATGTCATAAATAGGAAAAGCTAATGGGTCCCAAATCGATTATTCAATTCTATGTGCAAAAGAATTAGCGTCCAAATTTTATGTACGGAATCCAATTTTCTCACATAGAAACTTGAAATTTGGCACGAGCATTGATTATGTCATAAATAGGAAAAGCTAATGGGTCCTAACTCGATTATTCAATTCTATGTGCAAAAGAATTAGCGTCAAAATTTTACGTACGGAATCCAATTTTCTCACATAGAAACTTGAAATTTGGCACGAGCATTGATTATGTCATAAATAGGAAAACCTAATGGGTCCCAACTCCGTTATTTAATTCTAGGCACAAAAGAATTAGCGTCCAAGTTTTATGTACGGAGTGTAATTTTCTCACATAGAAACTTAAAATTTGGCATGGGCATTGATTATGTCATAAATACGAAAAGCTAATGGGTCCCAACTCGATTACTCAATTCTATGCGCAAAAGAATTAGCGTCCAAATTTTACGTACGGAATGTAATTTTCTCACGTAGAAACTTAAAATTTGGCACGGGCATTGATTATGTCATACATACGAAAAGCTAATGGGTCCTAACTCGATTATTCAATTCTATGTGCAAAAGAATTAGCGTCAAAATTTTACGTACGGAATCCAATTTTCTCACATAGAAACTTGAAATTTGGCACGAGCATTGATTATGTCATAAATAGGAAAAGCTAATGGGTCCCAACTCCGTTATTTAATTCTAGCCACAAAAGAATTAGCGTCCAAGTTTTATTTACGGAGTGTAATTTTCTCACATAGAAACTTAAAATTTGGCATGGGCATTGATTATGTCATAAATAGGAAAAGCTAATGGGTCCCAAATCGATTATTCAATTCTATGTGCAAAAGAATTAGCGTCCAAATTTTATGTACGGAATCCAATTTTCTCACATAGAAACTTGAAATTTGGCAAGAGCATTGATTATGTCATAAATAGGAAAAACTAACGGGTCCCAACTCGATTTTTCAATTCTATGCGCAAAACAAATAGCGTCAAAATTTTAAGTACGGAATGTATTAATCTCACTTTCCAGTGTCATAGAAGCGTGAAATTTGGCACGAGCAATGATTATGTCATAAATAGGAAAAGCTAATGGGTCCCAACTCGATTATTCAATTCTATGTGCAAAAGAATTAGCGTCTAAATTTTTCGTACAGAATCCAATTTTCTCACATAGAAACTTGAAATTTGGCACGAGCATTGATTATGTCATAAATAGGAAAAAGCTAATGGGTCCCAACTCCGTTATTTAATTCTATGCGCAAAAGAATTAGCGTCCAAATTTTATGTACGGAATCCAATTTTCTCACATAGAAACTTTAAATTTGGCATGGGCATTGATTATGTCATAAATAGGAAAAGCTAATGGGTCCCAACTCGATTATTCAATTCTATGTGCAAAAGAATTAGCGTCCAAATTTACGTACAGAATCCAATTTTCTCACATGGAAACTTAAAATTTGGCACGAGCATTGATTATGTCATAAATAGGAAAAGATAATGGGTCCCAACTCGATTATTCAATTCTATGCGCAAAAGAATTAGCGTCCAAATTTTACATACGGAATGTATTTTTCTCACTTTCCAGTGTCATAGAAACGTGAAATTTGGCACGAGCATTTATTATGTCATAAATAGGAAAAGCTAATGGGTCCCAACTCGATTATTCAATTCTATGTGCAAAAGAATTAGCGTGCAAATTTTACGTACAGAATCCAATTTTCTCACATAGAAACTGAAAATTTGGCACGGGCATTGAAAATGTCCTAAACAGGAAAAACTAACGGGTCCCAACTCGATTATTCAATTCTATGCGCAAAAGAATTAGCGTCAAAATTTTACATACGGAATGTATTTTTCTCACTTTCCAGTATCATAGAAACTTGAAATTTGGCACGAGCATTGATTATGTCATAAATAGGAAAAGCTAATGGGTCCCAACTCCGTTATTTAATTCTAGGCACAAAAAATTAGCGTCCAAGTTTTATTTACGGAGTGTAATTTTCTCACATAGAAACTTAAAATTTGGCATGGGCATTGATTATGTCATAAATAGGAAAAGCTAATGGGTCCCAACTCGATTACTCAATTCTATGCGCAAAAGAATTAGCGTCCAAATTTTATCTACGAAATGTAATATTCTCACGTAGAAACTTAAAATTTGGCACGGGCATTGATTATGTCATAAATAGGAAAAGCTAATGGGTCCTAACTCGATTATTCAATTCTATGTGCAAAAGAATTAGCGTCAAAATTTTACGTACGGAATCCAATTTTCTCACATAGAAACTTGAAATTTGGCACGGGCATTGATTATGTCATACATACGAAAAGCTAATGGGTCCTAACTCGATTATTCAATTCTATGTGCAAAAGAATTAGCGTCAAAATTTTACGTACGGAATCCAATTTTCTCACATAGAAACTTGAAATTTGGCACGAGCATTGATTATGTCATAAATAGGAAAAGCTAATGGGTCCCAACTCCGTTATTTAATTCTAGCCACAAAAGAATTAGCGTCCAAGTTTTATTTACGGAGTGTAATTTTCTCACATAGAAACTTAAAATTTGGCATGGGCATTGATTATGTCATAAATACGAAAAGCTAATGGGTCCCAACTCGATTACTCAATTCTATGCGCAAAAGAATTAGCGTCCAAATTTTACGTACGGAATGTAATTTTCTCACGTAGAAACTTAAAATTTGGCACGGGCATTGATTATGTCATACATACGAAAAGCTAATGGGTCCTAACTCGATTATTCAATTCTATGTGCAAAAGAATTAGCGTCAAAATTTTACGTACGGAATCCAATTTTCTCACATAGAAACTTGAAATTTGGCACGAGCATTGATTATATCATAAATAGGAAAAGCTAATGGGTCCCAACTCCGTTATTTAATTCTAGGCACAAAAGAATTAGCGTCCAAGTTTTATTTACGGAGTGTAATTTTCTCACATAGAAACTTAAAATTTGGCATGGGCATTGATTATGTCATAAATAGGAAAAGCTAATGGGTCCCAAATCGATTATTCAATTCTATGTGCAAAAGAATTAGCGTCCAAATTTTACGTACGGAATCCAATTTTCTCACATAGAAACTTGAAATTTGGCACGAGCATTGATTATATCATAAATAGGAAAAGCTAATGGGTCCCAACTCCGTTATTTAATTCTAGGCACAAAAGAATTAGCGTCCAAGTTTTATTTACGGAGTGTAATTTTCTCACATAGAAACTTAAAATTTGGCATGGGCATTGATTATGTCATAAATAGGAAAAGCTAATGGGTCCCAACTCGATTACTCAATTCTATGCGCAAAAGAATTAGCGTCCAAATTTTATGTACGAAATGTAATATTCTCACGTAGAAACTTAAAATTTGGCACGGGCATTGATTATGTCATAAATAGGAAAAGCTAATGGGTCCTAACTCGATTATTCAATTCTATGTGCAAAAGAATTAGCGTCAAAATTTTACGTACGGAATCCAATTTTCTCACATAGAAACTTGAAATTTGGCACGAGCATTGATTATGTCATAAATAGGAAAACCTAATGGGTCCCAACTCCGTTATTTAATTCTAGGCACAAAAGAATTAGCGTCCAAGTTTTATGTACGGAGTGTAATTTTCTCACATAGAAACTTAAAATTTGGCATGGGCATTGATTATGTCATAAATACGAAAAGCTAATGGGTCCCAACTCGATTACCCAATTCTATGCGCAAAAGAATTAGCGTCCAAATTTTACGTACGGAAAGTAATTTTCTCACGTAGAAACTTAAAATTTGGCACGGGCATTGATTATGTCATAAATAGGAAAAGCTAATGGGTCCTAACTCGATTATTCAATTCTATGTGCAAAAGAATTAGCGTCAAAATTTTACGTACGGAATCCAATTTTCTCACATAGAAACTTGAAATTTGGCACGAGCATTGATTATGTCATAAATAGGAAAACCTAATGGGTCCCAACTCCGTTATTTAATTCTAGGCACAAAAGAATTAGCGTCCAAGTTTTATGTACGGAGTGTAATTTTCTCACATAGAAACTTAAAATTTGGCATGGGCATTGAATATGTCATAAATACGAAAAGCTAATGGGTCCCAACTCGATTACTCAATTCTATGCGCAAAAGAATTAGCGTCCAAATTTTACGTACGGAATGTAATTTTCTCACGTAGAAACTTAAAATTTGGCACGGGCATTGATTATGTCATACATACGAAAAGCTAATGGGTCCTAACTCGATTATTCAATTCTATGTGCAAAAGAATTAGCGTCAAAATTTTACGTACGGAATCCAATTTTCTCACATAGAAACTTGAAATTTGGCACGAGCATTGATTATGTCATAAATAGGAAAAGCTAATGGGTCCCAACTCCGTTATTTAATTCTAGCCACAAAAGAATTAGCGTCCAAGTTTTATTTACGGAGTGTAATTTTCTCACATAGAAACTTAAAATTTGGCATGGGCATTGATTATGTCATAAATACGAAAAGCTAATGGGTCCCAACTCGATTACTCAATTCTATGCGCAAAAGAATTAGCGTCCAAATTTTACGTACGGAATGTAATTTTCTCACGTAGAAACTTAAAATTTGGCACGGGCATTGATTATGTCATAAATAGGAAAAGCTAATGGGTCCCAAATCGATTATTCAATTCTATGTGCAAAAGAATTAGCGTCCAAATTTTATGTACGGAATCCAATTTTCTCACATAGAAACTTGAAATTTGGCACGAGCATTGATTATGTCATAAATAGGAAAAGCTAATGGGTCCTAACTCGATTATTCAATTCTATGCGCAAAAGAATTAGCGTCCAAATTTTATGTACGGAATGTAATTTTCTCACATAGAAACTTAAAATTTGGCACGGGCATTGATTATGTAATAAATAGGAAAAGCTAATGGGTCCTAACTCGATTATTCAATTCTATGTGCAAAAGAATTAGCGTCCAAATTTTACGTACAGAATCCAATTTTCTCACATGGAAACTTGAAATTTGGCACGAGCATTGATTATGTCATAAATAGGAAAAGCTAATGGTTCCCAACTCGATTATTCAATTCTATGCGCAAAAGAATAAAGCGTCCAAATTTTACATACAGAATCCAATTTTCTCACACAGAAAGTTAAAATTTGGCACGGGCATTGGATATATCCTAAATAGGAAAAACTAACGGGTCCCAACTCGATTATTCAATTCTATGCGCAAAAGAATTAGCGTCAAAAATTTACGTACGGAATGTATTTTTCTCACTTTCCAGTGTCATAGAAACTTGAAATTTGGCACGAGCATTGATTATGTCATAAATAGGAAAAGCTAATGGAACCCAACTCGATTACTCAATTCTATGCGCAAAAGAATTAGCGTCCAAATTTTACGTACGGAATGTAATTTTCTCACGTAGAAGCTTAAAATTTGGCACGGGCATTGATTATGTCATAAATAGGAAAAGCTAATGGGTCCTAACTCGATTATTCAATTCTATGTGCAAAAGAATTAGCGTCAAAATTTTACGTACGGAATCCAATTTTCTCACATAGAAACTTGAAATTTGGCACGAGCATTGATTATGTCATAAATAGGAAAACCTAATGGGTCCCAACTCCGTTATTTAATTCTAAGCACAAAAGAATTAGCGTCCAAGTTTTATGTACGGAGTGTAATTTTCTCACATAGAAACTTAAAATTTGGCACGAGCATTGATTATGTCATAAATAGGAAAAACTAACGGGTCCCAACTCGATTTTTCAATTCTATGCGCAAAACAAATAGCGTCAAAATTTTACGTACGGAATGTATTTTTCTCACTTTCGTGTGTCATAGAAGCGTGAAATTTGGCACGAGCATTGATTATGTCATAAATAGGAAAAGCTAAGGGGTTCCAACTCGATTATTCAATTCTATGCGCAAAAGAATTAGCGTCCAAATTTTACGTACGGAATGTAATTTTCTCACGTAGAAACTTAAAATTTGGCACGGGCATTGATTATGTCATAAATACGAAAAGCTAATGGGTCCTAACTCGATTATTCAATTCTATGTGCAAAAGAATTAGCGTCAAAATTTTACGTACGGAATCCAATTTTCTCACATAGAAACTTGAAATTTGGCACGAGCATTGATTATGTCATAAATAGGAAAAGCTAATGGGTCCCAACTCCGTTATTTAATTCTATGCGCAAAAGAATTAGCGTCCAAATTTTACGTACGGAATCCAATTTTCTCACATAGAAACTTTAAATTTGGCATGGGCATTGATTATGTCATAAATAGGAAAAGCTAATGGGTCCCAACTCGATTATTCAATTCTATGTGCAAAAGAATTAGCGTCCAAATTTACGTACATAATCCAATTTTCTCACATGGAAACTTAAAATTTGGCACGAGCATTGATTATGTCATAAATAGGAAAAGATAATGGGTCCCAACTCGATTATTCAATTCTATGCGCAAAAGAATTAGCGTCCAAATTTTACGTACAGAATCCAATTTTCTCACATAGAAACTTAAAATTTTGCACGGGCATTGAATATGTCCTAAATCGGAAAAACTAACGGGTTCCAACTCGATTTTTCAATTCTATGCGCAAAAGAATTAGCGTCAAAATTTTCCGTACGGAATGTATTTTTCTCACTGTCCAGTGTCACAGGAAACGTGAAATTTGGCACGAGCATTGAATATGTCATAAATAGGAAAAGCCAATGGGTCCCAACTCGATTATTCAATTCTATGCGCAAAAGAATTAGCGTCCCAATTTTACGTACAGAATCCAATTTTCTCACATAGAAACTTAAAATTTGGCACGAGCATTGAATATGTCCTAAATAGGAAAAACTAACGGGTCCCAACTCGAAAATTCAATTCTATGCGCAAAAGAATTAGCGTCAAAATTTTACGTACGGAATGTATTTTTTTCACTTTCCAGTGTCATAGAAACGTGAAATTAGGCACGAGCACTGATTATGTCATAAATAGGAAAAGCTAATGGGTCCCAACTCGATTATTCAAATCTATGTGCAAAAGAATTAGCGTCCAAATTTTACGTACGGAATGTAATTTTCTCACGTAGAAACTTAAAATTTGGCACGGGCATTGATTATGTCATAAATAGGAAAAGCTAATGGGTCCTAACTCGATTATTCAATTCTTTGCGCAAAAGAATTAGCGTCAAAATTTTCCGTACGGAATGTATTTTTCTCACTTTCCAGTGTCACAGGAAACGTGAAATTTGGCACGAGCATTGAATATGTCATAAATAGGAAAAGCCAATGGGTCCCAACTCGATTATTCAATTCTATGTGCAAAAGAATTAGCGTCTAAATTTTACGTACAGAATCCAATTTTCTCACATAGAAACTTGAAATTTGGCACGAGCATTGATTATGTCATAAATAGGAAAAGCTAATGGGTCCCAACTCCGTTATTTAATTCTATGCGCAAAAGAATTAGCGTCCAAATTTTATGTACGGAATGTAATTTTCTCACATAGAAACTTAAAATTTGGCACGGGCATTGATTATGTAATAAATAGGAAAAGCTAATGGGTCCTAACTCGATTATTCAATTCTATGTGCAAAAGAATTAGCGTCCAAATTTTACGTACAGAATCCAATTTTCTCACATGGAAACTTGAAATTTGGCACGAGCATTGATTATGTCATAAATAGGAAAAGCTAATGGTTCCCAACTCGATTATTCAATTCTATGCGCAAAAGAATAAAGCGTCCAAATTTTACGTACAGAATCCAATTTTCTCACATAGAAACTTAAAATTTGGCACGGGCATTGGATATATCCTAAATAGGAAAAACTAACGGGTCCCAACTCGATTATTCAATTCTATGCGCAAAAGAATTAGCGTCAAAAATTTACGTACGGAATGTATTTTTCTCACTTTCCAGTGTCATAGAAACTTGAAATTTGGCACGAGCATTGATTATGTCATAAATAGGAAAAGCTAATGGGTCCCAACTCGATTATTCAATTCTATGTGCAAAAGAATTAGCGTGCAAATTTTACGTACAGAGTCCAATTTTCTCAAATAGAAACTGAAAATTTGGCACGGGCATTGAAAATGTCCTAAACAGGAAAAACTAACGGGTCCCAACTCGATTATTCAATTCTATGCGCCAAAGAATTAGCGTCAAAATTTTACATACGGAATGTATTTTTCTCACTTTCCAGTGTCATAGAAACTTGAAATTTGGCACGAGCATTGATTATGTCATAAATAGGAAAACCTAATGGGTCCCAACTCCGTTATTTAATTCTAGGCACAAAAGAATTAGCGTCCAAGTTTTATGTACGGAGTGTAATTTTCTCACATAGACACTTAAAATTAGGCATGGGCATTGATTATGTCATAAATACGAAAAGCTAATGGGTCCCAACTCGATTACTCAATTCTTTGCGCAAAAGAATTAGCGTCCAAATTTTACGTACGGAATGTAATTTTCTCACGTAGAAACTTAAAATTTGGCACGGGCATTGATTATGTCATAAATAGGAAAAGCTAATGGGTCCTAACTCGATTATTCAATTCTATGTGCAAAAGAATTAGCGTCAAAATTTTACGTACAGAATCCAATTTTCTCACATAGAAACTTAAAATTTTGCACGGGCATTGAATATGTCCTAAATAGGAAAAACTAACGGGTCCCAACTCGATTTTTCAATTCTATGCGCAAAAGAATTAGCGTCAAAATTTTCCGTACGGAATGTATTTTTCTCACTTTCCAGTGTCACAGGAAACGTGAAATTTGGCATGAGCATTGAATATGTCATAAGTAGGAAAAGCCAATGGGTCCCAACTCGATTATTCAATTCTATGTGCAAAAGAATTAGCGTCTAAATTTTACGTACAGAATCCAATTTTCTCACATAGAAACTTGAAATTTGGCACGAGCATTGATTATGTCATAAATAGGAAAAGCTAATGGGTCCCAACTCCGTTATTTAATTCTATGCGCAAAAGAATTAGCGTCCAAATTTTACGTACAGAATCCAATTTTCTCACATGGAAACTTGAAATTTGGCACGAGCATTGATTATGTCATAAATAGGAAAAGCTAATGGTTCCCAACTCGATTATTCAATTCTATGCGCAAAAGAATAAAGCGTCCAAATTTTACGTACAGAATCCAATTTTCTCACATAGAAACTTAAAATTTGGCACGGGCATTGGATATATCCTAAATAGGAAAAAGTAATGGGTCCCAACTCGATTATTCAATTCTATGCGCAAAAGAATTAGCGTCAAAAATTTACGTACGGAATGTATTTTTCTCACTTTCCAGTGTCATAGAAACTTGAAATTTGGCACGAGCATATATTATGTCATAAATAGGAAAAGCTAATGGGTCCCAACTCCGTTATTTAATTCTAGGCACAAAAAATTAGCGTCCATGTTTTATGTACGGAGTGTAATTTTCTCACATAGAAACTTAAAATTTGGCATGGGCATTGATTATGTCATAAATAGGAAAAGCTAATGGGTCCCAACTCGATTACTCAATTCTATGCGCAAAAGAATTAGCGTCCAAATTTTACGTACGGAATGTAATTTTCTCACGTAGAAACTTAAAATTTGGCACGGGCATTGATTATGTCATAAATAGGAAAAGCTAATGGGTCCTAACTCGATTATTCAATTCTATGTGCAAAAGAATTAGCGTCAAAATTTTACGTACGGAATCCAATTTTCTCACATAGAAACTTGAAGTTTGGCACGAGCATTGATTATGTCATAAATAGGAAAACCTAATGGGTCCCAACTCCGTTATTTAATTCTAAGCACAAAAGAATTAGCGTCCAAGTTTTATGTACGGAGTGTAATTTTCTCACATAGAAACTTAAAATTTGGCATGGGCATTGATTATGTCATAAATACGAAAAGCTAATGGGTCCCAACTCGATTACTCAATTCTATGCGCAAAAGAATTAGCGTCCAAATTTTATGTACGGAATGTAATTTTCTCACGTAGAAACTTAAAATTTGGCATGGGCATTGATTATGTCATAAATACGAAAAGCTAATGGGTCCTAACTCGATTATTCAATTCTATGTGCAAAAGAATTAGCGTCAAAATTTTACGTACGGAATCCAATTTTCTCACATAGAAACTTGAAATTTGGCACGAGCATTGATTGTCATAAATAGGAAAAGCTAATAAGTCCCAACTCCGTAATTTAATTCTAGCCACAAAAGAATTAGCGTCCAAGTTTTATGTGCGGAGTGTAATTTTCTCACATAGAAACTTGAAATTTGGCACGAGCATTGATTATGTCATAAATAGGAAAAACTAACGGGTCCCAACTCGATTTTTCAATTCTATGCGCAAAACAAATAGCGTCAAAATTTTACGTACGGAATGTATTTTTCTCACATAGAAACTTGAAATTTGGCACGAGCATTGATTATGTCATAAATAGGAAAAGCTAATGGGTCCCAACTCGATTATTCAATTCTATGTGCAAAAGAATTAGCGTCTAAATTTTTCGTACAGAATCCAATTTTCTCACATAGAAACTTGAAATTTAGCACGAGCATTGATTATGTCATAAATAGGAAAAGCTAATGGGTCCCAACTCCGTTATTTAATTCAATGCACAAAAGAATTAGCGTCCAAATTTTACGTACGGAATCCAATTTTCTCACATAGAAACTGTAAATTTGGAATGGGCATTGATTATGTCATAAATAGGAAAAGCTAATGGGTCCCAACTCGATTATTCAATTCTATGTGCAAAAGAATTAGCGTCCAAATTTACGTACATAATCCAATTTTCTCACATGGAAACTTAAAATTTGGCACGAGCATTGAATATGTCCTAAATAGGAAAAACTAACGGGTTCCAACTCGATTATTCAATTCTATGCGCAAAAGAATTAGCGTCAAAATTTTCCGTACGGAATGTATTTTTCTCACTTTCCAGTGTCACAGGAAACGTGAAATTTGGCACGAGCATTGAATATGTCATAAATAGGAAAAGCCAATGGGTCCCAACTCGATTATTCAATTCTATGTGCAAAAGAATTAGCGTCTAAATTTTACGTACAGAATCCAATTTTCTCACATAGAAACTTGAAATTTGGCACGAGCATTGATTATGTCATAAACAGGAAAAGCTAATGGGTCCCAACTCGATTATTCAATTCTATGCGCAAAAGAATTAGCGTCCAAATTTTACGTACACAATCCAATTTTCTCACATAGAAACGTAAAATTTGGCACGGGCATTGAATATGTTCTAAATAGGAAAAACTAATGGGTCCCAACTCGATTATTCAATTCTATGCGCAAAAGAATTAGCATCAAAATTTAACGTACGGAATGTATTTTTCTCACTTTCCAGTGTCATAGAAACGTGAAATTTGGCACGAGCATTGATTATGTCATAAATAGGAAAAGCTAATGGGTCCAACTCGATTATTCAATTCTATGTGCAAAAGAATTAGCCTCCAAATTTTATGTACGGAATCCAATTTTCTCACATAGAAACTTGAAATTTGGCACGAGCATTGATTATGTCATAAATAGGAAAAGCTAATGGGTCCAACTCGATTATTCAAATCTATGTGCAAAAGAATTAGCGTCAAAATTTTACGTATGGAATGTATTTTTCTCACTTTCCAGTGTCATAGAAACGTGAAATTTGGCACGAGCATTGATTATGTCATAAATAGGAAAAGCTAATGGGTCCCAACTCGATTATTCAATTCTATGTGCAAAAGAATTAGCCTCCAAATTTTATGTACGGAATCCAATTTTCTCACATAGAAACTTGAAATTTGGCACGAGCATTGATTATGTCTAGAGATGAGCGAACGCGTTCGTCCGAGCTTGATATTCGTGCGAATATTAGGGTGTTCGGGATGTTCGTTATTCGTAACGAACACCATGCGGTGTTCTGGTTACTTTCACTTCCTTCCCTGAGACGTTAGCGCGCTTTTCTGGCCAATTGAAAGACAGGGAAGGCATTACAACTTCCCCCTGCAACGTTTAAGCCCTATACCACCCCCCTGCTGTGAGTGGCTGGCGAGATCAGGTGTTCGCCTAATATAAAAGTCGGCCCCTCCCGCGGCTCGCCTCAGATGCGGTGTGAGTTAGATGAGGGACAGTGCTGTTTATACCGGAGCTGCTGTAGGGAAAGAATTGGTAGTTAGTGTAGGCTTCAAGACCCCCCAAAGGTCCTTATTAGGGCCACTGATAGCTGTGTGTTGGCTGCTGTTAGCAGTGGGATTTTTTTTTTTCTCAAAATCGCCTCTGCAGACCGTTGCACCTGGCATTAGGGACAGAAGTGCTGCATAGGCAGGGAGAGTGTTAGGAGTGAGTGTAGCCTTCAAGAACCTCAACGGTCCTTTCTAGGGCCATATTTATCCGTGTGCAGTACTGTCCAGGCTGCTGTTAGCTGTGCTGCATTTTTTTTGGGCTTCTCAAAATCGCCTCTGCAGAGCATTCCACCCTCCATTGATACTGCAGGGAAAGAATTGTATAGGCAGGGCCACAACACAGTTATTATTCATAGAATATACGCAGTGCTGCCTGTTGGTGGGAAAAAACTGAAAACAAATCTATTTGTCCAGCCTCTGTCCGTCCTAACGCCTGTGGACACGTGTGAGCTGCGTGAAAAACATTGCTAAATCATACGCACCCAGCTACGCTTTACTGCTGGCTTCGCCATTTGCTTTCCTTAATTGGGAAAAAAATACCTGCTCTGCCAGAGTTATAATAACTCTGCTACCCTCACGTTCTGTGACACATAAGCAGGGACACAGCACAGTTATTAAACTTCTCATGTTCATTGAATATACGCAGTGCTGCCTGTTGGTGGGAAAAAACTGAAAACAAATCTATTTGTCCAGCCTCTGTCCGTCCTAACGCCTGTGGAGACGTGTGAGCTGCGTGAAAAACATTGCTAAATCATACGCACCCAGCTACGCTTTACTGCTGGCTTCGCCATTTGCTTTCCTTAATTGGGAAAAAAATACCTGCTCTGCCAGAGTTATAATAACTCTGCTACCCTCACGTTCTGTGACACATAAGCAGGGACACAGCACAGTTATTAAACTTCTCATGTTCATTGAATATACGCAGTGCTGCCTGTTGGTGGGAAAAAACTGAAAACAAATCTATTTGTCCAGCCTCTGTCCGTCCTTACGCCTGTGGAGACGTGTGAGCTGCGTGAAAAACATTGCTAAATCATACGCACCCAGCTACGCTTTACTGCTGGCTTCGCCATTTGCTTTCCTTAATTGGGAAAAAAATACCTGCTCTGCCAGAGTTATAATAACTCTGCTACCCTCACGTTCTGTGACACATAAGCAGGGACACAGCACAGTTATTAAACTTCTCATGTTCATTGAATATACGCAGTGCTGCCTGTTGGTGGGAAAAAAATGAAAACAAATCTATTTGTCCAGCCTCTGTCCGTCCTTACGCCTGTGGAGACGTGTGAGCTGCGTGAAAAACATTGCTAAATCATACGCACCCAGCTACGCTTTACTGCTGGCTTCGCCATTTGCTTTCCTTAATTGGGAAAAAAATACCTGCTCTGCCAGAGTTATAATAACTCTGCTACCCTCACGTTCTGTGACACATAAGCAGGGACACAGCACAGTTATTAAACTTCTCATGTTCATTGAATATACGCAGTGCTGCCTGTTGGTGGGAAAAAACTGAAAACAAATCTATTTGTCCAGCCTCTGTCCGTCCTAATGCCTGTGGACACGTGTGAGCTGCGTGAAAAACATTGCTAAATCATACGCACCCAGCTACGCTTTACTGCTGGCTTCGCCATTTGCTTTCCTTAATTGGGAAAAAAATACCTGCTCTGCCAGAGTTATAATAACTCTGCTACCCTCACGTTCTGTGACACATAAGCAGGGACACAGCACAGTTATTAAACTTCTCATGTTCATTGAATATACGCAGTGCTGCCTGTTGGTGGGAAAAAACTGAAAACAAATCTATTTGTCCAGCCTCTGTCCGTCCTTACGGGCGGTGGAGACGTGTGAGCTGCGTGAAGAACAGTGCTAAATCATACGCACCCAGCTACGCTTTACTGCTGGCTTCGCCATTTGCTTTCCTTAATTGGGAAAAAAAATACCTGCTCTGCCAGAGTTATAATAACTCTGCTACCCTCACGTTCTGTGACACATAAGCAGGGACACAGCACAGTTATTAAACTTCTCATGTTCATTGAATATACGCAGTGCTGCCTGTTGGTGGGAAAAAACTGAAAACAAATCTATTTGTCCAGCCTCTGTCCGTCCTTACGGGCGGTGGAGACGTGTGAGCTGCGTGAAGAACAGTGCTAAATCATACGCACCCAGCTACGCTTTACTGCTGGCTTCGCCATTTGCTTTCCTTAATTGGGAAAAAAATACCTGCTCTCCAAGAGTTATAATAACTCTGCTACCCTCACGTTCTGTGACACATAAGCAGGGACACAGCACAGTTATTAAACTTAGATAATTCATTCACTAGAGGCAGTGGGGCCTTTCGTTTTCCAAAAAGGGCAAAAATTATATTTGGCCTGCAGTCTTGCGCCAATTTATTTCCTGCCTGTGAAATCAAATCACTGGTAATACAGCATGCTGAGGGGTAGGGGTAGGCCTAGAGGACGTGGACGCGGCCGAGGACGCGGAGGGCCAAGTCAGGGTGTGGGCACAGGCCAAGCTCCTGATCCAGGTGTGTCGCAGCCGACTACTGCGCGATTAGGAGAGAGGCACGTTTCTGGCGTCCCCACATTCATCGCCCAATTAATGGGTCCACGCGGGAGACGGTTATTAGAAAATGAGCAGTGTGAGCAGGTCCTGTCCTGGATGGCAGAAAGTGCTTCGAGCAACCTATCGTCTACCCGCAGTTCTGCGCCGTCCACTGCTGCCAATCCGAATCCTCTGTCTGCTGCTCCTCCTTCCTCCCAGCCTCCTCACTCCACTACAATAACACCTGCTCAGGAGCGGGAGCACTCCCAGGAACTGTTCTCGGGCCCCTGCTTAGATTGGGCAGCAGCGGTTCCTCTCCCACCAGAGGAGTTTATCGTCACTGATGCCCAACCATTCGAAAGTTCCCGGGGTCCGGGGGAAGAGGCTGGGGACTTCCGCCAACTGTCTCAACAACTTTCTGTGGGTCAGGAGGACGATGACGATCAGACACAGTTGTCTTGCAGTGAGGTAGTAGTAAGGGCAGTAAGTCCCAGGGAGCAGCCCACAGAGGATTCGGAGGAAGAGCAGCAGGACGATGAGGTGACTGACCCCACCTGGTGTGCAACGCTTACTCAGGAGGACAGGTCTTCAGAGGGG
Organism: Eleutherodactylus coqui; assembly: GCF_035609145.1. Lineage (NCBI taxonomy): Eukaryota > Metazoa > Chordata > Amphibia > Anura > Eleutherodactylidae > Eleutherodactylus > Eleutherodactylus coqui. Next base: position 48,919,045 of record NC_089844.1, on the reverse strand, counting down.
GAGTCAAGGGCATCAGCAGGGCAGGTTGCAAGAGGCAGTGCGGTGTCCAGGGCCAGGGGTAGAGGCAGGGCCAGACCGAATAATCCACCAAGTGTTTCCCAAAGCGCCCCCTCGCGCCATGCCACCCTGCGGAGGCCGAGGTGCTCTAAGGTCTGGCAGTTTTTCACAGAGACGCCTGACGACCGACGAACAGTGGTGTGCAACCTTTGTCGCGCAAAGCTCAGTCGGGGAGCCAACACCAACAGCCTCACCACCACCACCATGCGCAGACATATGATGGCCAAGCACCCCGCAAGGTGGGACAAAGGCCGTTCACCGCCTCCGGTTTGCACCCCTGCCTCTCCCCCTGTGCCCCAACCTGCCACTGAGATGCAACCCCCCTCTCAGGACACAGGCACTACCGCCTCATGGCCTGCACCCACACCCTCATCTCCGCTGTCCTCGGCCCCATCCAGCAGTGTAGTTCAGCGCACCGTTCAGCCGTCGCTTGCGCAAGTGTTCGAGCGCAAGCGCAAGTACGCCGCCACGCACCCGCACGCTCAAACGTTAACCGTCCGCATAGCAAAATTCATCAGCCTTGAGATGCTGCCGTATAGGGTTGTGGAAACTGAGTCCTTCAAAAGTATCATGGAGGCGGCGGCCCCGCGCTACTCAGTTCCCAGTCGCCACTACTTTTCCCGATGTGCCGTCCCAGCCCTGCACGACCACGTCTCCCGCAACATTGTGCGCGCCCTCACCAACGCGGTTACTGCCACGGTCCACTTAACTACGGACACGTGGACAAGCACAGGCGGGCAGGGCCACTACATCTCCCTGACGGCACATTGGGTGAATTTAGTGGAGGCTGGGACAGAGTCAGAGCCTGGGACCGCTTACGTCCTACCCACCCCCAGAATTGCGGGCCCCAGCTCGGTGCTGGTATCTGCGGAGGTGTATGCTTCCTCCACTAAAGCACCCTCCTCCTCCTCCTCCTCCTCCTCCTCTGTCTCGCAATCAAGATGTGTTAGCAGCAGCATGTCGCCAGCAGTCGGTGTCGCGCGGTGTGGCAGCACAGCGGTGGGCAAGCGTCAGCAGGCCGTGCTGAAACTACTCAGCTTAGGCGATAAGAGGCACACGGCCCACGAACTGCTGCAGGGTCTGACACAGCAGACCGACCGCTGGCTTGCGCCGCTGAGCCTCCAACCGGGCATGGTCGTGTGTGACAACGGCCGTAACCTGGTGGCGGCTCTGCAGCTTGGCAGCCTCACGCACGTGCCATGCCTGGCCCACGTCTTTAATTTGGTGGTTCAGCGGTTTCTGAAAAGCTACCCACGCTTGTCAGACCTGCTCGTAAAGGCGCGCCGGCTCTGCGCACATTTCCGCAAGTCCCACACGGACGCTGCCACCCTGCGCACCCTGCAACATCACTTTAAGCTGAGAGTGCACCGACTGCTGTGCGACGTGCCCACACGGTGGAACTCTACGCTCCACATGTTGGCCAGGCTCTATGAACAACGTAGAGCTATAGTCGAATACCAACTCCAACATGGGCGGCGCAGTGGGAGTCAGCCTCCTCAATTCCTTTCAGAAGAGTGGGCCTGGTTGGCAGACATCTGCCATGTCCTTGGTAATTTTGAGGAGTCTACCCAGGTGGTGAGCGGCGATGCTACAATCATTAGCGTCACCATTCCTCTGCTATGCATCTTGAGAAATTCCCTGCAAACCATAAAGGCAGCTGCTTTGCGCTCGGAAACGGGGGCGGGGGAAGACAGTATGCCGCTGGATAGTCAGGGCACCCTCCTGTCTATTTCTCAGCGCGTACAGGAGGAGGAGGAGGAGCATGAGGAGGATGAGGAGGAGGGGGAAGAGACAGCTTGGGCCGCTGCTGACGGTACACCGGCTGATTGCCTGTCATCCTTTCAGCGTGTATGGCCTGAGGAGGAGGAGGAGGAGGAGGAGGATCCTGAAAGTGATCTTCCTAGTGAAGACAGCCATGTGTTGCGTACAGGTACCCTGGCACACATGGCTGACTTCATGTTAGGATGCCTTTCTCGTGACCCTCGCGTTGCACGCATTCTGGCCACTACGGATTACTGGGTGTACACACTGCTCGATCCACGGTATAAGGAGAACCTGCCCACTCTGATTCCCGAAGAGGAAAGGGGTTCGAGAGTGTTGCTATACCACAGGACCCTTGCGGACAAGCTGATGGTAAAATTCCCAGCCGACAGCGCTAGTGGCAGAAGGCGCAGTACCGAGGGCAAGGTAGCAGGGGATGTGCGTAGATCGAGCAGCATGTACATCCCAGGCAGTGCAACAGTCTTTAAGGGCCTGGCCAGCTTTATGGCTCCCCACCAAGACTGTGTCACCGCTCCCCAGTCACGGCTGAGTCGGCGGGAGCACTGTAAAAGGATGGTGAGGGAGTACGTAGCGGATCGCACGACCATCCTTGGTGACGCCTCTGCCCCCTACAACTACTGGGTGTCGAAGCTGGACATGTGGCCTGAACTAGAGCTGTATGCCCTGGAGGTGCTTGCTTGTCCTGCGGCTAGCGTCTTGTCGGAGAGGGTGTTTAGTGTGGCTGGGGGAATCATCACAGATAAGCGTAGCCGCTTGTCAACCAACAGTGCCGACAGGCTAACACTCATCAAGATGAACAAAGGCTGGATTTCCCCAGACTTCTGTTCTCCACCAGCGGACAGCAGCGATACGTAAGCAATACGTAGGCTGCATCCGCGGATGGAAGCTACGTTCTCTCTCACCATCCAAAACGGGGACATTTCTGCTTCATCAATCTGTGTCTAATATTCATCCTCCTCCTCCTCCTGCTCCTCCTCCTGAAACCTCACGTAATCACGCTGAACGGGCAATTTTTCTTAGGGCCACAAGGCTCACTCAAATAATTTTTCAGAACAATTTTTATAAGTTTCAATGCGCTTAAAAGCATTGGAACTTTAACTTGAACCAATTTTTCGTTACACTGGGCTGCCTCCAGGCCTAGTTACCACTTAAGCCACATTAACCAAAGCGATTAATGGGTTTCACCTGCCCTCTTGGCTGGCCATGGCCAATTTTTGGGATGAACATTAGTACTGTTGATACAGCAATTTTTGTGGGCCCTCGCCTACAGTGTAATCAAATTAATTTTTAGGCCACCTGCATTACAGCTGACGTTACCTCAGCTGTGTTGGGCAATGCAATGGGATATTTTTATGTACCGCCGGTGGGTTCCAGGGAGCCACCCATGCTGTAGGTGCACACTGAGTTTTTAATACATCTGTACACTTCTAAAGAACCCGTCTGACTGGGGCATGCAGTGTGGGCCGAAGCCCACCTGTATTACGCACGACATTACTACCTCAGCTGTGTTGGGCAATGCAATGGGATATTTCTATGTACCGCCGGTGGCTTCCTGGCACCCACCCAGGCAGTGGGTCCACAGGGAGTTAAACCTACATGTGTCCACTTGTAAAGAACCCCAGTCTGACTGGGGCATGCAGTGTGGGCCGAAACCCACCTGCATTAACCCTTTCCAGTCCACTGTGTGACCTGTGAAGACATTAGGGTTTAAGGCTGTACAGCTCCGTTGTTGGTAGACGTCCGTCGGGGTTCTCTTACTGTATATTGCCAGCCTCTCTGCTGTCGGAGCCTATCCTACGTGTCAGCTCATGCAGTACTGGCTTTAGCCAGCATATAGCGCCGTTGTATAACAGCAGAAAAAGAGTAAGCCCCCTAGGAAAACCATATACAAATTGGATTGGAAAGGGTTAAGCACAACATTACTACCTCAGCTGTGTTGGGCAATGCAATGGGATATTTCTATGTACCGCCGGTGGCTTCCTGGCACCCACCCATGCTGTAGGTGCACACGGAGTTTTTACTACATCTGTACACTTATAAAGAACCCCAGTCAGACTGGGGCATGCAGTGTGGGCCGAAGCCCACCTGCATTAAGCACGACATTACTACCTCAGCTGTGTTGGGCAATGCAATGGGATATTTCTGTGTACCGCCGGTGGGTTCCAGGGAGCCACCCATGCTGTGGGTCGACAGGGACTTCACAATAGGGAGTTGTACCTGCCTGTGTCTATGAATTAAAAAGCCCGGTCTGACTGGGGCATGCAGACACCTTGACAGAATGAATAGTGTGTGGCACATAGGTTCCCCATTGCTATGCCCACGTGTGCAGCTCCTGATGGCGGTGGCACAGGATTCTATTTCTCATTGCTTCTGTACAGCATTGTGGGCTATCGCTCCGCCACTTTTAAAGAGGGTCGCTGCCTAGCCGTGCCAACCTCTGCAGTGTGTGCCTGCGGTCCCTCGTCATGGCAGACGCAATTCTAAATAGACATGAGCGTGGTGTGGCATGAGGGCAGCTGAAGGCTGCCCAGGGACACTTTGGTGTGCGCTGTGGGGGGGGGGGGGGGAGGGGGGGCGGTTGGGCAGCATGTAACCCAGGAGAAGTGTCAGTGGAGTGTCATGCAGGCAGTGATTGTGCTTTGTTGGAGGTAGCGTGGTGCTTAGCAAAGGTATGCCATGCTAATGAGGGCTTTTCAGAAGTAAAAGTTGTTGGGAGGGGGGGGCCCACTCTTGCCGGTATTGTGGCTTAATAGTGGGACCTGTGAACTTGAGATGCAGCCCAACACGTAGCCCCTCGCCTGCCCTATCCGTCACTGTGTCATTCCCATCACTTTCCTGAATTGCCCAGATTTTCACACATGAAAACCTTAGCGAGCATCGGCGAAATACAAAAATGTTCTGGTCGCCCATTGACTTCAATGGGGTTCGTTGTTCGAAACGAACCCTCGAGCATCACGGGAAGTTCGTTCCGAATAACGAACACCCGAACATTTTGGTGTTCGCTCATCTCTAGTTAGGACCCATTAGCTTTTCCTATTTATGACATAATCAATGCTCGTGCCAAATTTCACGTTTCTATGACACTGGAAAGTGAGAAAAATACATTCCGTACGGAAAATTTTGACGCTAATTCTTTTGCGCATAGAATTGGATAATCGAGTTGAGACCCATTAGTTTTTCCTATTTATGACATAATCAATGCCCGTGCCAAATTTTAAGTTTCTATGTGAGAAAATTGGATTCCGTACGTAAAACTTGGAGGCTAATTCTTTTGCGCATAGAATTGAATAATCAAGTTGGGACCCATTAGCTTTTCCTATTTATGACATAATCAATGCTCGTGCCAAATTTCAAGTTTCTATGTGAGAAAATTGGATTCCGTACATAAAATTTGGAGGCTAATTCTTTTGCACATAGAATTGAATAATCGAGTTGGACCCATTAGCTTTTCCTATTTATGACATAATCAATGCTCGTGCCAAATTTCATGTTTCTATGACACTGGAAAGTGAGAAAAATACATTCCGTACGTAAAATTTTGATGCTAATTCTTTTGCGCATAGAATTGAATAATCGAGTTGAGACCCATTAGTTTTTCCTATTTTGAACATATACAATGCCCGTGCCAAATTTCACGTTTCTATGTGAGAAAATTGGATTCTGTACGTAAAATTTGGACGCTAATTCTTTTGCGCATAGAATTGAATAATCGAGTTGGGACCCATTAGCTTTTCCTATTTATGACATAATCAATGCTCGTGCCAAATTTCAAGTTTCTATGTGAGATAATTGGATTCCGTACGTAAAATTTGGAGGCTAATTCTTTGGACATAGAGTTGAAAAATCGAGTTGGGACCCATTAGCTTTTCCTATTTATGACATAATCAATGCCCATGCCAAATTTTAAGTTTCTATGTGAGAAAATTACATTCCGTACGTAAAACTTGGACGCTAATTCTTTAGTGCCTAGAATTAAATAACGGAGTTGGGACCCATTAGCTTTTCCTATTTATGACATAATCAATGCCCGTGCCAAATTTCAAGTTTCTATGTGAGAAAATTGGATTCTGTATGTAAAATTTAGACGCTATTTCTTTTGCACATAGAATTGAATAATCGAGTTGGGACCCATTAGCTTTTCCTATTTATGACATAATCAATGCCCGTGCCAAATTTTAAGTTTCTATGTGAGAAAATTACATTCCGTACGTAAAACTTGGACGCTAATTCTTTAGTGCCTAGAATTAAAAACCGGAGTTGGGACCCATTAGCTTTTCCTACTTATGACATAATCAATGCTCGTGCCAAATTTCAAGTTTCTATGTGAGAAAATTGGATTCCGTACGTAAACTTTGGACGCTAATTCTTTTGCACATAGAATTGAATAATAGAGTTGGGACCCATTAGCTTTTCCTATTTATGACATAATCAATGCTCGTGCCAAATTTCACGTTTCTATGACACTGGAAAGTGAGAAAAATACATTCCGTACGTAAAATTTTGCCGCTAATTCTTTTGCGCATAGAATTGAATAATCGAGTTGGGACCCATTAGCTTTTCCTATTTATGACATAATCAATGCTCGTGCCAAATTTCACGTTTCTATGACACTGGAAAGTGAGAAAAATACATTCCGTACGTTAAATTTTGACGCTAATTCTTTTGCGCATAGAATTGAATAATCGAGTTGGGACCCATTAGCTTTTCCTATTTATGACATAATCAATGCTCGTGCCAAATTTCAAGTTTCTGTTTGAGAAAATTGGATACCGTACGTAAAATTTGGATGCTAATTCTTTTGCACATAGAATTGAATAATCGAGTTGGGACCCATTAGCTTTTCCTATTTATGACATAATCAATGCTCGTGCCAAATTTCACGTTTCTATGACACTGGAAAGTGAGAAAAATACATTCCGTACGTTAAATTTTGACGCTAATTCTTTTGCGCATAGAAATGAATAATCGAGTTGGGACCCATTAGCTTTTCCTATTTATGACATAATCAATGCTCGTGCCAAATTTCACGTTTCTATGACACTGGAAAGTGAGAAAAATACATTCCGTACGTAAAATTTTGATGCTAATTCTTTTGCGCATAGAATTGAATAATCGAGTTGTGACCCATTAGTTTTTCCTATTTTGAACATATACAATGCCCGTGCCAAATTTCACGTTTCTATGTGAGAAAATTGGATTCTGTACGTAAAATTAGGACGCTAATTCTTTTGCGCATAGAATTGAATAATCGAGTTGGGACCCATTAGCTTTTCCTATTTATGACATAATCAATGCTCGTGCCAAATTTCAAGTTTCTATGTGAGAAAATTGGATTCCGTACGTAAAATTTGGAGGCTAATTCTTTGGACATAGAGTTGAAAAATCGAGTTGGGACCCATTAGCTTTTCCTATTTATGACATAATCAATGCTCGTGCCAAATTTCAAGTTTCTATGTGAGAAAATTGGATTCCATACGTAAAATTTGGAGGCTAATTCTTTTGCACATAGAGTTGAAAAATCGAGTTGGGACCCATTAGCTTTTCCTATTTATGACATAATCAATGCTCGTGCCAAATTTTAAGTTTCTATGTGAGAAAATTACATTCCATACGTAAAACTTGGACGCTAATTCTTTTGTGCCTAGAATTAAATATCAGAGTTGGGACCCTTTAGCTTTTCCTATTTATGACATAATCAATGCCCGTGCCAAATTTCAAGTTTCTATGTGAGAAAATTGGATTCTGTATGTAAAATTTAGACGCTATTTCTTTTGCACATAGAATTGAATAATCTAGTTAGGACCCATTAGCTTTTCCTATTTATGACATAATCAATGCCCGTGCCAAATTTTAAGTTTCTATGTGAGAAAATTACATTCCATACATAAAACTTGGACGCTAATTCTTTTGTGCCTAGAATTAAATAACGGAGTTGGGACCCTTTAGCTTTTCCTATTTATGACATAATCAATGCCCGTGCCAAATTTCAAGTTTCTATGTGAGAAAATTGGATTCCGTACATAAAATTTGGAGGCTAATTCTTTTGCACATAGAATTGAATAATCGAGTTGGGACCCATTAGCTTTTCCTATTTATGACATAATCAATGCCCGTGCCAAATTTTAAGTTTCTATGTGAGAAAATTACATTCCGTACGTAAAACTTGGACGCTAATTCTTTAGTGCCTAGAATTAAAAACCGGAGTTGGGACCCTTTAGCTTTTCCTATTTATGACATAATCAATGCTCGTGCCAAATTTCAAGTTTCTATGTGAGAAAATTGGATTCCGTACGTAAACTTTGGACGCTAATTCTTTTGCACATAGAATTGAATAATAGAGTTGGGACCCATTAGCTTTTCCTATTTATGACATAATCAATGCTCGTGCCAAATTTCACGTTTCTATGACACTGGAAAGTGAGAAAAATACATTCCGTACGTTAAATTTTGACGCTAATTCTTTTGCACATAGAATTGAATAATCGAGTTGGGACCCATTAGCTTTTCCTATTTATGACATAATCAATGCTCGTGCCAAATTTCACGTTTCTATGACACTGGAAAGTGAGAAAAATACATTCCGTACGTTAAATTTTGACGCTAATTCTTTTGCGCATAGAATTGAATAACCGAGTTGGGACCCATTAGCTTTTCCTATTTATGACATAATCAATGCTCGTGCCAAAATTCAAGTTTCTGTGTGAGAAAATTGTATACCGTACGTAAAATTTGGATGCTAATTCTTTTGCACATAGAATTGAATAATCGAGTTGGGACCCATTAGCTTTTCCTATTTATGACATAATCAATGCTCGTGCCAAATTTCACGTTTCTATGACACTGGAAAGTGAGAAAAATACATTCCGTATGTTAAATTTTGACGCTAATTCTTTTGCGCATAGAATTGAATAATCGAGTTGGGACCCATTAGCTTTTCCTATTTATGACATAATCAATGCTCGTGCCAAATTTCAAGTTTCTATGTGAGAAAATTGGATTCCGTACATAAAATTTGGAGGCTAATTCTTTTGCACATAGAATTGAATAATCGAGTTGGACCCATTAGCTTTTCCTATTTATGACATATTCAATGCTCGTGCCAAATTTCAAGTTTCTATGTGAGAAAATTGGATTCCGTACGTAAAATTTGAAGGCTAATTCTTTTGCACATAGAATTGAATAATCGAGTTAGGACCCATTAGCTTTTCTTATTTATGACATAATCAATGCCCGTGCCAAATTTTAAGTTTCTATGTGAGAAAATTACATTCCGTACGTAACATTTGGACGCTAATTCTTTTGTGCATAGAATTAAATAACGGAGTTGGGACCTATTAGCTTTTCCTATTTATGACATAATCAATGCTCGTGCCAAATTTCAAGTTTCTGTGTGAGAAAATTGGATACCATACTTAAAATTTGGATGCTAATTCTTTTGCACATAGAATTGAATAATCGAGTTGGGACCCATTAGCTTTTCCTATTTATGACATAATCAATGCTCGTGCCAAATTTCACGTTTCTATGACACTGGAAAGTGAGAAAAATACATTCCGTACGTTAAATTTTGACGCTAATTCTTTTGCGCATAGAATTGAATAATCGAGTTGGGACCCATTAGCTTTTCCTATTTATGACATAATCAATGCTCGTGCCAAATTTCAAGTTTCTATGTGAGAAAATTGGATTCCGTACATAAAATTTGGAGGCTAATTCTTTTGCACATAGAATTGAATAATCGAGTTGGACCCATTAGCTTTTCCTATTTATGACATAATCAATGCTCGTGCCAAATTTCACGTTTCTATGACACTGGAAAGTGAGAAAAATACATTCCGTACGTAAAATTTTGATGCTAATTCTTTTGCGCATTGAATTGAATAATCGAGTTGTGACCCATTAGTTTTTCCTATTTTGAACATATACAATGCCCGTGCCAAATTTCACGTTTCTATGTGAGAAAATTGGATTCTGTACGTAAAATTTGGACGCTAATTCTTTTGCGCATAGAATTGAATAATCGAGTTGGGACCCATTAGCTTTTCCTATTTATGACATAATCAATGCTCGTGCCAAATTTCAAGTTTCTATGTGAGAAAATTGGATTCCGTACGTAAAATTTGGAGGCTAATTCTTTGGACATAGAGTTGAAAAATCGAGTTGGGACCCATTAGCTTTTCCTACTTATGACATAATCAATGCTCGTGCCAAATTTCAAGTTTCTATGTGAGAAAATTTGATTCCGTACGTAAAATTTGGAGGCTAATTCTTTTGCACATAGAGTTGAAAAATCGAGTTGGGACCCATTAGCTTTTCCTATTTATGACATAATCAATGCTCGTGCCAAATTTTAAGTTTCTATGTGAGAAAATTACATTCCATACGTAAAACTTGGACGCTAATTCTTTTGTGCCTAGAATTAAATATCAGAGTTGGGACCCTTTAGCTTTTCCTATTTATGACATAATCAATGCCCGTGCCAAATTTCAAGTTTCTATGTGAGAAAATTGGATTCCGTACATAAAATTTGGAGGCTAATTCTTTTGCACATAGAATTGAAAAATCGAGTTGGGACCCATTAGCTTTTCCTATTTATGACATAATCAATGCCCATGCCAAATTTTAAGTTTCTATGTGAGAAAATTACATTCCGTACGTAAAACTTGGACGCTAATTCTTTAGTGCCTAGAATTAAATAACGGAGTTGGGACCCATTAGCTTTTCCTATTTATGACATAATCAATGCCCGTGCCAAATTTCAAGTTTCTATGTGAGAAAATTGGATTCTGTATGTAAAATTTGGACGCTATTTCTTTTGCACATAGAATTGAATAATCTAGTTAGGACCCATTAGCTTTTCCTATTTATGACATAATCAATGCCCGTGCCAAATTTTAAGTTTCTATGTGAGAAAATTACATTCCATACATAAAACTTGGACGCTAATTCTTTTGTGCCTAGAATTAAATATCAGAGTTGGGACCCTTTAGCTTTTCCTATTTATGACATAATCAATGCCCGTGCCAAATTTCAAGTTTCTATGTGAGAAAATTGGATTCCGTACATAAAATTTTGATGCTAATTCTTTTGCGCATAGAATTGAATAATCGAGTTGTGACCCATTAGTTTTTCCTATTTTGAACATATACAATGCCCGTGCCAAATTTTAAGTTTCTATGTGAGAAAATTGGATTCTGTACGTAAAATTTGGACGCTAATTCTTTTGCGCATAGAATTGAATAATCGAGTTGGGACCCATTAGCATTTCCTATTTATGACATAATCAATGCTCGTGCCAAATTTCAAGTTTCTATGTGAGAAAATTGGATTCCGTACATAAAATTTGGAGGCTAATTCTTTGCACATAGAGTTGAAAAATCGAGTTGGGACCCATTAGCTTTTCCTATTTATGACATAATCAATGCTCGTGCCAAATTTTAAGTTTCTATGTGAGAAAATTACATTCCATACGTAAAACTTGGACGCTAATTCTTTTGTGCCTAGAATTAAATATCAGAGTTGGGACCCTTTAGCTTTTCCTATTTATGACATAATCAATGCCCGTGCCAAATTTCAAGTTTCTATGTGAGAAAATTGGATTCCGTACATAAAATTTGGAGGCTAATTCTTTTGCACATAGAATTGAAAAATCGAGTTGGGACCCATTAGCGTTTCCTATTTATGACATAATCAATACCCATGCCAAATTTTAAGTTTCTATGTGACAAAATTACATTCCGTACGTAAAACTTGGACGCTAATTCTTTAGTGCCTAGAATTAAATAACGGAGTTGGGACCCATTAGCTTTTCCTATTTATGACATAATCAATGCTTGTGCCAAATTTCAAGTTTCTATGTGAGAAAATTGGATTCTGTATGTAAAATTTAGACGCTATTTCTTTTGCACATAGAATTGAATAATCTAGTTAGGACCCATTAGCTTTTCCTATTTATGACATAATCAATGCTCGTGCCAAATTTCACGTTTCTATGACACTGGCAAGTGAGAAAAATACATTCCATACGTAAAATTTTGACGCTAATTCTTTTGCACATAGAATTGAATAATCGAGTTAGGACTTATTAGCTTTTCCTATTTATGACATAATCAATGCTCGTGCCAAATTTCACGTTTCTATGACACTGGAAAGTGAGAAAATAACATTCCGTACGGAAAATTTTGACGCTAATTCTTTTGCACATAAAATTGGATAATCGAGTTGAGACCCATTAGTTTTTCCTATTTATGACATAATCAATGCCCGTGCCAAATTTTAAGTTTCTATGTGAGAAAATTGGATTCCGTACATAAAATTTGGAGGCTAATTCTTTTGCACATAGAATTGAATAATCGAGTTGGACCCATTAGCTTTTCCTATTTATAACATAATCAATGCTCGTGCCAAATTTCACGTTTCTATGACACTGGAAAGTGAGAAAAATACATTCCGTACGTTAAATTTTGACGCTAATTCTTTTGCGCATAGAATTGAATAATCGAGTTGGGACACATTAGTTTTTCCTATTTAGAACATATTCAATGCCCGTGCCAAATGTTACGTTTCTATGTGAGAAAATTGAATTGTGTACGTAAAATTTGGACGCTAATTCTTTTGCGCATAGAATTGAATAATCGAGTTGGGACCCATTAGCTTTTCCTATTTATGACATAATCAATGCTCGTGCCAAATTTCAAGTTTCTATGTGAGAAAATTGGATTCCGTACGTAAAATTTGGAGGTTAATTCTTTTGCACATAGAATTGAATAATCGAGTTGGGACCCATTAGCTTTTCCTATTTATGACATAATCAATGCTCGTGCGAAATTTCAAGTTTCTATGTGAGAAAATTGGATTCCGTAAGAAAAATTTGAAGGCTAATTCTTTTGCACATAGAATTGAATAATCGAGTTAGGACCCATTAGCTTTTCTTATTTATGACATAATCAATGCCCGCGCCAAATTTTAAGTTTCTATGTGAGAAAATTACATTCCGTACATAACATTTGGACGCTAATTCTTTTGCGCATAGAATTAAATAACGGAGTTGGGACCCATTAGCTTTTCCTATTTATGACATAATCAATGTTCGTGCCAAATTTCAAGTTTCTATGTGAGAAAATTGGATTCCGTACGTAAAATTTGGATGCTAATTCTTTTGCACATAGAATTGAATAATCGAGTTGGGACCCATTAGTTTTTCCTATTTTGAACATATACAATGCCCATGCCAAATTTTAAGTTTCTATGTGAGAAAATTGGATTCTGTACGTAAAATTTGGACGCTAATTCTTTTGCGCATAGAATTAAATAACGAAGTTGGGACCCATTAGCTTTTCCTATTTATGACATAATCAATGCTCGTGCCAAATTTCAAGTTTCTATGTGAGAAAATTGGATTCCGTACGTAAAATTTGGATGCTAATTCTTTTGCGCATAGAATTGAATAATCGAGTTGAGACCCATTAGTTTTTCCTATTTTGAACATATACAATGCCCATGCCAAATTTTAAGTTTCTATGTGAGAAAATTGGATTCTGTACGTAAAATTTGGACGCTAATTCTTTTGCGCATAGAATTGAATAATCGAGTTGGGACCCATTAGCTTTTCCTATTTATGACATAATCAATGCTCGTGCCAAATTTCAAGTTTCTATGTGAGAAAATTGGATTCCGTACGTAAAATTTGGAGGCTAATTCTTTGCACATAGAGTTGAAAAATCGAGTTGGGACCCATTAGCTTTTCCTATTTATGACATAATCAATGCTCGTGCCAAATTTCAAGTTTCTATGTGAGAAAATTGGATTCCGTACATAAAATTTGGAGGCTAATTCTTTTGCACATAGAATTGAATAATCGAGTTGGACCCATTAGCTTTTCCTATTTATAACATAATCAATGCTCGTGCCAAATTTCACGTTTCTATGACACTGGAAAGTGAGAAAAATACATTCCGTACGTTAAATTTTGACGCTAATTCTTTTGCTCATAGAGTTGAAAAATCGAGTTGGGACCCATTAGCTTTTCCTATTTATGACATAATCAATGCTCGTGCCAAATTTCAAGTTTCTATGTGAGAAAATTGGATTCCGTACGTAAAATTTGGAGGTTAATTCTTTTGCACATAGAATTGAATAATCGAGTTGGACCCATTAGCTTTTCCTATTTATAACATAATCAATGCTCGTGCCAAATTTCACGTTTCTATGACACTGGAAAGTGAGAAAAATACATTCCGTACGTTAAATTTTGACGCTAATTCTTTTGCGCATAGAATTGAATAATCGAGTTGGGACACATTAGTTTTTCCTATTTAGAACATATTCAATGCCCGTGCCAAATTTTACGTTTCTATGTGAGAAAATTGGATTGTGTACGTAAAATTTGGACGCTAATTCTTTTGCGCATAGAATTGAATAATCGAGTTGGGACCCATTAGCTTTTCCTATTTATGACATAATCAATGCTCGTGCCAAATTTCAAGTTTCTATGTGAGAAAATTGGATTCCGTACGTAAAATTTGGAGGTTAATTCTTTTGCACATAGAATTGAATAATCGAGTTGGGACCCATTAGCTTTTCCTATTTATGACATAATCAATGCTCGTGCGAAATTTCAAGTTTCTATGTGAGAAAATTGGATTCCGTACGAAAAATTTGAAGGCTAATTCTTTTGCACATAGAATTGAATAATCGAGTTAGGACCCATTAGCTTTTCTTATTTATGACATAATCAATGCCCGCGCCAAATTTTAAGTTTCTATGTGAGAAAATTACATTCCGTACATAACATTTGGACGCTAATTCTTTTGCGCATAGAATTAAATAACGGAGTTGGGACCCATTAGCTTTTCCTATTTATGACATAATCAATGCTCGTGCCAAATTTCAAGTTTCTATGTGAGAAAATTGGATTCCGTACGTAAAATTTGGATGCTAATTCTTTTGCACATAGAATTGAATAATCGAGTTGGGACCCATTAGTTTTTCCTATTTTGAACATATACAATGCCCATGCCAAATTTTAAGTTTCTATGTGAGAAAATTGGATTCTGTACGTAAAATTTGGACGCTAATTCTTTTGCGCATAGAATTAAATAACGAAGTTGGGACCCATTAGCTTTTCCTATTTATGACATAATCAATGCTCGTGCCAAATTTCAAGTTTCTATGTGAGAAAATTGGATTACGTACGTAAAATTTGGATGCTAATTCTTTTGCGCATAGAATTGAATAATCGAGTTGAGACCCATTAGTTTTTCCTATTTTGAACATATACAATGCCCATGCCAAATTTTAAGTTTCTATGTGAGAAAATTGGATTCCGTACGTAAAATTTGGAGGCTAATTCTTTGCACATAGAGTTGAAAAATCGAGTTGGGACCCATTAGCTTTTCCTATTTATGACATAATCAATGCTCGTGCCAAATTTCAAGTTTCTATGTGAGAAAATTGGATTCCGTACATAAAATTTGGAGGCTAATTCTTTTGCACATAGAATTGAATAATCGAGTTGGACCCATTAGCTTTTCCTATTTATAACATAATCAATGCTCGTGCCAAATTTCACGTTTCTATGACACTGGAAAGTGAGAAAAATACATTCCGTACGTTAAATTTTGACGCTAATTCTTTTGCTCATAGAGTTGAAAAATCGAGTTGGGACCCATTAGCTTTTCCTATTTATGACATAATCAATGCTCGTGCCAAATTTCAAGTTTCTATGTGAGAAAATTGGATTCCGTACGTAAAATTTGGAGGTTAATTCTTTTGCACATAGAATTGAATAATCGAGTTGGGACCCATTAGCTTTTCTTATTTATGACATAATCAATGCCCGTGCCAAATTTTAAGTTTCTATGTGAGAAAATTACATTCCGTACGTAACATTTGGACGCTAATTGTTTTGCACATAGAATTAAATAACGGAGTTGGGACCCATTAGCTTTTCCTATTTATGACATAATCAATGCTCGTGCCAAATTTCAAGTTTCTATGTGAGAAAATTGGATACCGTACGTAAAATTTGGATGCTAATTCTTTTGCACATAGAATTGAATAATCGAGTTGGGACCCATTAGCTTTTCCTATTTATGACATAATCAATGCTCGTGCCAAATTTCACGTTTCAATGACACTGGAAAGTGAGAAAAATACATTCCATACGTAAAATTTTGACGCTAATTCTTTTGCACATAGAATTGAATAATCGAGTTGAGACCCATTAGTTTTTCCTATTTTGAACATATACAATGCCCGTGCCAAATTTCAAGTTTCTATCTGAGAAAATTGGATTCCGTACATAAAATTTGGAGGCTAATTCTTTTGCACATAGAGTTGAAAAATCGAGTTGGGACCCATTAGCTTTTCCTATTTATGACATAATCAATGCTCGTGCCAAATTTCAAGTTTCTATGTGAGAAAATTGGATTCCGTACATAAAATTTGGAGGCTAATTCTTTTGCACATAGAATTGAATAATCGAGTTGGGACCCATTAGCTTTTCCTATTTATGACATAATCAATGCTCGTGCCAAATTTCACGTTTCTATGACACTGGAAAGTGAGAAAAATACATTCCATGCGTAAAATTTTGACGCTAATTCTTTTGCACATAGAATTGAATAATCGAGTTGGACCCATTAGCTTTTCCTATTTATGACATAATCAATGCTCGTGCCAAATTTCACGTTTCTATGACACTGGAAAGTGAGAAAAATACATTCCGTACGGAAAATTTTGACGCTAATTCTTTTGCGCATTGAATTGAATAATCGAGTTGGGACCCATTAGCTTTTCCTATTTATGACATAATCAATGCTCGTGCCAAATTTCAAATTTCTATGTGAGAAAATTGGATTCCGTGCGTAAAATTTGGAGGCTAATTCTTTTGCACATAGAATTGAATAATCGAGTTGGGACCCATTAGCTTTTCGTATTTATGACATAATCAATGCTCGTGCCAAATTTCAAGTTTCTATGTGAGAAAATTGGATACCGTACGTAAAATTTGGATGCTAATTCTTTTGCACATAGAATTGAATAATCGAGTTGGGACCCATTAGCTTTTCCTATTTATGACATAATCAATGCTCGTGCCAAATTTTAAGTTTCTATGTGAGAAAATTACATTCCGTACGTAAAACTTGGACGCTAATTCTTTTGTGCCTAGAATTAAATATCAGAGTTGGGACTCTTTAGCTTTTCCTATTTATGACATAATCAATGCCCGTGCCAAATTTCAAGTTTCTATGTGAAAAAATTGGATTCCGTACATAAAATTTGGAGGCTAATTCTTTTGCACATAGAATTGAAAAATCGAGTTGGGACCCATTAGCTTTTCCTATTTATGACATAATCAATGCCCATGCCAAATTTTAAGTTTCTATGTGAGAAAATTACATTCCGTACGTAAAACTTGGACGCTAATTCTTTAGTGCCTAGAATTAAATAACGGAGTTGGGACCCATTAGCTTTTCCTATTTATGACATAATCAATGCCCGTGCCAAATTTCAAGTTTCTATGTGAGAAAATTGGATTCTGTATGTAAAATTTAGACGCTATTTCTTTTGCACATAGAATTGAATAATCGAGTTGGGACCCATTAGCTTTTCCTATTTATGACATAATCAATGCTCGTGCCAAATTTTAAGTTTCTATGTGAGAAAATTACATTCCATACATAAAACTTGGACGCTAATTCTTTTGTGCCTAGAATTAAATAACGGAGTTGGGACCCATTAGCTTTTCCTATTTATGACATAATCAATGCCCGTGCCAAATTTCAAGTTTCTATGTGAGAAAATTGGATTCCGTACATAAAATTTGGAGGCTAATTCTTTTGCACATAGAATTGAATAATCGAGTTGGACCCATTAGCTTTTCCTATTTATGACATAATGAATGCTCGTGCCAAATTTCACGTTTCTATGACACTGGAAAGTGAGAAAAATACATTCCGTACGTTAAATTTTGACGCTAATTCTTTTGCGCATAGAATTGAATAATCGAGTTGGGACCCATTAGTTTTTCCTATTTAGAACATATTCAATGCCCGTGCCAAATTTTACGTTTCTATGTGAGAAAATTGGATTGTGTACGTAAAATTTGGACGCTAATTCTTTTGCGCATAGAATTGAATAATCGAGTTGGGACCCATTAGCTTTTCCTATTTATGACATAATCAATGCTCGTGCCAAATTTCAAGTTTCTATGTGAGAAAATTACATTCCGTACGTAACATTTGGATGCTAATTCTTTTGCGCATAGAATTAAATAACGGAGTTGGGACCCATTAGCTTTTCCTATTTATGACATAATCAATGCTCGTGCCAAATTTCAAGTTTCTGTGTGAGAAAATTGGATACCGTACGTAAAATTTGGATGCTAATTCTTTTGCACATAGAATTGAATAATCGAGTTGGGACCAATTAGCTTTTCCTATTTATGACATAATCAATGCTCGTGCCAAATTTCACGTTTCTATGACACTGGAAAGTGAGAAAAATACATTCCGTAGGTTAAATTTTGACGCTAATTCTTTTGCGCATAGAATTGAATAATCGAGTTGGGACCCATTAGCTTTTCCTATTTATGACATAATCAATGCTCGTGCCAAATTTCACGTTTCTATGACACTGGAAAGTGAGAAAAATACATTCCGTACGTTAAATTTTGACGCTAATTCTTTTGCGCATAGAATTGAATAATCGAGTTGGGACCCATTAGCTTTTCCTATTTATGACATAATCAATGCTCGTGCCAAATTTCAAGTTTCTATGTGAGAAAATTGGATTCCGTACATAAAATTTGGAGGCTAATTCTTTTGCACATAGAATTGAATAATCGAGTTGGACCCATTAGCTTTTCCTATTTATGACATAATCAATGCTCGTGCCAAATTTCACGTTTCTATGACACTGGAAAGTGAGAAAAATACATTCCGTACGTAAAATTTTGATGCTAATTCTTTTGCGCATTGAATTGAATAATCGAGTTGTGACCCATTAGTTTTTCCTATTTTGAACATATACAATGCCCGTGCCAAATTTCACGTTTCTATGTGAGAAAATTGGATTCTGTACGTAAAATTTGGACGCTAATTCTTTTGCGCATAGAATTGAATAATCGAGTTGGGACCCATTAGCTTTTCCTATTTATGACATAATCAATGCTCGTGCCAAATTTCAAGTTTCTATGTGAGAAAATTGGATTCCGTACGTAAAATTTGGAGGCTAATTCTTTGGACATAGAGTTGAAAAATCGAGTTGGGACCCATTAGCTTTTCCTACTTATGACATAATCAATGCTCGTGCCAAATTTCAAGTTTCTATGTGAGAAAATTTGATTCCGTACGTAAAATTTGGAGGCTAATTCTTTTGCACATAGAGTTGAAAAATCGAGTTGGGACCCATTAGCTTTTCCTATTTATGACATAATCAATGCTCGTGCCAAATTTTAAGTTTCTATGTGAGAAAATTACATTCCATACGTAAAACTTGGACGCTAATTCTTTTGTGCCTAGAATTAAATATCAGAGTTGGGACCCTTTAGCTTTTCCTATTTATGACATAATCAATGCCCGTGCCAAATTTCAAGTTTCTATGTGAGAAAATTGGATTCCGTACATAAAATTTGGAGGCTAATTCTTTTGCACATAGAATTGAAAAATCGAGTTGGGACCCATTAGCTTTTCCTATTTATGACATAATCAATGCCCATGCCAAATTTTAAGTTTCTATGTGAGAAAATTACATTCCGTACGTAAAACTTGGACGCTAATTCTTTAGTGCCTAGAATTAAATAACGGAGTTGGGACCCATTAGCTTTTCCTATTTATGACATAATCAATGCCCGTGCCAAATTTCAAGTTTCTATGTGAGAAAATTGGATTCTGTATGTAAAATTTAGACGCTATTTCTTTTGCACATAGAATTGAATAATCTAGTTAGGACCCATTAGCTTTTCCTATTTATGACATAATCAATGCCCGTGCCAAATTTTAAGTTTCTATGTGAGAAAATTACATTCCATACATAAAACTTGGACGCTAATTCTTTTGTGCCTAGAATTAAATATCAGAGTTGGGACCCTTTAGCTTTTCCTATTTATGACATAATCAATGCCCGTGCCAAATTTCAAGTTTCTATGTGAGAAAATTGGATTCCGTACATAAAATTTTGATGCTAATTCTTTTGCGCATAGAATTGAATAATCGAGTTGTGACCCATTAGTTTTTCCTATTTTGAACATATACAATGCCCGTGCCAAATTTTAAGTTTCTATGTGAGAAAATTGGATTCTGTACGTAAAATTTGGACGCTAATTCTTTTGCGCATAGAATTGAATAATCGAGTTGGGACCCATTAGCATTTCCTATTTATGACATAATCAATGCTCGTGCCAAATTTCAAGTTTCTATGTGAGAAAATTGGATTCCGTACATAAAATTTGGAGGCTAATTCTTTGCACATAGAGTTGAAAAATCGAGTTGGGACCCATTAGCTTTTCCTATTTATGACATAATCAATGCTCGTGCCAAATTTTAAGTTTCTATGTGAGAAAATTACATTCCATACGTAAAACTTGGACGCTAATTCTTTTGTGCCTAGAATTAAATATCAGAGTTGGGACCCTTTAGCTTTTCCTATTTATGACATAATCAATGCCCGTGCCAAATTTCAAGTTTCTATGTGAGAAAATTGGATTCCGTACATAAAATTTGGAGGCTAATTCTTTTGCACATAGAATTGAAAAATCGAGTTGGGACCCATTAGCGTTTCCTATTTATGACATAATCAATACCCATGCCAAATTTTAAGTTTCTATGTGACAAAATTACATTCCGTACGTAAAACTTGGACGCTAATTCTTTAGTGCCTAGAATTAAATAACGGAGTTGGGACCCATTAGCTTTTCCTATTTATGACATAATCAATGCTTGTGCCAAATTTCAAGTTTCTATGTGAGAAAATTGGATTCTGTATGTAAAATTTAGACGCTATTTCTTTTGCACATAGAATTGAATAATCTAGTTAGGACCCATTAGCTTTTCCTATTTATGACATAATCAATGCTCGTGCCAAATTTCACGTTTCTATGACACTGGCAAGTGAGAAAAATACATTCCATACGTAAAATTTTGACGCTAATTCTTTTGCACATAGAATTGAATAATCGAGTTAGGACTTATTAGCTTTTCCTATTTATGACATAATCAATGCTCGTGCCAAATTTCACGTTTCTATGACACTGGAAAGTGAGAAAATAACATTCCGTACGGAAAATTTTGACGCTAATTCTTTTGCACATAAAATTGGATAATCGAGTTGAGACCCATTAGTTTTTCCTATTTATGACATAATCAATGCCCGTGCCAAATTTTAAGTTTCTATGTGAGAAAATTGGATTCCGTACATAAAATTTGGAGGCTAATTCTTTTGCACATAGAATTGAATAATCGAGTTGGACCCATTAGCTTTTCCTATTTATAACATAATCAATGCTCGTGCCAAATTTCACGTTTCTATGACACTGGAAAGTGAGAAAAATACATTCCGTACGTTAAATTTTGACGCTAATTCTTTTGCGCATAGAATTGAATAATCGAGTTGGGACACATTAGTTTTTCCTATTTAGAACATATTCAATGCCCGTGCCAAATGTTACGTTTCTATGTGAGAAAATTGAATTGTGTACGTAAAATTTGGACGCTAATTCTTTTGCGCATAGAATTGAATAATCGAGTTGGGACCCATTAGCTTTTCCTATTTATGACATAATCAATGCTCGTGCCAAATTTCAAGTTTCTATGTGAGAAAATTGGATTCCGTACGTAAAATTTGGAGGTTAATTCTTTTGCACATAGAATTGAATAATCGAGTTGGGACCCATTAGCTTTTCCTATTTATGACATAATCAATGCTCGTGCGAAATTTCAAGTTTCTATGTGAGAAAATTGGATTCCGTAAGAAAAATTTGAAGGCTAATTCTTTTGCACATAGAATTGAATAATCGAGTTAGGACCCATTAGCTTTTCTTATTTATGACATAATCAATGCCCGCGCCAAATTTTAAGTTTCTATGTGAGAAAATTACATTCCGTACATAACATTTGGACGCTAATTCTTTTGCGCATAGAATTAAATAACGGAGTTGGGACCCATTAGCTTTTCCTATTTATGACATAATCAATGTTCGTGCCAAATTTCAAGTTTCTATGTGAGAAAATTGGATTCCGTACGTAAAATTTGGATGCTAATTCTTTTGCACATAGAATTGAATAATCGAGTTGGGACCCATTAGTTTTTCCTATTTTGAACATATACAATGCCCATGCCAAATTTTAAGTTTCTATGTGAGAAAATTGGATTCTGTACGTAAAATTTGGACGCTAATTCTTTTGCGCATAGAATTAAATAACGAAGTTGGGACCCATTAGCTTTTCCTATTTATGACATAATCAATGCTCGTGCCAAATTTCAAGTTTCTATGTGAGAAAATTGGATTCCGTACGTAAAATTTGGATGCTAATTCTTTTGCGCATAGAATTGAATAATCGAGTTGAGACCCATTAGTTTTTCCTATTTTGAACATATACAATGCCCATGCCAAATTTTAAGTTTCTATGTGAGAAAATTGGATTCTGTACGTAAAATTTGGACGCTAATTCTTTTGCGCATAGAATTGAATAATCGAGTTGGGACCCATTAGCTTTTCCTATTTATGACATAATCAATGCTCGTGCCAAATTTCAAGTTTCTATGTGAGAAAATTGGATTCCGTACGTAAAATTTGGAGGCTAATTCTTTGCACATAGAGTTGAAAAATCGAGTTGGGACCCATTAGCTTTTCCTATTTATGACATAATCAATGCTCGTGCCAAATTTCAAGTTTCTATGTGAGAAAATTGGATTCCGTACATAAAATTTGGAGGCTAATTCTTTTGCACATAGAATTGAATAATCGAGTTGGACCCATTAGCTTTTCCTATTTATAACATAATCAATGCTCGTGCCAAATTTCACGTTTCTATGACACTGGAAAGTGAGAAAAATACATTCCGTACGTTAAATTTTGACGCTAATTCTTTTGCTCATAGAGTTGAAAAATCGAGTTGGGACCCATTAGCTTTTCCTATTTATGACATAATCAATGCTCGTGCCAAATTTCAAGTTTCTATGTGAGAAAATTGGATTCCGTACGTAAAATTTGGAGGTTAATTCTTTTGCACATAGAATTGAATAATCGAGTTGGACCCATTAGCTTTTCCTATTTATAACATAATCAATGCTCGTGCCAAATTTCACGTTTCTATGACACTGGAAAGTGAGAAAAATACATTCCGTACGTTAAATTTTGACGCTAATTCTTTTGCGCATAGAATTGAATAATCGAGTTGGGACACATTAGTTTTTCCTATTTAGAACATATTCAATGCCCGTGCCAAATTTTACGTTTCTATGTGAGAAAATTGGATTGTGTACGTAAAATTTGGACGCTAATTCTTTTGCGCATAGAATTGAATAATCGAGTTGGGACCCATTAGCTTTTCCTATTTATGACATAATCAATGCTCGTGCCAAATTTCAAGTTTCTATGTGAGAAAATTGGATTCCGTACGTAAAATTTGGAGGTTAATTCTTTTGCACATAGAATTGAATAATCGAGTTGGGACCCATTAGCTTTTCCTATTTATGACATAATCAATGCTCGTGCGAAATTTCAAGTTTCTATGTGAGAAAATTGGATTCCGTACGAAAAATTTGAAGGCTAATTCTTTTGCACATAGAATTGAATAATCGAGTTAGGACCCATTAGCTTTTCTTATTTATGACATAATCAATGCCCGCGCCAAATTTTAAGTTTCTATGTGAGAAAATTACATTCCGTACATAACATTTGGACGCTAATTCTTTTGCGCATAGAATTAAATAACGGAGTTGGGACCCATTAGCTTTTCCTATTTATGACATAATCAATGCTCGTGCCAAATTTCAAGTTTCTATGTGAGAAAATTGGATTCCGTACGTAAAATTTGGATGCTAATTCTTTTGCACATAGAATTGAATAATCGAGTTGGGACCCATTAGTTTTTCCTATTTTGAACATATACAATGCCCATGCCAAATTTTAAGTTTCTATGTGAGAAAATTGGATTCTGTACGTAAAATTTGGACGCTAATTCTTTTGCGCATAGAATTAAATAACGAAGTTGGGACCCATTAGCTTTTCCTATTTATGACATAATCAATGCTCGTGCCAAATTTCAAGTTTCTATGTGAGAAAATTGGATTACGTACGTAAAATTTGGATGCTAATTCTTTTGCACATAGAATTGAATAATCGAGTTGGGACCCATTAGTTTTTCCTATTTTGAACATATACAATGCCCATGCCAAATTTTAAGTTTCTATGTGAGAAAATTGGATTCTGTACGTAAAATTTGGACGCTAATTCTTTTGCGCATAGAATTAAATAACGAAGTTGGGACCCATTAGCTTTTCCTATTTATGACATAATCAATGCTCGTGCCAAATTTCAAGTTTCTATGTGAGAAAATTGGATTCCGTACATAAAATTTGGAGGCTAATTCTTTTGCACATAGAATTGAATAATCGAGTTGGACCCATTAGCTTTTCCTATTTATAACATAATCAATGCTCGTGCCAAATTTCACGTTTCTATGACACTGGAAAGTGAGAAAAATACATTCCGTACGTTAAATTTTGACGCTAATTCTTTTGCTCATAGAGTTGAAAAATCGAGTTGGGACCCATTAGCTTTTCCTATTTATGACATAATCAATGCTCGTGCCAAATTTCAAGTTTCTATGTGAGAAAATTGGATTCCGTACGTAAAATTTGGAGGTTAATTCTTTTGCACATAGAATTGAATAATCGAGTTGGGACCCATTAGCTTTTCTTATTTATGACATAATCAATGCCCGTGCCAAATTTTAAGTTTCTATGTGAGAAAATTACATTCCGTACGTAACATTTGGACGCTAATTGTTTTGCACATAGAATTAAATAACGGAGTTGGGACCCATTAGCTTTTCCTATTTATGACATAATCAATGCTCGTGCCAAATTTCAAGTTTCTATGTGAGAAAATTGGATACCGTACGTAAAATTTGGATGCTAATTCTTTTGCACATAGAATTGAATAATCGAGTTGGGACCCATTAGCTTTTCCTATTTATGACATAATCAATGCTCGTGCCAAATTTCACGTTTCAATGACACTGGAAAGTGAGAAAAATACATTCCATACGTAAAATTTTGACGCTAATTCTTTTGCACATAGAATTGAATAATCGAGTTGAGACCCATTAGTTTTTCCTATTTTGAACATATACAATGCCCGTGCCAAATTTCAAGTTTCTATCTGAGAAAATTGGATTCCGTACGTAAAATTTGGAGGCTAATTCTTTTGCACATAGAGTTGAAAAATCGAGTTGGGACCCATTAGCTTTTCCTATTTATGACATAATCAATGCTCGTGCCAAATTTCAAGTTTCTATGTGAGAAAATTGGATTCCGTACATAAAATTTGGAGGCTAATTCTTTTGCACATAGAATTGAATAATCGAGTTGGGACCCATTAGCTTTTCCTATTTATGACATAATCAATGCTCGTGCCAAATTTCACGTTTCTATGACACTGGAAAGTGAGAAAAATACATTCCATGCGTAAAATTTTGACGCTAATTCTTTTGCACATAGAATTGAATAATCGAGTTGGACCCATTAGCTTTTCCTATTTATGACATAATCAATGCTCGTGCCAAATTTCACGTTTCTATGACACTGGAAAGTGAGAAAAATACATTCCGTACGGAAAATTTTGACGCTAATTCTTTTGCGCATTGAATTGAATAATCGAGTTGGGACCCATTAGCTTTTCCTATTTATGACATAATCAATGCTCGTGCCAAATTTCAAATTTCTATGTGAGAAAATTGGATTCCGTGCGTAAAATTTGGAGGCTAATTCTTTTGCACATAGAATTGAATAATCGAGTTGGGACCCATTAGCTTTTCGTATTTATGACATAATCAATGCTCGTGCCAAATTTCAAGTTTCTATGTGAGAAAATTGGATACCGTACGTAAAATTTGGATGCTAATTCTTTTGCACATAGAATTGAATAATCGAGTTGGGACCCATTAGCTTTTCCTATTTATGACATAATCAATGCTCGTGCCAAATTTTAAGTTTCTATGTGAGAAAATTACATTCCGTACGTAAAACTTGGACGCTAATTCTTTTGTGCCTAGAATTAAATATCAGAGTTGGGACTCTTTAGCTTTTCCTATTTATGACATAATCAATGCCCGTGCCAAATTTCAAGTTTCTATGTGAAAAAATTGGATTCCGTACATAAAATTTGGAGGCTAATTCTTTTGCACATAGAATTGAAAAATCGAGTTGGGACCCATTAGCTTTTCCTATTTATGACATAATCAATGCCCATGCCAAATTTTAAGTTTCTATGTGAGAAAATTACATTCCGTACGTAAAACTTGGACGCTAATTCTTTAGTGCCTAGAATTAAATAACGGAGTTGGGACCCATTAGCTTTTCCTATTTATGACATAATCAATGCCCGTGCCAAATTTCAAGTTTCTATGTGAGAAAATTGGATTCTGTATGTAAAATTTAGACGCTATTTCTTTTGCACATAGAATTGAATAATCGAGTTGGGACCCATTAGCTTTTCCTATTTATGACATAATCAATGCTCGTGCCAAATTTCAAGTTTCTATGTGAGAAAATTGGATTCCGTACGTAAAATTTGGAGGTTAATTCTTTTGCACATAGAATTGAATAATCGAGTTGGACCCATTAGCTTTTCCTATTTATAACATAATCAATGCTCGTGCCAAATTTCACGTTTCTATGACACTGGAAAGTGAGAAAAATACATTCCGTACGTTAAATTTTGACGCTAATTCTTTTGCGCATAGAATTGAATAATCGAGTTGGGACACATTAGTTTTTCCTATTTAGAACATATTCAATGCCCGTGCCAAATTTTACGTTTCTATGTGAGAAAATTGGATTGTGTACGTAAAATTTGGACGCTAATTCTTTTGCGCATAGAATTGAATAATCGAGTTGGGACCCATTAGCTTTTCCTATTTATGACATAATCAATGCTCGTGCCAAATTTCAAGTTTCTATGTGAGAAAATTGGATTCCGTACGTAAAATTTGGAGGTTAATTCTTTTGCACATAGAATTGAATAATCGAGTTGGGACCCATTAGCTTTTCCTATTTATGACATAATCAATGCTCGTGCGAAATTTCAAGTTTCTATGTGAGAAAATTGGATTCCGTACGAAAAATTTGAAGGCTAATTCTTTTGCACATAGAATTGAATAATCGAGTTAGGACCCATTAGCTTTTCTTATTTATGACATAATCAATGCCCGCGCCAAATTTTAAGTTTCTATGTGAGAAAATTACATTCCGTACATAACATTTGGACGCTAATTCTTTTGCGCATAGAATTAAATAACGGAGTTGGGACCCATTAGCTTTTCCTATTTATGACATAATCAATGCTCGTGCCAAATTTCAAGTTTCTATGTGAGAAAATTGGATTCCGTACGTAAAATTTGGATGCTAATTCTTTTGCACATAGAATTGAATAATCGAGTTGGGACCCATTAGTTTTTCCTATTTTGAACATATACAATGCCCATGCCAAATTTTAAGTTTCTATGTGAGAAAATTGGATTCTGTACGTAAAATTTGGACGCTAATTCTTTTGCGCATAGAATTAAATAACGAAGTTGGGACCCATTAGCTTTTCCTATTTATGACATAATCAATGCTCGTGCCAAATTTCAAGTTTCTATGTGAGAAAATTGGATTACGTACGTAAAATTTGGATGCTAATTCTTTTGCACATAGAATTGAATAATCGAGTTGGGACCCATTAGTTTTTCCTATTTTGAACATATACAATGCCCATGCCAAATTTTAAGTTTCTATGTGAGAAAATTGGATTCTGTACGTAAAATTTGGACGCTAATTCTTTTGCGCATAGAATTAAATAACGAAGTTGGGACCCATTAGCTTTTCCTATTTATGACATAATCAATGCTCGTGCCAAATTTCAAGTTTCTATGTGAGAAAATTGGATTCCGTACATAAAATTTGGAGGCTAATTCTTTTGCACATAGAATTGAATAATCGAGTTGGACCCATTAGCTTTTCCTATTTATAACATAATCAATGCTCGTGCCAAATTTCACGTTTCTATGACACTGGAAAGTGAGAAAAATACATTCCGTACGTTAAATTTTGACGCTAATTCTTTTGCTCATAGAGTTGAAAAATCGAGTTGGGACCCATTAGCTTTTCCTATTTATGACATAATCAATGCTCGTGCCAAATTTCAAGTTTCTATGTGAGAAAATTGGATTCCGTACGTAAAATTTGGAGGTTAATTCTTTTGCACATAGAATTGAATAATCGAGTTGGGACCCATTAGCTTTTCTTATTTATGACATAATCAATGCCCGTGCCAAATTTTAAGTTTCTATGTGAGAAAATTACATTCCGTACGTAACATTTGGACGCTAATTGTTTTGCACATAGAATTAAATAACGGAGTTGGGACCCATTAGCTTTTCCTATTTATGACATAATCAATGCTCGTGCCAAATTTCAAGTTTCTATGTGAGAAAATTGGATACCGTACGTAAAATTTGGATGCTAATTCTTTTGCACATAGAATTGAATAATCGAGTTGGGACCCATTAGCTTTTCCTATTTATGACATAATCAATGCTCGTGCCAAATTTCACGTTTCAATGACACTGGAAAGTGAGAAAAATACATTCCATACGTAAAATTTTGACGCTAATTCTTTTGCACATAGAATTGAATAATCGAGTTGAGACCCATTAGTTTTTCCTATTTTGAACATATACAATGCCCGTGCCAAATTTCAAGTTTCTATCTGAGAAAATTGGATTCCGTACGTAAAATTTGGAGGCTAATTCTTTTGCACATAGAGTTGAAAAATCGAGTTGGGACCCATTAGCTTTTCCTATTTATGACATAATCAATGCTCGTGCCAAATTTCAAGTTTCTATGTGAGAAAATTGGATTCCGTACATAAAATTTGGAGGCTAATTCTTTTGCACATAGAATTGAATAATCGAGTTGGGACCCATTAGCTTTTCCTATTTATGACATAATCAATGCTCGTGCCAAATTTCACGTTTCTATGACACTGGAAAGTGAGAAAAATACATTCCATGCGTAAAATTTTGACGCTAATTCTTTTGCACATAGAATTGAATAATCGAGTTGGACCCATTAGCTTTTCCTATTTATGACATAATCAATGCTCGTGCCAAATTTCACGTTTCTATGACACTGGAAAGTGAGAAAAATACATTCCGTACGGAAAATTTTGACGCTAATTCTTTTGCGCATTGAATTGAATAATCGAGTTGGGACCCATTAGCTTTTCCTATTTATGACATAATCAATGCTCGTGCCAAATTTCAAATTTCTATGTGAGAAAATTGGATTCCGTGCGTAAAATTTGGAGGCTAATTCTTTTGCACATAGAATTGAATAATCGAGTTGGGACCCATTAGCTTTTCGTATTTATGACATAATCAATGCTCGTGCCAAATTTCAAGTTTCTATGTGAGAAAATTGGATACCGTACGTAAAATTTGGATGCTAATTCTTTTGCACATAGAATTGAATAATCGAGTTGGGACCCATTAGCTTTTCCTATTTATGACATAATCAATGCTCGTGCCAAATTTTAAGTTTCTATGTGAGAAAATTACATTCCGTACGTAAAACTTGGACGCTAATTCTTTTGTGCCTAGAATTAAATATCAGAGTTGGGACTCTTTAGCTTTTCCTATTTATGACATAATCAATGCCCGTGCCAAATTTCAAGTTTCTATGTGAAAAAATTGGATTCCGTACATAAAATTTGGAGGCTAATTCTTTTGCACATAGAATTGAAAAATCGAGTTGGGACCCATTAGCTTTTCCTATTTATGACATAATCAATGCCCATGCCAAATTTTAAGTTTCTATGTGAGAAAATTACATTCCGTACGTAAAACTTGGACGCTAATTCTTTAGTGCCTAGAATTAAATAACGGAGTTGGGACCCATTAGCTTTTCCTATTTATGACATAATCAATGCCCGTGCCAAATTTCAAGTTTCTATGTGAGAAAATTGGATTCTGTATGTAAAATTTAGACGCTATTTCTTTTGCACATAGAATTGAATAATCGAGTTGGGACCCATTAGCTTTTCCTATTTATGACATAATCAATGCTCGTGCCAAATTTTAAGTTTCTATGTGAGAAAATTACATTCCATACATAAAACTTGGACGCTAATTCTTTTGTGCCTAGAATTAAATAACGGAGTTGGGACCCATTAGCTTTTCCTATTTATGACATAATCAATGCCCGTGCCAAATTTCAAGTTTCTATGTGAGAAAATTGGATTCCGTACATAAAATTTGGAGGCTAATTCTTTTGCACATAGAATTGAATAATCGAGTTGGACCCATTAGCTTTTCCTATTTATGACATAATGAATGCTCGTGCCAAATTTCACGTTTCTATGACACTGGAAAGTGAGAAAAATACATTCCGTACGTTAAATTTTGACGCTAATTCTTTTGCGCATAGAATTGAATAATCGAGTTGGGACCCATTAGTTTTTCCTATTTAGAACATATTCAATGCCCGTGCCAAATTTTACGTTTCTATGTGAGAAAATTGGATTGTGTACGTAAAATTTGGACGCTAATTCTTTTGCGCATAGAATTGAATAATCGAGTTGGGACCCATTAGCTTTTCCTATTTATGACATAATCAATGCTCGTGCCAAATTTCAAGTTTCTGTGTGAGAAAATTGGATACCGTACGTAAAATTTGGATGCTAATTCTTTTGCACATAGAATTGAATAATCGAGTTGGGACCCATTAGCTTTTCCTATTTATGACATAATCAATGCTCGTGCCAAATTTCACGTTTCTATGACACTGGAAAGTGAGAAAAATACATTCTGTACGTTAAATTTTGACGCTAATTCTTTTGCGCATAGAATTGAATAATCGAGTTGGGACCCATTAGCTTTTCCTATTTATGACATAATCAATGCTCGTGCCAAATTTCACGTTTCTATGACACTGGAAAGTGATAAAAATACATTCCGTACGTTAAATTTTGACGCTAATTCTTTTGCGCATAGAATTGAATAATCGAGTTGGGACCCATTAGCTTTTCCTATTTATGACATAATCAATGCTCGTGCCAAATTTCAAGTTTCTATGTGAGAAAATTGGATTCCGTACATAAAATTTGGAGGCTAATTCTTTTGCACATAGAATTGAATAATCGAGTTGGACCCTTTAGCTTTTCCTATTTATGACATAATCAATGCTCGTGCCAAATTTCAAGTTTCTATGTGAGAAAATTGGATTCCGTACGTAAAATTTGAAGGCTAATTCTTTTGCACATAGAATTGAATAATCGAGTTAGGACCCATTAGCTTTTCTTATTTATGACATAATCAATGCCCGTGCCAAATTTTAAGTTTCTATGTGAGAAAATTACATTCCGTACGTAACATTTGGACGCTAATTCTTTTGCGCATAGAATTAAATAACGGAGTTGGGACCCATTAGCTTTTCCTATTTATGACATAATCAATGCTCGTGCCAAATTTCAAGTTTCTGTGTGAGAAAATTGGATACAATACGTAAAATTTGGATGCTAATTCTTTTGCACATAGAATTGAATAATCGAGTTGGGACCCATTAGCTTTTCCTATTTATGACATAATCAATGCTCGTGCCAAATTTCACGTTTCTATGACACTGGAAAGTGAGAAAAATACATTCCGTACGTTAAATTTTGACGCTAATTCTTTTGCGCATAGAATTGAATAATCGAGTTGGGACCCATTAGCTTTTCCTATTTATGACATAATCAATGCTCGTGCCAAATTTCACGTTTCTATGACACTGGAAAGTGAGAAAAATACATTCCGTACGTTAAATTTTGACGCTAATTCTTTTGCGCATAGAATTGAATAATCGAGTTGGGACCCATTAGCTTTTCCTATTTATGACATAATCAATGCTCGTGCCAAATTTCAAGTTTCTATGTGAGAAAATTGGATTCCGTACGTAAAATTTGGAGGCTAATTCTTTTGCACATAGAATTGAATAATCGAGTTGGACCCATTAGCTTTTCTTATTTATGACATAATCAATGCTCGTGCCAAATTTCACGTTTCTATGACACTGGAAAGTGAGAAAAATACATTCCGTACGTAAAATTTTGATGCTAATTCTTTTGCGCATAGAATTGAATAATCGAGTTGTGACCCATTAGTTTTTCCTATTTTGAACATATACAATGCCCGTGCCAAATTTCACGTTTCTATGTGAGAAAATTGGATACTGTACGTAAAATTTGGACGCTAATTCTTTTGCGCATAGAATTGAATAATCGAGTTGGGACCCATTAGCTTTTCCTATTTATGACATAATCAATGCTCGTGCCAAATTTCAAGTTTCTATGTGAGAAAATTGGATTCCGTACGTAAAATTTGGAGGCTAATTCTTTTGTGCCTAGAATTAAATATCAGACTTGGGACTCTTTAGCTTTTCCTATTTATGACATAATCAATGCCCGTGCCAAATTTCAAGTTTCTATGTGAGAAAATTGGATTCCGTACATAAAATTTGGAGGCTAATTCTTTTGCACATAGAATTGAAAAATCGAGTTGGGACCCATTAGCTTTTCCTATTTATGACATAATCAATGCCCATGCCAAATTTTAAGTTTCTATGTGAGAAAATTACATTCCGTACGTAAAACTTGGACGCTAATTCTTTAGTGCCTAGAATTAAATAACGGAGTTGGGACCCATTAGCTTTTCCTATTTATGACATAATCAATGCCCGTGCCAAATTTCAAGTTTCTATGTGAGAAAATTGGATTCTGTATGTAAAATTTAGACGCTATTTCTTTTGCACATAGAATTGAATAATCGAGTTGGGACCTATTAGCTTTTCCTATTTATGACATAATCAATGCTCGTGCCAAATTTTAAGTTTCTATGTGAGAAAATAACATTCCATACATAAAACTTGGACGCTAATTCTTTTGTGCCTAGAATTAAATAACGGAGTTGGGACCCTTTAGCTTTTCCTATTTATGACATAATCAATGCCCGTGCCAAATTTCAAGTTTCTATGTGAGAAAATTGGATTCCGTACGTAAACTTTGGACGTTAATTCTTTTGCACATAGAATTGAATAATAGAGTTGGGACCCATTAGCTTTTCCTATTTATGACATAATCAATGCCCGTGCCAAATTTCACGTTTCTATGACACTGGAAAGTGAGAAAAATACATTCCATACGTAAAATTTTGACGCTAATTCTTTTGCACATAGAATTGAATAATCGAGTTTGGACCCATTAGCTTTTCCTATTTATGACATAATCAATGCTCGTGCCAAATTTCACGTTTCTATGACACTGGAAAGTGAGAAAAATACATTCCGTACGTTAAATTTTGACGCTAATTCTTTTGCGCATAGAATTGAATAATCGAGTTGGGACACATTAGTTTTTCCTATTTAGAACATATTCAATGCCAGTGCCAAATTTTACGTTTCTATGTGAGAAAATTGGATTGTGTACGTAAAATTTGGACGCTAATTCTTTTGTGCA
The DNA here is from genome assembly GCF_035609145.1 of Eleutherodactylus coqui. Lineage (NCBI taxonomy): Eukaryota > Metazoa > Chordata > Amphibia > Anura > Eleutherodactylidae > Eleutherodactylus > Eleutherodactylus coqui. The sequence continues at coordinate 48,885,447 of NC_089844.1, read as the reverse complement.
TAGAATTGAATAATCGAGTTGGGACCCATTAGCTTTTCCTATTTATGACATAATCAATGCTCGTGCCAAATTTTAAGTTTCTATGTGAGAAAATTGGATTCCGTACGTAAAATTTGGAGGTTAATTCTTTTGCACATAGAATTGAATAATCGAGTTGGGACCCATTAGCTTTTCCTATTTATGACATAATCAATGCTCGTGCCAAATTTCAAGTTTCTATGTGAGAAAATTGGATTCCGTACGAAAAATTTGAAGGCTAATTCTTTTGCACATAGAATTGAATAATCGAGTTAGGACCCATTAGCTTTTCTTATTTATGACATAATCAATGCCCGTGCCAAATTTTAAGTTTCTATGTGAGAAAATTACATTCCGTACGTAACATTTGGACGCTAATTCTTTTGCGCATAGAATTAAATAACGGAGTTGGGACCCATTAGCTTTTCCTATTTATGACATAATCAATGCTCGTGCCAAATTTCAAGTTTCTATGTGAGAAAATTGGATTCCGTACGTAAAATTTGGATGCTAATTCTTTTGCACATAGAGTTGAAAAATCGAGTTGGGACCCATTAGCTTTTCCTATTTATGACATAATCAATGCTCGTGCCAAATTTCATGTTTCTATGACACTGGAAAGTGAGAAAAATACATTCCATACGTAAAATTTTGACGCTAATTCTTTTGCACATAGAATTGAATAATTGAGTTAGGACCCATTAGCTTTTCCTATTTATGACATAATCAATGCTCGTGCCAAATTTCACGTTTCTATGACACTGGAAAGTGAGAAAAATACATTCCGTACGGAAAATTTTGACGCTAATTCTTTTGCGCATAGAATTGAATAATCGAGTTGAGACCCATTAGTTTTTCCTATTTTGAACATATACAATGCCCGTGCCAAATTTTAAGTTTCTATGTGAGAAAATTTTATTCTGTACGTAAAATTTGGACGCTAATTCTTTTGCGCATAGAATTGAATAATCGAGTTGGGACCCATTAGCTTTTCCTATTTATGACATAATCAATGCTCGTGCCAAATTTCAAGTTTCTATGTGAGAAAATTGGATTCCGTACGTAAAATTTGGAGGCTAATTCTTTTGCACATAGAGTTGAAAAATCGAGTTGGGACCCATTAGCTTTTCCTATTTATGACATAATCAATGCTCGTGCCAAATTTCAAGTTTCTATGTGAGAAAATTGGATTCCGTACATAAAATTTGGTGGCTAATTCTTTTGCACATAGAATTGAATAATCGTGTTGGACCCATTAGCTTTTCCTATTTATAACATAATCAATGCTCGTGCCAAATTTCACGTTTCTATGACACTGGAAAGTGAGAAAAATACATTCCGTACGTTAAATTTTGACGCTAATTCTTTTGCTCATAGAATTGAATAATCGAGTTGGGACCCATTAGTCTTTCCTATTTAGAACATATTCAATGCCCGTGCCAAATTTTACGTTTCTATGTGAGAAAATTGGATTGTGTACGTAAAATTTGGACGCTAATTCTTTTGCGCATAGAATTGAATAATCGAGTTGGGACCCATTAGCTTTTCCTATTTATGACATAATCAATGCTCGTGCCAAATTTCAAGTTTCTATGTGAGAAAATTGGATTCCGTACGTAAAATTTGGAGGGTAATTCTTTTGCACATAGAATTGAAAAATCGAGTTGGGACCCATTAGCTTTTCCTATTAATGACATAATCAATGCTCGTGCCAAATTTCAAGTTTCTATGTGAGAAAATTGGATTCCGTACGTAAAATTTGAAGGCTAATTCTTTTGCACATAGAATTGAATAATCGAGTTAGGACCCATTAGCTTTTCTTATTTATGACATAATCAATGCCCGTGCCAAATTTTAAGTTTCTATGTGAGAAAATTACATTCCGTACGTAACATTTGGACGCTAATTGTTTTGCGCATAGAATTAAATAACGGAGTTGGGACCCATTAGCTTTTCCTATTTATGACATAATCAATGCTCGTGCCAAATTTCAAGTTTCTATGTGAGAAAATTGGATACCGTACATAAAATTTGGAGGCTAATTCTTTTGCACATAGAATTGAAAAATCGAGTTGGGACCCATTAGCTTTTCCTATTTATGACATAATCAATGCCCATGCCAAATTTTAAGTTTCTATGTGAGAAAATTACATTCCGTACGTAAAACTTGGACGCTAATTCTTTAGTGCCTAGAATTAAATAACGGAGTTGGGACCCATTAGCTTTTCCTATTTATGACATAATCAATGCCCGTGCCAAATTTCAAGTTTCTATGTGAGAAAATTGGATTCTGTATGTAAAATTTAGACGCTATTTCTTTTGCACATAGAATTGAATAATCTAGTTAGGACCCATTAGATTTTCCTATTTATGACATAATCAATGCCCGTGCCAAATTTTAAGTTTCTATGTGAGAAAATTACATTCCATACATAAAACTTGGACGCTAATTCTTTTGTGCCTAGAATTAAATAACGGAGTTGGGACCCTTTAGCTTTTCCTATTTATGACATAATCAATGCCCGTGCCAAATTTCAAGTTTCTATGTGAGAAAATTGGATTCCGTACATAAAATTTTGATGCTAATTCTTTTGCGCATAGAATTGAATAATCGAGTTGTGACCCATTAGTTTTTCCTATTTTGAACATATACAATGCCCGTGCCAAATTTTAAGTTTCTATGTGAGAAAATTGGATTCTGTACGTAAAATTTGGACGCTAATTCTTTTGCGCATAGAATTGAATAATCGAGTTGGGACCCATTAGCATTTCCTATTTATGACATAATCAATGCTCGTGCCAAATTTCAAGTTTCTATGTGAGAAAATTGGATTCCGTACGTAAAATTTGGAGGCTAATTCTTTTGCACATAGAATTGAATAATCGAGTTGGGACCCATTAGCTTTTCCTATTTATGACATAATCAATGCCCGTGCCAAATTTCACGTTTCTATGACACTGGAAAGTGAGAAAAATACATTCCATACGTAAAATTTTGACGCTAATTCTTTTGCACATAGAATTGAATAATCGAGTTTGGACCCATTAGCTTTTCCTATTTATGACATAATCAATGCTCGTGCCAAATTTCACGTTTCTATGACACTGGAAAGTGAGAAAAATACATTCCGTACGTTAAATTTTGACGCTAATTCTTTTGCGCATAGAATTGAATAATCGAGTTGGGACACATTAGTTTTTCCTATTTAGAACATATTCAATGCCCGTGCCAAATTTTACGTTTCTATGTGAGAAAATTGGATTGTGTACGTAAAATTTGGACGCTAATTCTTTTGTGCATAGAATTGAATAATCGAGTTGGGACCCATTAGCTTTTCCTATTTATGACATAATCAATGCTCGTGCCAAATTTCAAGTTTCTATGTGAGAAAATTGGATTCCGTACGTAAAATTTGGAGGTTAATTCTTTTGCACATAGAATTGAATAATCGAGTTGGGACCCATTAGCTTTTCCTATTTATGACATAATCAATGCTCGTGCCAAATTTCAAGTTTCTATGTGAGAAAATTGGATTCCGTACGAAAAATTTGAAGGCTAATTCTTTTGCACATAGAATTGAATAATCGAGTTAGGACCCATTAGCTTTTCTTATTTATGACATAATCAATGCCCGTGCCAAATTTTAAGTTTCTATGTGAGAAAATTACATTCCGTACGTAACATTTGGACGCTAATTCTTTTGCGCATAGAATTAAATAACGGAGTTGGGACCCATTAGCTTTTCCTATTTATGACATAATCAATGCTCGTGCCAAATTTCAAGTTTCTATGTGAGAAAATTGGATTCCGTACGTAAAATTTGGATGCTAATTCTTTTGCACATAGAGTTGAAAAATCGAGTTGGGACCCATTAGCTTTTCCTATTTATGACATAATCAATGCTCGTGCCAAATTTCATGTTTCTATGACACTGGAAAGTGAGAAAAATACATTCCATACGTAAAATTTTGACGCTAATTCTTTTGCACATAGAATTGAATAATTGAGTTAGGACCCATTAGCTTTTCCTATTTATGACATAATCAATGCTCGTGCCAAATTTCACGTTTCTATGACACTGGAAAGTGAGAAAAATACATTCCGTACGGAAAATTTTGACGCTAATTCTTTTGCGCATAGAATTGAATAATCGAGTTGAGACCCATTAGTTTTTCCTATTTTGAACATATACAATGCCCGTGCCAAATTTTAAGTTTCTATGTGAGAAAATTGGATTCTGTACGTAAAATTTGGAGGCTAATTCTTTTGCACATAGAGTTGAAAAATCGAGTTGGGACCCATTAGCTTTTCCTATTTATGACATAATCAATGCTCGTGCCAAATTTCACGTTTCTATGACACTGGAAAGTGAGAAAAATACATTCCGTACGGAAAATTTTGACGCTAATTCTTTTGCGCATAGAATTGAATAATCGAGTTGGGACCCATTAGCTTTTCCTATTTATGACATAATCAATGCTCGTGCCAAATTTCAAGTTTCTATGTGAGAAAATTGGATTCCGTACATAAAATTTGGAGGCTAATTCTTTTGCACATAGAATTGAATAATCGTGTTGGACCCATTAGCTTTTCCTATTTATAACATAATCAATGCTCGTGCCAAATTTCACGTTTCTATGACACTGGAAAGTGAGAAAAATACATTCCGTACGTTAAATTTTGACGCTAATTCTTTTGCTCATAGAATTGAATAATCGAGTTGGGACCCATTAGTTTTTCCTATTTAGAACATATTCAATGCCCGTGCCAAATTTTACGTTTCTATGTGAGAAAATTGGATTGTGTACGTAAAATTTGGACGCTAATTCTTTTGCGCATAGAATTGAATAATCGAGTTGGGACCCATTAGCTTTTCCTATTTATGACATAATCAATGCTCGTGCCAAATTTCAAGTTTCTATGTGAGAAAATTGGATTCCGTACGTAAAATTTGGAGGTTAATTCTTTTGCACATAGAATTGAATAATCGAGTTAGGACCCATTAGCTTTTCTTATTTATGACATAATCAATGCCCGTGCCAAATTTTAAGTTTCTATGTGAGAAAATTACATTCCGTACGTAACATTTGGACGCTAATTCTTTTGCGCATAGAATTAAATAACGGAGTTGGGACCCATTAGCTTTTCCTATTTATGACATAATCAATGCTCGTGCCAAATTTCAAGTTTCTATGTGAGAAAATTGGATTCCGTACGTAAAATTTGGATGCTAATTCTTTTGCACATAGAGTTGAAAAATCGAGTTGGGACCCATTAGCTTTTCCTATTTATGACATAATCAATGCTCGTGCCAAATTTCATGTTTCTATGACACTGGAAAGTGAGAAAAATACATTCCATACGTAAAATTTTGACGCTAATTCTTTTGCACATAGAATTGAATAATTGAGTTAGGACCCATTAGCTTTTCCTATTTATGACATAATCAATGCTCGTGCCAAATTTCACGTTTCTATGACACTGGAAAGTGAGAAAAATACATTCCGTACGGAAAATTTTGACGCTAATTCTTTTGCGCATAGAATTGAATAATCGAGTTGAGACCCATTAGTTTTTCCTATTTTGAACATATACAATGCCCGTGCCAAATTTTAAGTTTCTATGTGAGAAAATTGGATTCTGTACGTAAAATTTGGAGGCTAATTCTTTTGCACATAGAGTTGAAAAATCGAGTTGGGACCCATTAGCTTTTCCTATTTATGACATAATCAATGCTCGTGCCAAATTTCACGTTTCTATGACACTGGAAAGTGAGAAAAATACATTCCGTACGGAAAATTTTGACGCTAATTCTTTTGCGCATAGAATTGAATAATCGAGTTGGGACCCATTAGCTTTTCCTATTTATGACATAATCAATGCTCGTGCCAAATTTCAAGTTTCTATGTGAGAAAATTGGATTCCGTACATAAAATTTGGAGGCTAATTCTTTTGCACATAGAATTGAATAATCGTGTTGGACCCATTAGCTTTTCCTATTTATAACATAATCAATGCTCGTGCCAAATTTCACGTTTCTATGACACTGGAAAGTGAGAAAAATACATTCCGTACGTTAAATTTTGACGCTAATTCTTTTGCTCATAGAATTGAATAATCGAGTTGGGACCCATTAGTTTTTCCTATTTAGAACATATTCAATGCCCGTGCCAAATTTTACGTTTCTATGTGAGAAAATTGGATTGTGTACGTAAAATTTGGACGCTAATTCTTTTGCGCATAGAATTGAATAATCGAGTTGGGACCCATTAGCTTTTCCTATTTATGACATAATCAATGCTCGTGCCAAATTTCAAGTTTCTATGTGAGAAAATTGGATTCCGTACGTAAAATTTGGAGGTTAATTCTTTTGCACATAGAAAAGAATAATCGAGTTGGGACCCATTAGCTTTTCCTATTAATGACATAATCAATGCTCATGCCAAATTTCAAGTTTCTATGTGAGAAAATTGGATTCCGTACGTAAAATTTGAAGGCTAATTCTTTTGCACATAGAATTGAATAATCGAGTTAGGACCCATTAGCTTTTCTTATTTATGACATAATCAATGCCCGTGCCAAATTTTAAGTTTCTATGTGAGAAAATTACATACCGTACGTAACATTTGGACGCTAATTGTTTTGCGCATAGAATTAAATAAAGGAGTTGGGACCCATTAGCTTTTCCTATTTATGACATAATCAATGCTCGTGCCAAATTTCAAGTTTCTATGTGAGAAAATTGGATACCGTACGTAAAATTTGGATGCTAATTCTTTTGCACATAGAATTGAATAATCGAGTTGGGACCCATTAGCTTTTCCTATTTATGACATAATCAATGCTCGTGCCAAATTTCACGTTTCTATGACACTGGAAAGTGAGAAAAATACATTCCATACGTAAAATTTTGACGCTAATTCTTTTGCACATAGAATTGAATAATCGAGTTAGGACCCATTAGCTTTTCCTATTTATGACATAATCAATGCTCGTGCCAAATTTCACGTTTCTATGACACTGGAAAGTGAGAAAAATACATTCCGTACGGAAAATTTTGACGCTAATTCTTTTGCGCATAGAATTGAATAATCGAGTTGAGACCCATTAGTTTTTCCTATTTTGAACATATACAATGCCCGTGCCAAATTTCAAGTTTCTATGTGAGAAAATTGGATTCCGCACATAAAATTTGGAGGCTAATTCTTTTGCACATAGAATTGAATAATCGAGTTGGACCCTTTAGCTTTTCCTATTTATGACATAATCAATGCTCGTGCCAAATTTCAAGTTTCTATGTGAGAAAATTGGATTCCGTACGTAAAATTTGGAGGCTAATTCTTTTGCACATAGAATTGAATAATCGAGTTGGACCCATTAGCTTTTCCTATTTATGACATAATCAATGCTCGTGCCAAATTTCACGTTTCTATGACACTGGAAAGTGAGAAAAATACATTCCGTACGTTAAATTTTGATGCTAATTCTTTTGCGCATAGAATTGAATAATCGAGTTGTGACCCATTAGTTTTTCCTATTTTGAACATATACAATGCCCGTGCCAAATTTCACGTTTCTATGTGAGAAAATTGGATACTGTACGTAAAATTTGGACGCTAATTCTTTTGCACATAGAGTTGAAAAATCAAGTTGGGACCCATTAGCTTTTCCTATTTATGACATAATCAATGCTCGTGCCAAATTTTAAGTTTCTATGTGAGAAAATTACATTCCATACGTAAAACTTGGACGCTAATTCTTTTGTGCCTAGAATTAAATATCAAAGTTGGGACTCTTTAGCTTTTCCTATTTATGACATAATCAATGCCCGTGCCAAATTTCAAGTTTCTATGTGAGAAAATTGGATTCCGTACATAAAATTTGGAGGCTAATTCTTTTGCACATAGAATTGAAAAATCGAGTTGGGACCCATTAGCTTTTCCTATTTATGACATAATCAATGCCCATGCCAAATTTTAAGTTTCTATGTGAGAAAATTACATTCCGTACGTAAAACTTGGACGCTAATTCTTTAGTGCCTAGAATTAAATAACGGAGTTGGGACCCATTAGCTTTTCCTATTTATGACATAATCAATGCCCGTGCCAAATTTCAAGTTTCTATGTGAGAAAATTGGATTCTGTATGTAAAATTTAGACGCTATTTCTTTTGCACATAGAATTGAATAATCGAGTTGGGACCTATTAGCTTTTCCTATTTATGACATAATCAATGCTCGTGCCAAATTTTAAGTTTCTATGTGAGAAAATTACATTCCATACATAAAACTTGGACGCTAATTCTTTTGTGCCTAGAATTAAATAACGGAGTTGGGAGCCTTTAGCTTTTCCTATTTATGACATAATCAATGCCCGTGCCAAATTTCAAGTTTCTATGTGAGAAAATTGGATTCCGTACGTAAACTTTGGACGTTAATTCTTTTGCACATAGAATTGAATAATAGAGTTGGGACCCATTAGCTTTTCCTATTTATGACATAATCAATGCCCGTGCCAAATTTCACGTTTCTATGACACTGGAAAGTGAGAAAAATACATTCCATACGTAAAATTTTGACGCTAATTCTTTTGCACATAGAATTGAATAATCGAGTTTGGACCCATTAGCTTTTCCTATTTATGACATAATCAATGCTCGTGCCAAATTTCACGTTTCTATGACACTGGAAAGTGAGAAAAATACATTCCGTACGTTAAATTTTGACGCTAATTCTTTTGCGCATAGAATTGAATAATCGAGTTGGGACACATTAGTTTTTCCTATTTAGAACATATTCAATGCCCGTGCCAAATTTTACGTTTCTATGTGAGAAAATTGGATTGTGTACGTAAAATTTGGACGCTAATTCTTTTGTGCATAGAATTGAATAATCGAGTTGGGACCCATTAGCTTTTCCTATTTATGACATAATCAATGCTCGTGCCAAATTTCAAGTTTCTATGTGAGAAAATTGGATTCCGTACGTAAAATTTGGAGGTTAATTCTTTTGCACATAGAATTGAATAATCGAGTTGGGACCCATTAGCTTTTCCTATTTATGACATAATCAATGCTCGTGCCAAATTTCAAGTTTCTATGTGAGAAAATTGGATTCCGTACGAAAAATTTGAAGGCTAATTCTTTTGCACATAGAATTGAATAATCGAGTTAGGACCCATTAGCTTTTCTTATTTATGACATAATCAATGCCCGTGCCAAATTTTAAGTTTCTATGTGAGAAAATTACATTCCGTACGTAACATTTGGACGCTAATTCTTTTGCGCATAGAATTAAATAACGGAGTTGGGACCCATTAGCTTTTCCTATTTATGACATAATCAATGCTCGTGCCAAATTTCAAGTTTCTATGTGAGAAAATTGGATTCCGTACGTAAAATTTGGATGCTAATTCTTTTGCACATAGAGTTGAAAAATCGAGTTGGGACCCATTAGCTTTTCCTATTTATGACATAATCAATGCTCGTGCCAAATTTCATGTTTCTATGACACTGGAAAGTGAGAAAAATACATTCCATACGTAAAATTTTGACGCTAATTCTTTTGCACATAGAATTGAATAATTGAGTTAGGACCCATTAGCTTTTCCTATTTATGACATAATCAATGCTCGTGCCAAATTTCACGTTTCTATGACACTGGAAAGTGAGAAAAATACATTCCGTACGGAAAATTTTGACGCTAATTCTTTTGCGCATAGAATTGAATAATCGAGTTGAGACCCATTAGTTTTTCCTATTTTGAACATATACAATGCCCGTGCCAAATTTTAAGTTTCTATGTGAGAAAATTGGATTCTGTACGTAAAATTTGGAGGCTAATTCTTTTGCACATAGAGTTGAAAAATCGAGTTGGGACCCATTAGCTTTTCCTATTTATGACATAATCAATGCTCGTGCCAAATTTCACGTTTCTATGACACTGGAAAGTGAGAAAAATACATTCCGTACGGAAAATTTTGACGCTAATTCTTTTGCGCATAGAATTGAATAATCGAGTTGGGACCCATTAGCTTTTCCTATTTATGACATAATCAATGCTCGTGCCAAATTTCAAGTTTCTATGTGAGAAAATTGGATTCCGTACATAAAATTTGGAGGCTAATTCTTTTGCACATAGAATTGAATAATCGTGTTGGACCCATTAGCTTTTCCTATTTATAACATACTCAATGCTCGTGCCAAATTTCACGTTTCTATGACACTGGAAAGTGAGAAAAATACATTCCGTACGGAAAATTTTGACGCTAATTCTTTTGCTCATAGAATTGAATAATCGAGTTGGGACCCATTAGTTTTTCCTATTTAGAACATATTCAATGCCCGTGCCAAATTTTACGTTTCTATGTGAGAAAATTGGATTGTGTACGTAAAATTTGGACGCTAATTCTTTTGCGCATAGAATTGAATAATCGAGTTGGGACCCATTAGCTTTTCCTATTTATGACATAATCAATGCTCGTGCCAAATTTCAAGTTTCTATGTGAGAAAATTGGATTCCGTACGTAAAATTTGGAGGTTAATTCTTTTGCACATAGAAAAGAATAATCGAGTTGGGACCCATTAGCTTTTCCTATTAATGACATAATCAATGCTCATGCCAAATTTCAAGTTTCTATGTGAGAAAATTGGATTCCGTACGTAAAATTTGAAGGCTAATTCTTTTGCACATAGAATTGAATAATCGAGTTAGGACCCATTAGCTTTTCTTATTTATGACATAATCAATGCCCGTGCCAAATTTTAAGTTTCTATGTGAGAAAATTACATACCGTACGTAACATTTCGACGCTAATTGTTTTGCGCATAGAATTAAATAAAGGAGTTGGGACCCATTAGCTTTTCCTATTTATGACATAATCAATGCTCGTGCCAAATTTCAAGTTTCTATGACACTGGAAAGTGAGAAAAATACATTCCGTACGGAAAATTTTGACGCTAATTCTTTTGCGCATAGAATTGAATAATCGAGTTGAGACCCATTAGTTTTTCCTATTTTGAACATATACAATGCCCGTGCCAAATTTTAAGTTTCTATGTGAGAAAATTGGATTCTGTACGTAAAATTTGGAGGCTAATTCTTTTGCACATAGAGTTGAAAAATCGAGTTGGGACCCATTAGCTTTTCCTATTTATGACATAATCAATGCTCGTGCCAAATTTCACGTTTCTATGACACTGGAAAGTGAGAAAAATACATTCCGTACGGAAAATTTTGACGCTAATTCTTTTGCGCATAGAATTGAATAATCGAGTTGGGACCCATTAGCTTTTCCTATTTATGACATAATCAATGCTCGTGCCAAATTTCAAGTTTCTATGTGAGAAAATTGGATTCCGTACATAGAATTTGGAGGCTAATTCTTTTGCACATAGAATTGAATAATCGTGTTGGACCCATTAGCTTTTCCTATTTATAACATAATCAATGCTCGTGCCAAATTTCACGTTTCTATGACACTGGAAAGTGAGAAAAATACATTCCGTACGTTAAATTTTGACGCTAATTCTTTTGCTCATAGAATTGAATAATCGAGTTGGGACCCATTAGTTTTTCCTATTTAGAACATATTCAATGCCCGTGCCAAATTTTACGTTTCTATGTGAGAAAATTGGATTGTGTACGTAAAATTTGGACGCTAATTCTTTTGCGCATAGAATTGAATAATCGAGTTGGGACCCATTAGCTTTTCCTATTTATGACATAATCAATGCTCGTGCCAAATTTCAAGTTTCTATGTGAGAAGATTGGATTCCGTACGTAAAATTTGGAGGTTAATTCTTTTGCACATAGAAAAGAATTTTCGAGTTGGGACCCATTAGCTTTTCCTATTAATGACATAATCAATGCTCATGCCAAATTTCAAGTTTCTATGTAAGAAAATTGGATTCCGTACGTAAAATTTGAAGGCTAATTCTTTTGCACATAGAATTGAATAATCGAGTTAGGACCCATTAGCTTTTCTTATTTATGACATAATCAATGCCCGTGCCAAATTTTAAGTTTCTATGTGAGAAAATTACATACCGTACGTAACATTTGGACGCTAATTGTTTTGCGCATAGAATTAAATAAAGGAGTTGGGACCCATTAGCTTTTCCTATTTATGACATAATCAATGCTCGTGCCAAATTTCAAGTTTCTATGTGAGAAAATTGGATACCGTACGTAAAATTTGGATGCTAATTCTTTTGCACATAGAATTGAATAATCGAGTTGGGACCCATTAGCTTTTCCTATTTATGACATAATCAATGCTCGTGCCAAATTTCACGTTTCTATGACACTGGAAAGTGAGAAAAATACATTCCATACGTAAAATTTTGACGCTAATTCTTTTGCACATAGAATTGAATAATCGAGTTAGGACCCATTAGCTTTTCCTATTTATGACATAATCAATGCTCGTGCCAAATTTCACGTTTCTATGACACTGGAAAGTGAGAAAAATACATTCCGTACGGAAAATTTTGACGCTAATTCTTTTGCGCATAGAATTGAATAATCGAGTTGAGACCCATTAGTTTTTCCTATTTTGAACATATACAATGCCCGTGCCAAATTTCAAGTTTCTATGTGAGAAAATTGGATTCCGCACATAAAATTTGGAGGCTAATTCTTTTGCACATAGAGTTGAAAAATCGAGTTGGGACCCATTAGCTTTTCCTATTTATGACATAATTAGAGAGGAGCGAACACCAAAATGTTCGGGTGTTCGTTATTCGTAACGAACTTCCCGTGATGCTCGAGGGTTCGTTTCGAACAACGAACCCCATTGAAGTCAATGGGCGACCAGAACATTTTTGTATTTCGCCGATGCTCGCTAAGGTTTTCATGTGTGAAAATCTGGGCAATTCAGGAAAGTGATGGGAATGACACAGTGACGGATAGGGCAGGCGAGGGGCTACATGTTGGGCTGCATCTCAAGTTCCCAGGTCCCACTATTAAGCCACAATACCGGCAAGAGTGGGCCCCCCCCCCTCCCAACAACTTTTACTTCTGAAAAGCCCTCATTAGCATGGCATACCTTTGCTAAGCACCACACTACCTCCAACAAAGCACAATCACTGCCTGCATGACACTCCACTGACACTTCTCCTGGGTTACATGCTGCCCAACCGCCCCCCCTCCCCCCCACAGCACACACCAAAGTGTCCCTGCGCAGCCTTCAGCTGCCCTCATGCCACACCACGCTCATGTCTATTTAGAATTGCGTCTGCCATGACGAGGGACCGCAGGCACACACTGCAGAGGTTGGCACGGCTAGGCAGCGACCCTCTTTAAAAGTGGCGGAGCGATAGCCCACAATGCTGTACAGAAGCAATGAGAAATAGAATCCTGTGCCACCGCCATCAGGAGCTGCACACGTGGGCATAGCAATGGGGAACCTATGTGCCACACACTATTCATTCTGTCAAGGTGTCTGCATGCCCCAGTCAGACCGGGCTTTTTAATTCATAGACACAGGCAGGTACAACTCCCTATTGTGAAGTCCCTGTCGACCCACAGCATGGGTGGCTCCCTGGAACCCACCGGCGGTACACAGAAATATCCCATTGCATTGCCCAACACAGCTGAGGTAGTAATGTCGTGCTTAATGCAGGTGGGCTTCGGCCCACACTGCATGCCCCAGTCTGACTGGGGTTCTTTATAAGTGTACAGATGTAGTAAAAACTCCGTGTGCACCTACAGCATGGGTGGGTGCCAGGAAGCCACCGGCGGTACATAGAAATATCCCATTGCATTGCCCAACACAGCTGAGGTAGTAATGTTGTGCTTAACTCTTTCCAATCCAATTTGTATATGGTTTTCCTAGGGGGCTTACTCTTTTTCTGCTGTTATACAACGGCGCTATATGCTGGCTAAAGCCAGTACTGCATGAGCTGACACGTAGGATAGGCTCCGACAGCAGAGAGGCTGGCAATATACAGTAAGAGAACCCCGACGGACGTCTACCAACAACGGAGCTGTACAGCCTTAAACCCTAATGTCTTCACAGGTCACACAGTGGACTGGAAAGGGTTAATGCAGGTGGGTTTCGGCCCACACTGCATGCCCCAGTCAGACTGGGGTTCTTTACAAGTGGACACATGTAGGTTTAACTCCCTGTGGACCCACTGCCTGGGTGGGTGCCAGGAAGCCACCGGCGGTACATAGAAATATCCCATTGCATTGCCCAACACAGCTGAGGTAGTAATGTCGTGCGTAATACAGGTGGGCTTCGGCCCACACTGCATGCCCCAGTCAGACGGGTTCTTTAGAAGTGTACAGATGTATTAAAAACTCAGTGTGCACCTACAGCATGGGTGGCTCCCTGGAACCCACCGGCGGTACACAAAAATATCCCATTGCATTGCCCAACACAGCTGAGGTAGTAATGTCGTGCGTAATACAGGTGGGCCTCGGCCCACACTGCATGCCCCAGTCAGACTGGGGTTCTTTACAAGTGGACACATGTAGGTTTAACTCCCTGTGGACCCACTGCCTGGGTGGGTGCCAGGAAGCCACCGGCGGTACATAGAAATATCCCATTGCATTGCCCAACACAGCTGAGGTAACGTCAGCTGTAATGCAGGTGGGCTAAAAATTAATTTGATTACACTGTAGGCGAGGGCCCACAAAAATTGCTGTATCAACAGTACTAATGTACATCCCAAAAATTGGCCATGGCCAGCCAAGAGGGCAGGTGAAACCCATTAATCGCTTTGGTTAATGTGGCTTAAGTGGTAACTAGGCCTGGAGGCAGCCCAGTGTAACGAAAAATTGGTTCAAGTTAAAGTTCCAATGCTTTTAAGCGCATTGAAACTTATAAAAATTGTTCTGAAAAATTATTTGAGTGAGCCTTGTGGCCCTAAGAAAAATTGCCCGTTCAGCGTGATTACGTGAGGTTTCAGGAGGAGGAGCAGGAGGAGGAGGAGGAGGAATATTAGACACAGATTGATGAAGCAGAAATGTCCCCGTTTTGGATGGTGAGAGAGAACGTAGCTTCCATCCGCGGGTGCAGCCTACGTATTGCTTACGTATCGCTGCTGTCCGCTGGTGGAGAACAGAAGTCTGGGGAAATCCAGCCTTTGTTCATCTTGATGAGTGTTAGCCTGTCGGCACTGTCGGTTGACAAGCGGCTACGCTTATCTGTGATGATTCCCCCAGCCGCACTAAACACCCTCTCCGACAACACGCTAGCCGCAGGACAAGCAAGCACCTCAAGGGCATACAGGGCTAGTTCAGGCCACGTGTCCAGCTTCGACACCCAGTAGTTGTAGGGGGCAGAGGCGTCACCAAGGATGGTCGTGCGATCCGCTACGTACTCCCTCACCATCCTTTTGCAGTGCTCCCGCCGACTCAGCCGTGACTGGGGAGCGGTGACACAGTCTTGGTGGGGAGCCATAAAGCTGGCCAGGCCCTTAAAGACTGTTGCACTGCCTGGGATGTACATGCTGCTCGATCTACGCACATCCCCTGCAGCATGGCCCTCGGAACTGCGCCTTCTGCCACTAGCGCTGTCGGCTGGGAATTTTACCATCAGCTTGTCCGCAAGGGTCCTGTGGTATAGCAACACTCTCGAACCCCTTTCCTCTTCGGGAATCAGAGTGGGCAGGTTCTCCTTATACCGTGGATCGAGCAGTGTGTACACCCAGTAATCCGTAGTGGCCAGAATGCGTGCAACGCGAGGGTCACGAGAAAGGCATCCTAACATGAAGTCAGCCATGTGTGCCAGGGTACCTGTACGCAACACATGGCTGTCTTCACTAGGAAGATCACTTTCAGGATCCTCCTCCTCCTCCTCCTCCTCCTCCTCCTCCTCCTCCTCCTCCTCAGGCCATACACGCTGAAAGGATGACAGGCAATCAGCCGGTGTACCGTCAGCAGCGGCCCAAGCTGTCTCTTCCCCCTCCTCCTCATCCTCCTCATGCTCCTCCTCCTCCTCCTGTACGCGCTGAGAAATAGACAGGAGGGTGCCCTGACTATCCAGCGGCATACTGTCTTCCCCCGCCCCCGTTTCCGAGCGCAAAGCAGCTGCCTTTATGGTTTGCAGGGAATTTCTCAAGATGCATAGCAGAGGAATGGTGACGCTAATGATTGTAGCATCGCCGCTCACCACCTGGGTAGACTCCTCAAAATTACCAAGGACATGGCAGATGTCTGCCAACCAGGCCCACTCTTCTGAAAGGAATTGAGGAGGCTGACTCCCACTGCGCCGCCCATGTTGGAGTTGGTATTCGACTATAGCTCTACGCTGTTCATAGAGCCTGGCCAACATGTGGAGCGTAGAGTTCCACCGTGTGGGCACGTCGCACAGCAGTCGGTGCACTGGCAGCTTAAAGTGATGTTGCAGGGTGCGCAGGGTGGCAGCGTCCATGTGGGACTTGCGGAAATGTGCGCAGAGCCGGCGCGCCTTTACGAGCAGATCTGACAAGCGTGGGTAGCTTTTCAGAAAGCGCTGAACCACCAAATTAAAGACGTGGGCCAGGCATGGCACGTGCGTGAGGCTGCCGAGCTGCAGAGCCGCCACCAGGTTACGGCCGTTGTCACACACGACCATGCCCGGTTGGAGGCTCAGCGGCGCAAGCCAGCGGTCGGTCTGCTGTGTCAGACCCTGCAGCAGTTCGTGGGCCGTGTGCCTCTTATCGCCTAAGCTGAGTAGTTTCAGCACGGCCTGCTGACGCTTGCCCACCGCTGTGCTGCCACACCGCGCGACACCGACTGCTGGCGACATGCTGCTGCTAACACATCTTGATTGTGAGACAGAGGAGGAGGAGGAGGAGGAGGGTGCTTTAGTGGAGGAAGCATACACCTCCGCAGATACCACCACCGAGCTGGGGCCCGCAATTCTGGGGGTGGGTAGGACGTGAGCGGTCCCAGGCTCTGACTCTGTCCCAGCCTCCACTAAATTCACCCAATGTGCCGTCAGGGAGATGTAGTGGCCCTGCCCGCCTGTGCTTGTCCACGTGTCCGTAGTTAAGTGGACCGTGGCAGTAACCGCGTTGGTGAGGGCGCGCACAATGTTGCGGGAGACGTGGTCGTGCAGGGCTGGGACGGCACATCGGGAAAAGTAGTGGCGACTGGGAACTGAGTAGCGCGGGGCCGCCGCCTCCATGATACTTTTGAAGGACTCCGTTTCCACAACCCTATACGGCAGCATTTCAAGGCTGATGAATTTTGCGATGCGGACGGTTAACGTTTGAGCGTGCGGGTGCGTGGCGGCGTACTTGCGCTTGCGCTCGAACACTTGCGCAAGCGACGGCTGAACGGTGCGCTGAACTACACTGCTGGATGGGGCCGAGGACAGCGGAGATGAGGGTGTGGGTGCAGGCCATGAGGCGGTAGTGCCTGTGTCCTGAGAGGGGGGTTGCATCTCAGTGGCAGGTTGGGGCACAGGGGGAGAGGCAGGGGTGCAAACCGGAGGCGGTGAACGGCCTTTGTCCCACCTTGCGGGGTGCTTGGCCATCATATGTCTGCGCATGGTGGTGGTGGTGAGGCTGTTGGTGTTGGCTCCCCGGCTGAGCTTTGCGCGACAAAGGTTGCACACCACTGTTCGTCGGTCGTCAGGCGTCTCTGTGAAAAACTGCCAGACCTTAGAGCACCTCGGCCTCCGCAGGGTGGCATGGCGCGAGGGGGCGCTTTGGGAAACACTTGGTGGATTATTCGGTCTGGCCCTGCCTCTACCCCTGGCCCTGGACACCACACTGCCTCTTGCAACCTGCCCTGCTGATGCCCTTGACTCCCCCTCTGAAGACCTGTCCTCCTGAGTAAGCGTTGCACACCAGGTGGGGTCAGTCACCTCATCGTCCTGCTGCTCTTCCTCCGAATCCTCTGTGCGCTGCTCCCTGGGACTTACTGCCCTTACTACTACCTCACTGCAAGACAACTGTGTCTGATCGTCATCGTCCTCCTGACCCACAGAAAGTTGTTGAGACAGTTGGCGGAAGTCCCCAGCCTCTTCCCCCGGACCCCGGGAACTTTCGAATGGTTGGGCATCAGTGACGATAAACTCCTCTGGTGGGAGAGGAACCGCTGCTGCCCAATCTAAGCAGGGGCCCGAGAACAGTTCCTGGGAGTGCTCCCGCTCCTGAGCAGGTGTTATTGTAGTGGAGTGAGGAGGCTGGGAGGAAGGAGGAGCAGCAGACAGAGGATTCGGATTGGCAGCAGTGGACGGCGCAGAACTGCGGGTAGACGATAGGTTGCTCGAAGCACTTTCTGCCATCCAGGACAGGACCTGCTCACACTGCTCATTTTCTAATAACCGTCTCCCGCGTGGACCCATTAATTGGGCGATGAATGTGGGGACGCCAGAAACGTGCCTCTCTCCTAATCGCGCAGTAGTCGGCTGCGACACACCTGGATCAGGAGCTTGGCCTGTGCCCACACCCTGACTTGGCCCTCCGCGTCCTCGGCCGCGTCCACGTCCTCTAGGCCTACCCCTACCCCTCAGCATGCTGTATTACCAGTGATTTGATTTCACAGGCAGGAAATAAATTGGCGCAAGACTGCAGGCCAAATATAATTTTTGCCCTTTTTGGAAAACGAAAGGCCCCACTGCCTCTAGTGAATGAATTATCTAAGTTTAATAACTGTGCTGTGTCCCTGCTTATGTGTCACAGAACGTGAGGGTAGCAGAGTTATTATAACTCTTGGAGAGCAGGTATTTTTTTCCCAATTAAGGAAAGCAAATGGCGAAGCCAGCAGTAAAGCGTAGCTGGGTGCGTATGATTTAGCACTGTTCTTCACGCAGCTCACACGTCTCCACCGCCCGTAAGGACGGACAGAGGCTGGACAAATAGATTTGTTTTCAGTTTTTTCCCACCAACAGGCAGCACTGCGTATATTCAATGAACATGAGAAGTTTAATAACTGTGCTGTGTCCCTGCTTATGTGTCACAGAACGTGAGGGTAGCAGAGTTATTATAACTCTGGCAGAGCAGGTATTTTTTTTCCCAATTAAGGAAAGCAAATGGCGAAGCCAGCAGTAAAGCATAGCTGGGTGCGTATGATTTAGCACTGTTCTTCACGCAGCTCACACGTCTCCACCGCCCGTAAGGACGGACAGAGGCTGGACAAATAGATTTGTTTTCAGTTTTTTCCCACCAACAGGCAGCACTGCGTATATTCAATGAACATGAGAAGTTTAATAACTGTGCTGTGTCCCTGCTTATGTGTCACAGAACGTGAGGGTAGCAGAGTTATTATAACTCTGGCAGAGCAGGTATTTTTTTCCCAATTAAGGAAAGCAAATGGCGAAGCCAGCAGTAAAGCGTAGCTGGGTGCGTATGATTTAGCAATGTTTTTCACGCAGCTCACACGTCTCCACAGGCGTAAGGACGGACAGAGGCTGGACAAATAGATTTGTTTTCAGTTTTTTCCCACCAACAGGCAGCACTGCGTATATTCAATGAACATGAGAAGTTTAATAACTGTGCTGTGTCCCTGCTTATGTGTCACAGAACGTGAGGGTAGCAGAGTTATTATAACTCTGGCAGAGCAGGTATTTTTTTCCCAATTAAGGAAAGCAAATGGCGAAGCCAGCAGTAAAGCGTAGCTGGGTGCGTATGATTTAGCAATGTTTTTCACGCAGCTCACACGTGTCCACAGGCGTTAGGACGGACAGAGGCTGGACAAATAGATTTGTTTTCAGTTTTTTCCCACCAACAGGCAGCACTGCGTATATTCAATGAACATGAGAAGTTTAATAACTGTGCTGTGTCCCTGCTTACGTGTCACAGAACGTGAGGGTAGCAGAGTTATTATAACTCTGGCAGAGCAGGTATTTTTTTCCCAATTAAGGAAAGCAAATGGCGAAGCCAGCAGTAAAGCGTAGCTGGGTGCGTATGATTTAGCAATGTTTTTCTCGCAGCTCACACGTGTCCACCGCCCGTAAGGACGGACAGAGGCTGGACAAATAGATTTGTTTTCATTTTTTTCCCACCAACAGGCAGCACTGCGTATATTCTATGAATAATAACTGTGTTGTGGCCCTGCCTATACAATTCTTTCCCTGCAGTATCAATGGAGGGTGGAATGCTCTGCAGAGGCGATTTTGAGAAGCCCAAAAAAAATGTAGCACAGCTAACAGCAGCCTGGACAGTACTGCACACGGATAAATATGGCCCTAGAAAGGACCGTTGAGGTTCTTGAAGGCTACACTCACTCCTAACACTCTCCCTGCCTATGCAGCACTTCTGTCCCTAATGCCAGGTGCAACGGTCTGCAGAGGCGATTTTGAGAAAAAAAAAATCCCACTGCTAACAGCAGCCAACACACAGCTATCAGTGGCCCTAATAAGGACCTTTGGGGGGTCTTGAAGCCTACACTAACTACCAATTCTTTCCCTACAGCAGCTCCGGTATAAACAGCACTGTCCCTCATCTAACTCACACCGCATCTGAGGCGAGCCGCGGGAGGGGCCGACTTTTATATTAGGCGAACACCTGATCTCGCCAGCCACTCACAGCAGGGGGGTGGTATAGGGCTTAAACGTTGCAGGGGGAAGTTGTAATGCCTTCCCTGTCTTTCAATTGGCCAGAAAAGCGCGCTAACGTCTCAGGGAAGGAAGTGAAAGTAACCAGAACACCGCATGGTGTTCGTTACGAATAACGAACATCCCGAACACCCTAATATTCGCACGAATATCAAGCTCGGACGAACGCGTTCGCTCATCTCTAGACATAATCAATGCTCGTGCCAAATTTCAAGTTTCTATGTGAGAAAATTGGATTCCGTACATAAAATTTGGAGGCTAATTCTTTTGCACATAGAATTGAATAATCGAGTTGGGACCCATTAGCTTTTCCTATTTATGACATAATCAATGCTCGTGCCAAATTTCACGTTTCTATGACACTGGAAAGTGAGAAAAATACATTCCATACGTAAAATTTTGACGCTAATTCTTTTGCACATAGATTTGAATAATCGAGTTGGACCCATTAGCTTTTCCTATTTATGACATAATCAATGCTCGTGCCAAATTTCAAGTTTCTATGTGAGAAAATTGGATTCCGTACATAAAATTTGGAGGCTAATTCTTTTGCACATAGAATTGAATAATCGAGTTGGACCCATTAGCTTTTCCTATTTATGACATAATCAATGCTCGTGCCAAATTTCACGTTTCTATGACACTGGAAAGTGAGAAAAATACATTCCGTACGTTAAATTTTGATGCTAATTCTTTTGCGCATAGAATTGAATAATCGAGTTGGGACCCATTAGTTTTTCCTATTTAGAACATATTCAATGCCCGTGCCAAATTTTACGTTTCTATGTGAGAAAATTGGATTGTGTACGTAAAATTTGGACGCTAATTCTTTTGCGCATAGAATTGAATAATCGAGTTGGGACCCATTAGCTTTTCCTATTTATGACATAATCAATGCTCGTGCCAAATTTCAAGTTTCTATGTGAGAAAATTGGATTCCGTACGTAAAATTTGGAGGTTAATTCTTTTGCACATAGAATTGAATAATCGAGTTGGGACCCATTAGCTTTTCCTATTAATGACATAATCAATGCTCGTGCCAAATTTCAAGTTTCTATGTGAGAAAATTGGATTCCGTACGTAAAACTTGGACGCTAATTCTTTAGTGCCTAGAATTAAATAACGGAGTTGGGACCCATTAGCTTTTCCTATTTATGACATAATCAATGCCCGTGCCAAATTTCAAGTTTCTATGTGAGAAAATTGGATTCTGTATGTAAAATTTAGACGCTATTTCTTTTGCACATAGAATTGAATAATCTAGTTAGGACCCATTAGCTTTTCCTATTTATGACATAATCAATGCCCGTGCCAAATTTTAAGTTTCTATGTGAGAAAATTACATTCCATACATAAAACTTGGACGCTAATTCTTTTGTGCCTAGAATTAAATAACGGAGTTGGGACCCTTTAGCTTTTCCTATTTATGACATAATCAATGCCCGTGCCAAATTTCAAGTTTCTATGTGAGAAAATTGGATTCCGTACATAAAATTTTGATGCTAATTCTTTTGCGCATAGAATTGAATAATCGAGTTGTGACCCATTAGTTTTTCCTATTTTGAACATATACAATGCCCGTGCCAAATTTTAAGTTTCTATGTGAGAAAATTGGATTGTGTACGTAAAATTTGGACGCTAATTCTTTTGCGCATAGAATTGAATAATCGAGTTGGGACCCATTAGCATTTCCTATTTATGACATAATCAATGCTCGTGCCAAATTTCAAGTTTCTATGTGAGAAAATTGGATTCCGTACGTAAAATTTGGAGGCTAATTCTTTGCACATAGAGTTGAAAAATCGAGTTGGGACCCATTAGCTTCTCCTATTTATGACATAATCAATGCTCGTGCCAAATTTCAAGTTTCTATGTGAGAAAATTGGATTCCGTACGTAAAATTTGGAGGCTAATTCTTTTGCACATAGAGTTGAAAAATCGAGTTGGGACCCATTAGCTTTTCCTATTTATGACATAATCAATGCTCGTGCCAAATTTTAAGTTTCTATGTGAGAAAATTACATTCCATACGTAAAACTTGGACGCTAATTCTTTTGTGCCTAGAATTAAATATCAGAGTTGGGACTCTTTAGCTTTTCCTATTTATGACATAATCAATGCCCGTGCCATATTTCAAGTTTCTATGTGAGAAAATTGGATTCCGTACATAAAATTTGGAGGCTAATTCTTTTGCACATAGAATTGAAAAATCGAGTTGGGACCCATTAGCTTTTCCTATTTATGACATAATCAATGCCCATGCCAAATTTTAAGTTTCTATGTGAGAAAATTACATTCCGTACGTAAAACTTGGATGCTAATTCTTTAGTGCCTAGAATTAAATAACGGAGTTGGGACCCATTAGCTTTTCCTATTTATGACATAATCAATGCCCGTGCCAAATTTCAAGTTTCTATGTGAGAAAATTGGATTCTGTATGTAAAATTTAGACGCTATTTCTTTTGCACATAGAATTGAATAATCTAGTTAGGACCCATTAGCTTTTCCTATTTATGACATAATCAATGCCCGTGCCAAATTTTAAGTTTCTATGTGAGAAAATTACATTCCATACATAAAACTTGGACGCTAATTCTTTTGTGCCTAGAATTAAATAACGGAGTTGGGACCCTTTAGCTTTTCCTATTTATGACATAATCAATGCCCGTGCCAAATTTCAAGTTTCTATGTGAGAAAATTGGATTCCGTACATAAAATTTGGAGGCTAATTCTTTTGCACATAGAATTGAATAATCGAGTTGGGACCCATTAGCTTTTCCTATTTATGACATAATCAATGCCCGTGCCAAATTTTAAGTTTCTATGTGAGAAAATTACATTCCATACATAAAACTTGGACGCTAATTCTTTTGTGCCTAGAATTAAATAACGGAGTTGGGACCCTTTAGCTTTTCCTATTTATGACATAATCAATGCCCGTGCCAAATTTCAAGTTTCTATGTGAGAAAATTGGATTCCGTACGTAAACTTTGGACGCTAATTCTTTT
Organism: Eleutherodactylus coqui; assembly: GCF_035609145.1. Classification (NCBI taxonomy): domain Eukaryota; kingdom Metazoa; phylum Chordata; class Amphibia; order Anura; family Eleutherodactylidae; genus Eleutherodactylus; species Eleutherodactylus coqui. Next base: position 48,861,925 of record NC_089844.1, on the reverse strand, counting down.
GCACATAGAATTGAATAATAGAGTTGGGACCCATTAGCTTTTCCTATTTATGACATAATCAATGCTCGTGCCAAATTTCACGTTTCTATGACACTGGAAAGTGAGAAAAATACATTCCATACGTAAAATTTTGACGCTAATTCTTTTGCACATAGAATTGAATAATCGAGTTAGGACCCATTAGCTTTTCCTATTTATGACATAATCAATGCTCGTGCCAAATTTCAAGTTTCTATGTGAGAAAATTGGATTCCGTACGTAAAATTTGGAGGTTAATTATTTTGTACATAGAATTGAATAATCGAGTTGGGACCCATTAGCTTTTCCTATTTATGACATAATCAATGCTCGTGCCAAATTTCAAGTTTCTATGTGAGAAAATTGGATTCCGTACGAAAAATTTGAAGGCTAATTCTTTTGCACATAGAATTGAATAATCGAGTTAGGACCCATTAGCTTTTCTTATTTATGACATAATCAATGCCCGTGCCAAATTTTAAGTTTCTATGTGAGAAAATTACATTCCGTACGTAACATTTGGACGCTAATTCTTTTGCGCATTGAATTAAATAACGGAGTTGGGACCCATTAGCTTTTCCTATTTATGACATAATCAATGCTCGTGCCAAATTTCAAGTTTCTATGTGAGAAAATTGGATTCCGTACGTAAAATTTGGATGCTAATTCTTTTGCACATAGAATTGAATATTCGAGTTGGGACCCATTAGCTTTTCCTATTTATGACATAATCAATGCTCGTGCCAAATTTCATGTTTCTATGACACTGGAAAGTGAGAAAAATACATTCCATACGTAAAATTTTGACGCTAATTCTTTTGCACATAGAATTGAATAATTGAGTTAGGACCCATTAGCTTTTCCTATTTATGACATAATCAATGCTCGTGCCAAATTTCACGTTTCTATGACACTGGAAAGTGAGAAAAATACATTCCGTACGGAAAATTTTGACGCTAATTCTTTTGCGCATAAAATTGAATAATCGAGTTGAGACCCATTAGTTTTTCCTATTTTGAACATATACAATGCCCGTGCCAAATTTAAAGTTTCTATGTGAGAAAATTGGATTCTGTACATAAAATTTGGACGCTAATTCTTTTGCGCATAGAATTGAATAATCGAGTTGGGACCCATTAGCTTTTCCTATTTATGACATAATCAATGCTCGTGCCAAATTTCAAGTTTCTATGTGAGAAAATTGGATTCCGTACGTAAAATTTGGAGGCTAATTCTTTTGCACATAGAGTTGAAAAATCGAGTTGGGACCCATTAGCTTTTCCTATTTATGACATAATCAATGCTCGTGCCAAATTTCAAGTTTCTATGTGAGAAAATTGGATTCCGTACATAAAATTTGGAGGCTAATTCTTTTGCACATAGAATTGAATAATCGTGTTGGACCCATTAGCTTTTCCTATTTATAACATAATCAATGCTCGTGCCAAATTTCACGTTTCTATGACACTGTAAAGTGAGAAAAATACATTCCGTACGTTAAATTTTGACGCTAATTCTTTTGCTCATAGAATTGAATAATCGAGTTGGGACCCATTAGTTTTTCCTATTTAGAACATATTCAATGCCCGTGCCAAATTTTACGTTTCTATGTGAGAAAATTGGATTGTGTACGTAAAATTTGGACGCTAATTCTTTTGCGCATAGAATTGAATAATCGAGTTGGGACCCATTAGCTTTTCCTATTTATGACATAATCAATGCTCGTGCCAAATTTCAAGTTTCTATGTGAGAAAATTGGATTCCGTACGTAAAATTTGGAGGTTAATTCTTTTGCACATAGAAAAGAATAATCGAGTTGGGACCCATTAGCTTTTCCTATTAATGACATAATCAATGCTCGTGCCAAATTTCAAGTTTCTATGTGAGAAAATTGGATTCCGTACGTAAAATTTGAAGGCTAATTCTTTTGCACATAGAATTGAATAATCGAGTTAGGACCCATTAGCTTTTCTTATTTATGACATAATCAATGCCCGTGCCAAATTTTAAGTTTCTATGTGAGAAAATTACATACCGTACGTAACATTTGGACGCTAATTCTTTTGCGCATAGAATTAAATAACGGAGTTGGGACCCATTAGCTTTTCCTATTTATGACATAATCAATGCTCGTGCCAAATTTCAAGTTTCTATGTGAGAAAATTGGATACCGTACGTAAAATTTGGATGCTAATTCTTTTGCACATAGAATTGAATAATCGAGTTGGGACCCATTAGCTTTTCCTATTTATGACATAATCAATGCTCGTGCCAAATTTCACGTTTCTATGACACTGGAAAGTGAGAAAAATACATTCCATACGTAAAATTTTGACGCTAATTCTTTTGCACATAGAATTGAATAATCGAGTTAGGACCCATTAGCTTTTCCTATTTATGACATAATCAATGCTCGTGCCAAATTTCACGTTTCTATGACACTGGAAAGTGAGAAAAATACATTCCGTACGGAAAATTTTGACGCTAATTCTTTTGCGCATAGAATTGAATAATCGAGTTGAGACCCATTAGTTTTTCCTATTTTGAACATATACAATGCCCGTGCCAAATTTCAAGTTTCTATGTGAGAAAATTGGATTCCGTACATAAAATTTGGAGGATAATTCTTTTGCACATAGAGTTGAAGAATCGAGTTGGGACCCATTAGCTTTTCCTATTTATGACATAATCAATGCTCGTGCCAAATTTCAAGTTTCTATGTGAGAAAATTGGATTCCGTACATAAAATTTGGAGGCTAATTCTTTTGCACATAGAATTGAATAATCGAGTTGGGACCCATTAGCTTTTCCTATTTATGACATAATCAATGCTCGTGCCAAATTTCACGTTTCTATGACACTGGAAAGTTAGAAAAATACATTCCGTACGTTAAATTTTGATGCTAATTCTTTTGCGCATAGAATTGAATAATCGAGTTGGGACCCATTAGTTTTTCCTATTTAGAACATATTCAATGCCCGTGCCAAATTTTCGTTTCTATGTGAGAAAATTGGATTGTGTACGTATAATTTGGACGCTAATTCTTTTGCGCATAGAATTGAATAATCGAGTTGGGACCCATTAGCTTTTCCTATTTATGACATAATCAATGCTCGTGCCAAATTTCACGTTTCTATGACACTGGAAAGTGAGAAAAATACATTCTGTACGTTAAATTTTGACGCTAATTCTTTTGCGCATAGAATTGAATAATCGAGTTGGGACCCATTAGCTTTTCATATTTATGACATAATCAATGCTCGTGCCAAATTTCACGTTTCTATGACACAGGAAAGTGAGAAAAATACATTCCGTACGTTAAATTTTGATGCTAATTCTTTTGCGCATAGAATTGAATAATCGAGTTGGGACCCATTAGCTTTTCCTATTTATGACATAATCAATGCTCGTGCCAAATTTCAAGTTTCTATGTGAGAAAATTGGATTCCGTACATAAAATTTGGAGGCTAATTCTTTTGCACATAGAATTGAATAATCGAGTTGGACCCATTAGCTTTTCCTATTTATGACATAATCGATGCTCGTGCCAAATTTCAAGTTTCTGTGTGAGAAAATTGGATACCATACGTAAAATTTGGATGCTAATTCTTTTGCACATAGAATTGAATAATCGAGTTGGGACCCATTAGCTTTTCCTATTTATGACATAATCAATGCTCGTGCCAAATTTCACGTTTCTATGACACTGGAAAGTGAGAAAAATACATTCCATACGTAAAATTTTGACGCTAATTCTTTTGCACGTAGAATTGAATAATCGAGTTAGGACCCATTAGCTTTTCCTATTTATGACATAATCAATGCTCGTGCCAAATTTCACGTTTCTATGACACTGGAAAGTGAGAAAAATACATTCCGTACGGAAAATTTTGACGCTAATTCTTTTGCGCATAGAATTGAATAATCGAGTTGAGACCCATTAGTTTTTCCTATTTTGAACATATACAATGCCCGTGCCAAATTTCAAGTTTCTATGTGAGAAAATTGGATTCCGTACATAAAATTTGGAGGCTAATTCTTTTGCACATAGAGTTGAAAAATCGAGTTGGGACCCATTAGCTTTTCCTATTTATGACATAATCAATGCTCGTGCCAAATTTCAAGTTTCTATGTGAGAAAATTGGATTCCGTACATAAAATTTGGAGGCTAATTCTTTTGCACATAGAATTGAATAATCGAGTTGGGACCCATTAGCTTTTCCTATTTATGACATAATCAATGCTCGTGCCAAATTTCACGTTTCTATGACACTGGAAAGTGAGAAAAATACATTCCGTACGTTAAATTTTGATGCTAATTCTTTTGCGCATAGAATTGAATAATCGAGTTGGGACCCATTAGTTTTTCCTATTTAGAACATATTCAATGCCCATGCCAAATTTTCGTTTCTATGTGAGAAAATTGGATTGTGTACGTAAAATTTGGACGCTAATTCTTTTGCGCATAGAATTGAATAATCGAGTTGGGACCCATTAGCTTTTCCTATTTATGACATAATCAATGCTCGTGCCAAATTTCACGTTTCTATGACACTGGAAAGTGAGAAAAATACATTCTGTACGTTAAATTTTGACGCTAATTCTTTTGCGCATAGAATTGAATAATCGAGTTGGGACCCATTAGCTTTTCATATTTATGACATAATCAATGCTCGTGCCAAATTTCACGTTTCTATGACACAGGAAAGTGAGAAAAATACATTCCGTACGTTAAATTTTGATGCTAATTCTTTTGCGCATAGAATTGAATAATCGAGTTGGGACCCATTAGCTTTTCCGATTTATGACATAATCAATGCCCGTGCCAAATTTCAAGTTTCTATGTGAGAAAATTGGATTCCGTACATAAAATTTGGAGGCTAATTCTTTTGCACATAGAATTGAAAAATCGAGTTGGGACCTATTAGCTTTTCCTATTTATGACATAATCAATGCCCATGCCAAATTTTAAGTTTCTATGTGAGAAAATTACATTCCGTACGTAAAACTTGGACGCTAATTCTTTAGTGCCTAGAATTAAATAACGGAGTTGGGACCCATTAGCTTTTCCTATTTATGACATAATCAATGCCCGTGCCAAATTTCAAGATTCTATGTGAGAAAATTGGATTCTGTATGTAAAATTTAGACGCTATTTCTTTTGCACATAGAATTGAATAATCGAGTTAGGACCCATTAGCTTTTCTTATTTATGACATAATCAATGCCCGTGCCAAATTTTAAGTTTCTATGTGAGAAAATTACATACCGTACGTAACATTTGGACGCTAATTGTTTTGCGCATAGAATTAAATAACGGAGTTGGGACCCATTAGCTTTTCCTATTTATGACAAAATCAATGCTCGTGCCAAATTTCAAGTTTCTATGTGAGAAAATTGGATACCGTACGTAAAATTTGGATGCTAATTCTTTTGCACATAGAATTGAATAATCGAGTTGGGACCCATTAGCTTTTCCTATTTATGACATAATCAATGCTCGTGCCAAATTTCACGTTTCTATGACACTGGAAAGTGAGAAAAATACATTCCATACGTAAAATTTTGACGCTAATTCTTTTGCACATAGAATTGAATAATCGAGTTAGGACCCATTAGCTTTTCCTATTTATGACATAATCAATGCTCGTGCCAAATTTCACGTTTCTATGACACTGGAAAGTGAGAAAAATACATTCCGTACGGAAAATTTTGACGCTAATTCTTTTGCGCATAGAATTGAATAATCGAGTTGAGACCCATTAGTTTTTCCTATTTTGAACATATACAATGCCCGTGCCAAATTTCAAGTTTCTATGTGAGAAAATTGGATTCCGTACATAAAATTTGGAGGCTAATTCTTTTGCACATAGAGTTGAAAAATCGAGTTGGGACCCATTAGCTTTTCCTATTTATGACATAATCAATGCTCGTGCCAAATTTCAAGTTTCTATGTGAGAAAATTGGATTCCGTACATAAAATTTGGAGGCTAATTCTTTTGCACATAGAATTGAATAATCGAGTTGGGACCCATTAGCTTTTCCTATTTATGACATAATCAATGCTTGTGCCAAATTTCACGTTTCTATGACACTGGAAAGTGAGAAAAGTACATTCCGTACGTTAAATTTTGATGCTAATTCTTTTGCGCATAGAATTGAATAATCGAGTTGGGACCCATTAGTTTTTCCTATTTAGAACATATTCAATGCCCGTGCCAAATTTTACGTTTCTATGTGAGAAAATTGGATTGTGTACGTAAAATTTGGACGCTAATTCTTTTGCGCATAGAATTGAATAATCGAGTTGGGACCCATTAGCTTTTCCTATTTATGACATAATCAATGCTCGTGCCAAATTTCACGTTTCTATGACACTGGAAAGTGAGAAAAATACATTCTGTACGTTAAATTTTGACGCTAATTCTTTTGCGCATAGAATTGAATAATCGAGTTGGGACCCATTAGCTTTTCATATTTATGACATAATCAATGCTCGTGCCAAATTTCACGTTTCTATGACACTGGAAAGTGAGAAAAATACATTCCGTACGTTAAATTTTGATGCTAATTCTTTTGCGCATAGAATTGAATAATCGAGTTGGGACCCATTAGCTTTTCCTATTTATGACATAATCAATGCTCGTGCCAAATTTCAAGTTTCTATGTGAGAAAATTGGATTCCGTACATAAAATTTGGAGGCTAATTCTTTTGCACATAGAATTGAATAATCGAGTTGGACCCATTAGCTTTTCCTATTTATGACATAATCGATGCTCGTGCCAAATTTCAAGTTTCTATGTGAGAAAATTGGATTCCGTACGTAAAATTTGAAGGCTAATTCTTTTGCACATAGAATTGAATAATCGAGTTAGGACCCATTAGCTTTTCTTATTTATGACATAATCAATGCCCGTGCCAAATTTTAAGTTTCTATGTGAGAAAATTACATTCCGTACGTAACATTTGGACGCTAATTCTTTTGCGCATAGAATTAAATAACGGAGTTGGGACCCATTAGCTTTTCCTATTTATGACATAATCAATGCTCGTGCCAAATTTCAAGTTTCTGTGTGAGAAAATTGGATACCATACGTAAAATTTGGATGCTAATTCTTTTGCACATAGAATTGAATAATCGAGTTGGGACCCATTAGCTTTTCCTATTTATGACATAATCAATGCTCGTGCCAAATTTCACGTTTCTATGACACTGGAAAGTGAGAAAAATACATTCCGTACGTTAAATTTTGACGCTAATTCTTTTGCGCATAGAATTGAATAATCGAGTTGGGACCCATTAGCTTTTCCTATTTATGACATAATCAATGCTCGTGCCAAATTTCACGTTTCTATGACACTGGAAAGTGAGAAAAATACATTCCGTACGTTAAATTTTGACGCTAATTCTTTTGCGCATAGAATTGAATAATCGAGTTGGGACCCATTAGCTTTTCCTATTTATGACATAATCAATGCTCGTGCCAAATTTCAAGTTTCTATGTGAGAAAATTGGATTCCGTACATAAAATTTGGAGGCTAATTCTTTTGCACATAGAATTGAATAATCGAGTTGGACCCATTAGCTTTTCCTATTTATGACATAATCAATGCTCGTGCCAAATTTCACGTTTCTATGACACTGGAAAGTGAGAAAAATACATTCCGTACGTAAAATTTTGATGCTAATTCTTTTGCGCATAGAATTGAATAATCGAGTTGTGACCCATTAGTTTTTCCTATTTTGAACATATACAATGCCCGTGCCAAATTTCACGTTTCTATGTGAGAAAATTGGATTCTGTACGTTAAATTTGGACGCTAATTCTTTTGCGCATAGAATTGAATAATCGAGTTGGGACCCATTAGCTTTTCCTATTTATGACATAATCAATGCTCGTTCCAAATTTCAAGTTTCTATGTGAGAAAATTGGATTCCGTACGTAAAATTTGGAGGCTAATTCTTTTGCACATAGAGTTGAAAAATCGAGTTGGGACCCATTAGCTTTTCCTATTTATGACATAATCAATGCTCGTGCCAAATTTTAAGTTTCTATGTGAGAAAATTACATTCCATACGTAAAACTTGGACGCTAATTCTTTTGTGCCTAGAATTAAATATCAGAGTTGGGACCCTTTAGCTTTTCCTATTTATGACATAATCAATGCCCGTGCCAAATTTCAAGTTTCTATGTGAGAAAATTGGATTCCGTACATAAAATTTGGAGGCTAATTCTTTTGCACATAGAATTGAAAAATCGAGTTGGGACCTATTAGCTTTTCCTATTTATGACATAATCAATGCCCATGCCAAATTTTAAGTTTCTATGTGAGAAAATTACATTCCGTACTTAAAACTTGGACGCTAATTCTTTAGTGCCTAGAATTAAATAACGGAGTTGGGACCCATTAGCTTTTCCTATTTATGACATAATCAATGCCCGTGCCAAATTTCAAGATTCTATGTGAGAAAATTGGATTCTGTATGTAAAATTTAGACGCTATTTCTTTTGCACATAGAATTGAATAATCTAGTTAGGACCCATTAGCTTTTCCTATTTATGACATAATCAATGCCCGTGCCAAATTTTAAGTTTCTATGTGAGAAAATTACATTCCATACATAAAACTTGGACGCTAATTCTTTTGTGCCTAGAATTAAATAACGGAGTTGGGACCCTTTAGCTTTTCCTATTTATGACATAATCAATGCCCGTGCCAAATTTCAAGTTTCTATGTGAGAAAATTGGATTCCGTACATAAAATTTTGATGCTAATTCTTTTGCGCATAGAATTGAATAATCGAGTTGTGACCCATTAGTTTTTCCTATTTTGAACATATACAATGCCCGTGCCAAATTTTAAGTTTCTATGTGAGAAAATTGGATTCTGTACGTAAAATTTGGACGCTAATTCTTTTGCGCATAGAATTGAATAATCGAGTTGGGACCCATTAGCTTTTCCTATTTATGACATAATCAATGCCCATGCCAAATTTCAAGTTTCTATGTGAGAAAATTGGATTCTGTATGTAAAATTTAGACGCTATTTCTTTTGCACATAGAATTGAATAATCTAGTTAGGACCCATTAGCTTTTCCTATTTATGACATAATCAATGCCCGTGCCAAATTTTAAGTTTCTATGTGAGAAAATTACATTCCGTACGTAAAACTTGGACGCTAATTCTTTAGTGCCTAGAATTAAATAACGGAGTTGGGACCCATTAGCTTTTCCTATTTATGACATAATCAATGCCCGTGCCAAATTTCAAGTTTCTATGTGAGAAAATTGGATTCTGTATGTAAAATTTAGACGCTATTTCTTTTGCACATAGAATTGAATAATCTAGTTAGGACCCATTAGCTTTTCCTATTTATGACATAATCAATGCCCGTGCCAAATTTTAAGTTTCTATGTGAGAAAATTACATTCCATACATAAAACTTGGACGCTAATTATTTTGTGCCTAGAATTAAATAACGGAGTTGGGACCCTTTAGCTTTTCCTATTTATGACATAATCAATGCCCGTGCCAAATTTCAAGTTTCTATGTGAGAAAATTGGATTCCGTACATAAAATTTGGAGGCTAATTCTTTTGCACATAGAATTGAATAATCGAGTTGGGACCCATTAGCTTTTCCTATTTATGACATAATCAATGCCCGTGCCAAATTTTAAGTTTCTATGTGAGAAAATTACATTCCGTACGTAAAACTTGGACGCTAATTCTTTAGTGCCTAGAATTAAAAACCGGAGTTGGGACCCATTAGCTTTTCCTATTTATGACATAATCAATGCTCGTGCCAAATTTCAAGTTTCTATGTGAGAAAATTGGATTCCGTACGTAAACTTTGGACGCTAATTCTTTTGCACATAGAATTGAATAATAGAGTTGGGACCCATTAGCTTTTCCTATTTATGACATAATCAATGCTCGTGCCAAATTTCACGTTTCTATGACACTGGAAAGTGAGAAAAATACATTCCATACGTAAAATTTTGACGCTAATTCTTTTGCACATAGAATTGAATAATCGAGTTAGGACCCATTAGCTTTTCCTATTTATGACATAATCAATGCTCGTGCCAAATTTCACGTTTCTATGACACTGGAAAGTGAGAAAAATACATTCCGTACGGAAAATTTTGACGCTAATTCTTTTGCGCATAGAATTGGATAATCGAGTTGAGACCCATTAGTTTTTCCTATTTATGACATAATCAATGCCCGTGCCAAATTTTAAGTTTCTATGTGAGAAAATTGGATTCCGTACGTAAAATTTGGAGGCTAATTCTTTTGCACATAGAGTTGAAAAATCGAGTTGGGACCCATTAGCTTTTCCTATTTATGACATAATCAATGCTCGTGCCAAATTTCAAGTTTCTATGTGAGAAAATTGGATTCCGTACATAAAATTTGGAGGCTAATTCTTTTGCACATAGAATTGAATAATCGAGTTGGACCCATTAGCTTTTCCTATTTATAACATAATCAATGCTCGTGCCAAATTTCACGTTTCTATGACACTGGAAAGTGAGAAAAATGCATTCCGTACGTTAAATTTTGACGCTAATTCTTTTGCTCATAGAATTGAATAATCGAGTTGGGACCCATTAGTTTTTCCTATTTAGAACATATTCAATGCCCGTGCCAAATTTTACGTTTCTATGTGAGAAAATTGGATTGTGTACGTAAAATTTGGACGCTAATTCTTTTGCGCATAGAATTGAATAATCGAGTTGGGACCCATTAGCTTTTCCTATTTATGACATAATCAATGCTCGTGCCAAATTTCAAGTTTCTATGTGAGAAAATTGGATTCCGTACGTAAAATTTGGAGGTTAATTCTTTTGCACATAGAATTGAATAATCGAGTTGGGACCCATTAGCTTTTCCTATTTATGACATAATCAATGCTCGTGCCAAATTTCAAGTTTCTATGTGAGAAAATTAGATTCCGTACGTAAAATTTGAAGGCTAATTCTTTTGCACATAGAATTGAATAATCGAGTTAGGACCCATTAGCTTTTCTTATTTATGACATAATCAATGCCCGTGCCAAATTTTAAGTTTCTATGTGAGAAAATTACATTCCGTACGTAACATTTGGACGCTAATTCTTTTGCGCATAGAATTAAATAACGGAGTTGGGACCCATTAGCTTTTCCTATTTATGACATAATCAATGCTCGTGCCAAATTTCAAGTTTCTATGTGAGAAAATTGGATACCGTACGTAAAATTTGGATGCTAATTCTTTTGCACATAGAATTGAATAATCGAGTTGGGACCCATTAGCTTTTCCTATTTATGACATAATCAATGCTCGTGCCAAATTTCACGTTTCTATGACACTGGAAAGTGAGAAAAATACATTCCATACGTAAAATTTTGACGCTAATTCTTTTGCACATAGAATTGAATAATCGAGTTAGGACCCATTAGCTTTTCCTATTTATGACATAATCAATGCTCGTGCGAAATTTCACGTTTCTATGACACTGGAAAGTGAGAAAAATACATTCCGTACGGAAAATGTTGACGCTAATTCTTTTGCGCATAGAATTGAATAATCGAGTTGAGACCCATTAGTTTTTCCTATTTTGAACATATACAATGCCCGTGCCAAATTTCAAGTTTCTATGTGAGAAAATTGGATTCCGTACATAAAATTTGGAGGCTAATTCTTTTGCACATAGAGTTGAAAAATCGAGTTGGGACCCATTAGCTTTTCCTATTTATGACATAATCAATGCTCGTGCCAAATTTCAAGTTTCTATGTGAGAAAATTGGATTCCGTTCATAAAATTTGGAGGCTAATTCTTTTGCACATAGAATTGAATAATCGAGTTGGGACCCATTAGCTTTTCCTATTTATGACATAATCAATGCTCGTGCCAAATTTCACGTTTCTATGACACTGGAAAGTGAGAAAAATACATTCCATACGTAAAATTTTGACGCTAATTCTTTTGCACATAAAATTGAATAATCGAGTTGGACCCATTAGCTTTTCCTATTTATGACATAATCAATGCTCGTGCCAAATTTCACGTTTCTATGACACTGGAAAGTGAGAAAAATACATTCCGTACGTTAAATTTTGACGCTAATTCTTTTGCGCATTGAATTGAATAATCGAGTTGGGACCCATTAGTTTTTCCTATTTAGAACATATTCAATGCCCGTGCCAAATTTTACGTTTCTATGTGAGAAAATTGGATTCTGTACGTAAAATTTGGACGCTAATTCTTTTGCGCATAGAATTGAACAATCGAGTTGGGACCCATTAGCTTTTCCTATTTATGACATAATCAATGCTCGTGCCAAATTTAAAGTTTCTATGTGAGAAAATTGGATTCCGTACGTAAAATTTGGAGGCTAATTCTTTTGCACATAGAGTTGAAAAATCGAGTTGGGACCCATTAGCTTTTCCTATTTATGACATAATCAATGCTCGTGCCAAATTTCAAGTTTCTATGTGAGAAAATTGGATTCCGTACATAAAATTTGGAGGCTAATTCTTTTGCACATAGAATTGAATAATCGAGTTGGACCCATTAGCTTTTCCTATTTATAACATAATCAATGCTCGTGCCAAATTTCACGTTTCTATGACACTGGAAAGTGAGAAAAATACATTCCGTACGTTAAATTTTGACGCTAATTCTTTTGCTCATAGAATTGAATAATCGAGTTGGGACCCATTAGTTTTTCCTATTTAGAACATATTCAATGCCCGTGCCAAATTTTACGTTTCTATGTGAGAAAATTGGATTGTGTACGTAAAATTTGGACGCTAATTCTTTTGCTCATAGAATTGAATAATCGAGTTGGGACCCATTAGCTTTTCCTATTTATGACATAATCAATGCTTGTGCCAAATTTCAAGTTTCTATGTGCGAAAATTGGATTCCGTACGTAAAATTTGGAGGTTAATTCTTTTGCACATAGAATTGAATAATCGAGTTGGGACCCATTAGCTTTTCCTATTTATGACATAATCAATGCTCGTGCCAAATTTCAAGTTTCTATGTGAGAAAATTGGATTCCGTACGTAAAATTTGAAGGCTAATTCTTTTGCACATAGAATTGAATAATCGAGTTAGGACCCATTAGCTTTTCTTATTTATGACATAATCAATGCCCGTGCCAAATTTTAAGTTTCTATGTGAGAAAATTACATTCCGTACGTAACATTTGGACGCTAATTCTTTTGCGCATAGAATTAAATAACGGAGTTGGGACCCATTAGCTTTTCCTATTTATGACATAATCAATGCTCGTGCCAAATTTCAAGTTTCTATGTGAGAAAATTGGATACCGTACGTAAAATTTGGATGCTAATTCTTTTGCACATAGAATTGAATAATCGAGTTGGGACCCATTAGCTTTTCCTATTTATGACATAATCAATGCTCGTGCCAAATTTCACGTTTCTATGACACTGGAAAGTGAGAAAAATACATTCCATACGTAAAATTTTGACGCTAATTCTTTTGCACATAGAATTGAATAATCGAGTTAGGACCCATTAGCTTTTCCTATTTATGACATAATCAATGCTCGTGCCAAATTTCACGTTTCTATGACACTGGAAAGTGAGAAAAATACATTCCGTACGGAAAATTTTGACGCTAATTCTTTTGCGCATAGAATTGAATAATCGAGTTGAGACCCATTAGTTTTTCCTATTTTGAACATATACAATGCCCGTGCCAAATTTCAAGTTTCTATGTGAGAAAATTGGATTCCGCACATAAAATTTGGAGGCTAATTCTTTTGCACATAGAGTTGAAAAATCGAGTTGGGACCCATTAGCTTTTCCTATTTATGACATAATTAGAGATGAGCGAACACCAAAATGTTCGGGTGTTCGTTATTCGTAACGAACTTCCCGTGATGCTCGAGGGTTCGTTTCGAACAACGAACCCCATTGAAGTCAATGGGCGACCAGAACATTTTTGTATTTCGCCGATGCTCGCTAAGGTTTTCATGTGTGAAAATCTGGGCAATTCAGGAAAGTGATGGGAATGACACAGTGACGGATAGGGCAGGCGAGGGGCTACATGTTGGGCTGCATCTCAAGTTCCCAGGTCCCACTATTAAGCCACAATACCGGCAAGAGTGGGCCCCCCCCCCTCCCAACAACTTTTACTTCTGAAAAGCCCTCATTAGCATGGCATACCTTTGCTAAGCACCACACTACCTCCAACAAAGCACAATCACTGCCTGCATGACACTCCACTGACACTTCTCCTGGGTTACATGCTGCCCAACCGCCCCCCCTCCCCCCCACAGCGCACACCAAAGTGTCCCTGCGCAGCCTTCAGCTGCCCTCATGCCACACCACGCTCATGTCTATTTAGAATTGCGTCTGCCATGACGAGGGACCGCAGGCACACACTGCAGAGGTTGGCACGGCTAGGCAGCGACCCTCTTTAAAAGTGGCGGAGCGATAGCCCACAATGCTGTACAGAAGCAATGAGAAATAGAATCCTGTGCCACCGCCATCAGGAGCTGCACACGTGGGCATAGCAATGGGGAACCTATGTGCCACACACTATTCATTCTGTCAAGGTGTCTGCATGCCCCAGTCAGACCGGGCTTTTTAATTCATAGACACAGGCAGGTACAACTCCCTATTGTGAAGTCCCTGTCGACCCACAGCATGGGTGGCTCCCTGGAACCCACCGGCGGTACACAGAAATATCCCATTGCATTGCCCAACACAGCTGAGGTAGTAATGTCGTGCTTAATGCAGGTGGGCTTCGGCCCACACTGCATGCCCCAGTCTGACTGGGGTTCTTTATAAGTGTACAGATGTAGTAAAAACTCCGTGTGCACCTACAGCATGGGTGGGTGCCAGGAAGCCACCGGCGGTACATAGAAATATCCCATTGCATTGCCCAACACAGCTGAGGTAGTAATGTTGTGCTTAACCCTTTCCAATCCAATTTGTATATGGTTTTCCTAGGGGGCTTACTCTTTTTCTGCTGTTATACAACGGCGCTATATGCTGGCTAAAGCCAGTACTGCATGAGCTGACACGTAGGATAGGCTCCGACAGCAGAGAGGCTGGCAATATACAGTAAGAGAACCCCGACGGACGTCTACCAACAACGGAGCTGTACAGCCTTAAACCCTAATGTCTTCACAGGTCACACAGTGGACTGGAAAGGGTTAATGCAGGTGGGTTTCGGCCCACACTGCATGCCCCAGTCAGACTGCGTTTCTTTACAAGTGGACACATGTAGGTTAAACTCCCTGTGGACCCACTGCCTGGGTGGGTGCCAGGAAGCCACCGGCGGTACATAGAAATATCCCATTGCATTGCCCAACACAGCTGAGGTAGTAATGTCGTGCGTAATACAGGTGGGCTTCGGCCCACACTGCATGCCCCAGTCAGACGGGTTCTTTAGAAGTGTACAGATGTATTAAAAACTCAGTGTGCACCTACAGCATGGGTGGCTCCCTGGAACCCACCGGCGGTACACAAAAATATCCCATTGCATTGCCCAACACAGCTGAGGTAGTAATGTCATGCGTAATACAGGTGGGCCTCGGCCCACACTGCATGCCCCAGTCAGACTGGGGTTCTTTACAAGTGGACACATGTAGGTTTAACTCCCTGTGGACCCACTGCCTGGGTGGGTGCCAGGAAGCCACCGGCGGTACATAGAAATATCCCATTGCATTGCCCAACACAGCTGAGGTAACGTCAGCTGTAATGCAGGTGGGCTAAAAATTAATTTGATTACACTGTAGGCGAGGGCCCACAAAAATTGCTGTATCAACAGTACTAATGTACATCCCAAAAATTGGCCATGGCCAGCCAAGAGGGCAGGTGAAACCCATTAATCGCTTTGGTTAATGTGGCTTAAGTGGTAACTAGGCCTGGAGGCAGCCCAGTGTAACGAAAAATTGGTTCAAGTTAAAGTTCCAATGCTTTTAAGCGCATTGAAACTTATAAAAATTGTTCTGAAAAATTATTTGAGTGAGCCTTGTGGCCCTAAGAAAAATTGCCCGTTCAGCGTGATTACGTGAGGTTTCAGGAGGAGGAGCAGGAGGAGGAGGAGGAGGAATATTAGACACAGATTGATGAAGCAGAAATGTCCCCGTTTTGGATGGTGAGAGAGAACGTAGCTTCCATCCGCGGGTGCAGCCTACGTATTGCTTACGTATCGCTGCTGTCCGCTGGTGGAGAACAGAAGTCTGGGGAAATCCAGCCTTTGTTCATCTTGATGAGTGTTAGCCTGTCGGCACTGTCGGTTGACAAGCGGCTACGCTTATCTGTGATGATTCCCCCAGCCGCACTAAACACCCTCTCCGACAACACGCTAGCCGCAGGACAAGCAAGCACCTCAAGGGCATACAGGGCTAGTTCAGGCCACGTGTCCAGCTTCGACACCCAGTAGTTGTAGGGGGCAGAGGCGTCACCAAGGATGGTCGTGCGATCCGCTACGTACTCCCTCACCATCCTTTTGCAGTGCTCCCGCCGACTCAGCCGTGACTGGGGAGCGGTGACACAGTCTTGGTGGGGAGCCATAAAGCTGGCCAGGCCCTTAAAGACTGTTGCACTGCCTGGGATGTACATGCTGCTCGATCTACGCACATCCCCTGCAACATGGCCCTCGGAACTGCGCCTTCTGCCACTAGCGCTGTCGGCTGGGAATTTTACCATCAGCTTGTCCGCAAGGGTCCTGTGGTATAGCAACACTCTCGAACCCCTTTCCTCTTCGGGAATCAGAGTGGGCAGGTTCTCCTTATACCGTGGATCGAGCAGTGTGTACACCCAGTAATCCGTAGTGGCCAGAATGCGTGCAACGCGAGGGTCACGAGAAAGGCATCCTAACATGAAGTCAGCCATGTGTGCCAGGGTACCTGTATGCAACACATGGCTGTCTTCACTAGGAAGATCACTTTCAGGATCCTCCTCCTCCTCCTCCTCCTCCTCCTCAGGCCATACACGCTGAAAGGATGACAGGCAATCAGCCGGTGTACCGTCAGCAGCGGCCCAAGCTGTCTCTTCCCCCTCCTCCTCATCCTCCTCATGCTCCTCCTCCTCCTCCTGTACGCGCTGAGAAATAGACAGGAGGGTGCCCTGACTATCCAGCGGCATACTGTCTTCCCCCGCCCCCGTTTCCGAGCGCAAAGCAGCTGCCTTTATGGTTTGCAGGGAATTTCTCAAGATGCATAGCAGAGGAATGGTGACGCTAATGATTGTAGCATCGCCGCTCACCACCTGGGTAGACTCCTCAAAATTACCAAGGACATGGCAGATGTCTGCCAACCAGGCCCACTCTTCTGAAAGGAATTGAGGAGGCTGACTCCCACTGCGCCGCCCATGTTGGAGTTGGTATTCGACTATAGCTCTACGCTGTTCATAGAGCCTGGCCAACATGTGGAGCGTAGAGTTCCACCGTGTGGGCACGTCGCACAGCAGTCGGTGCACTGGCAGCTTAAAGTGATGTTGCAGGGTGCGCAGGGTGGCAGCGTCCATGTGGGACTTGCGGAAATGTGCGCAGAGCCGGCGCGCCTTTACGAGCAGGTCTGACAAGAGTGGGTAGCTTTTCAGAAAGCGCTGAACCACCAAATTAAAGACGTGGGCCAGGCATGGCACGTGCGTGAGGCTGCCGAGCTGCAGAGCCGCCACCAGGTTACGGCCGTTGTCACACACGACCATGCCCGGTTGGAGGCTCAGCGGCGCAAGCCAGCGGTCGGTCTGCTGTGTCAGACCCTGCAGCAGTTCGTGGGCCGTGTGCCTCTTATCGCCTAAGCTGAGTAGTTTCAGCACGGCCTGCTGACGCTTGCCCACCGCTGTGCTGCCACACCGCGCGACACCGACTGCTGGCGACATGCTGCTGCTAACACATCTTGATTGTGAGACAGAGGAGGAGGAGGAGGGTGCTTTAGTGGAGGAAGCATACACCTCCGCAGATACCAGCACCGAGCTGGGGCCCGCAATTCTGGGGGTGGGTAGGACGTGAGCGGTCCCAGGCTCTGACTCTGTCCCAGCCTCCACTAAATTCACCCAATGTGCCGTCAGGGAGATGTAGTGGCCCTGCCCGCCTGTGCTTGTCCACGTGTCCGTAGTTAAGTGGACCGTGGCAGTAACCGCGTTGGTGAGGGCGCGCACAATGTTGCGGGAGACGTGGTCGTGCAGGGCTGGGACGGCACATCGGGAAAAGTAGTGGCGACTGGGAACTGAGTAGCGCGGGGCCGCCGCCTCCATGATACTTTTGAAGGACTCCGTTTCCACAACCCTATACGGCAGCATCTCAAGGCTGATGAATTTTGCGATGCGGACGGTTAACGTTTGAGCGTGCGGGTGCGTGGCGGCGTACTTGCGCTTGCGCTCGAACACTTGCGCAAGCGACGGCTGAACGGTGCGCTGAACTACACTGCTGGATGGGGCCGAGGACAGCGGAGATGAGGGTGTGGGTGCAGGCCATGAGGCGGTAGTGCCTGTGTCCTGAGAGGGGGGTTGCATCTCAGTGGCAGGTTGGGGCACAGGGGGAGAGGCAGGGGTGCAAACCGGAGGCGGTGAACGGCCTTTGTCCCACCTTGCGGGGTGCTTGGCCATCATATGTCTGCGCATGGTGGTGGTGGTGAGGCTGTTGGTGTTGGCTCCCCGGCTGAGCTTTGCGCGACAAAGGTTGCACACCACTGTTCGTCGGTCGTCAGGCGTCTCTGTGAAAAACTGCCAGACCTTAGAGCACCTCGGCCTCCGCAGGGTGGCATGGCGCGAGGGGGCGCTTTGGGAAACACTTGGTGGATTATTCGGTCTGGCCCTGCCTCTACCCCTGGCCCTGGACACCGCTCTGCCTCTTGCAACCTGCCCTGCTGATGCCCTTGACTCCCCCTCTGAAGACCTGTCCTCCTGAGTAAGCGTTGCACACCAGGTGGGGTCAGTCACCTCATCGTCCTGCTGCTCTTCCTCCGAATCCTCTGTGCGCTGCTCCCTGGGACTTACTGCCCTTACTACTACCTCACTGCAAGACAACTGTGTCTGATCGTCATCGTCCTCCTGACCCACAGAAAGTTGTTGAGACAGTTGGCGGAAGTCCCCAGCCTCTTCCCCCGGACCCCGGGAACTTTCGAATGGTTGGGCATCAGTGACGATAAACTCCTCTGGTGGGAGAGGAACCGCTGCTGCCCAATCTAAGCAGGGGCCCGAGAACAGTTCCTGGGAGTGCTCCCGCTCCTGAGCAGGTGTTATTGTAGTGGAGTGAGGAGGCTGGGAGGAAGGAGGAGCAGCAGACAGAGGATTCGGATTGGCAGCAGTGGACGGCGCAGAACTGCGGGTAGACGATAGGTTGCTCGAAGCACTTTCTGCCATCCAGGACAGGACCTGCTCACACTGCTCATTTTCTAATAACCGTCTCCCGCGTGGACCCATTAATTGGGCGATGAATGTGGGGACGCCAGAAACGTGCCTCTCTCCTAATCGCGCAGTAGTCGGCTGCGACACACCTGGATCAGGAGCTTGGCCTGTGCCCACACCCTGACTTGGCCCTCCGCGTCCTCGGCCGCGTCCACGTCCTCTAGGCCTACCCCTACCCCTCAGCATGCTGTATTACCAGTGATTTGATTTCACAGGCAGGAAATAAATTGGCGCAAGACTGCAGGCCAAATATAATTTTTGCCCTTTTTGGAAAACGAAAGGCCCCACTGCCTCTAGTGAATGAATTATCTAAGTTTAATAACTGTGCTGTGTCCCTGCTTATGTGTCACAGAACGTGAGGGTAGCAGAGTTATTATAACTCATGGAGAGCAGGTATTTTTTTCCCAATTAAGGAAAGCAAATGGCAAAGCCAGCAGTAAAGCGTAGCTGGGTGCGTATGATTTAGCACTGTTCTTCACGCAGCTCACACGTCTCCACCGCCCGTAAGGACGGACAGAGGCTGGACAAATAGATTTGTTTTCAGTTTTTTCCCACCAACAGGCAGCACTGCGTATATTCAATGAACATGAGAAGTTTAATAACTGTGCTGTGTCCCTGCTTATGTGTCACAGAACGTGAGGGTAGCAGAGTTATTATAACTCTGGCAGAGCAGGTATTTTTTTCCCAATTAAGGAAAGCAAATGGCGAAGCCAGCAGTAAAGCGTAGCTGGGTGCGTATGATTTAGCAATGTTTTTCACGCAGCTCACACGTCTCCACAGGCGTAAGGACGGACAGAGGCTGGACAAATAGATTTGTTTTCAGTTTTTTCCCACCAACAGGCAGCACTGCGTATATTCTATGAACATGAGAAGTTTAATAACTGTGCTGTGTCCCTGCTTATGTGTCACAGAACGTGAGGGTAGCAGAGTTATTATAACTCTGGCAGAGCAGGTATTTTTTTCCCAATTAAGGAAAGCAAATGGCGAAGCCAGCAGTAAAGCGTAGCTGGGTGCGTATGATTTAGCAATGTTTTTCACGCAGCTCACACGTCTCCACAGGCGTAAGGACGGACAGAGGCTGGACAAATAGATTTGTTTTCAGTTTTTTCCCACCAACAGGCAGCACTGCGTATATTCTATGAACATGAGAAGTTTAATAACTGTGCTGTGTCCCTGCTTATGTGTCACAGAACGTGAGGGTAGCAGAGTTATTATAACTCTGGCAGAGCAGGTATTTTTTTCCCAATTAAGGAAAGCAAATGGCGAAGCCAGCAGTAAAGCGTAGCTGGGTGCGTATGATTTAGCAATGTTTTTCACGCAGCTCACACGTCTCCACAGGCGTAAGGACGGACAGAGGCTGGACAAATAGATTTGTTTTCAGTTTTTTCCCACCAACAGGCAGCACTGCGTATATTCAATGAACATGAGAAGTTTAATAACTGTGCTGTGTCCCTGCTTATGTGTCACAGAACGTGAGGGTAGCAGAGTTATTATAACTCTGGCAGAGCAGGTATTTTTTTCCCAATTAAGGAAAGCAAATGGCGAAGCCAGCAGTAAAGCGTAGCTGGGTGCGTATGATTTAGCAATGTTTTTCACGCAGCTCACACGTGTCCACAGGCGTTAGGACGGACAGAGGCTGGACAAATAGATTTGTTTTCAGTTTTTTCCCACCAACAGGCAGCACTGCGTATATTCAATGAACATGAGAAGTTTAATAACTGTGCTGTGTCCCTGCTTACGTGTCACAGAACGTGAGGGTAGCAGAGTTATTATAACTCTGGCAGAGCAGGTATTTTTTTCCCAATTAAGGAAAGCAAATGGCGAAGCCAGCAGTAAAGCGTAGCTGGGTGCGTATGATTTAGCAATGTTTTTCACGCAGCTCACACGTCTCCACAGGCGTAAGGACGGACAGAGGCTGGACAAATAGATTTGTTTTCAGTTTTTTCCCACCAACAGGCAGCACTGCGTATATTCTATGAATAATAACTGTGTTGTGGCCCTGCCTATACAATTCTTTCCCTGCAGTATCAATGGAGGGTGGAATGCTCTGCAGAGGCGATTTTGAGAAGCCCAAAAAAAATGCAGCACAGCTAACAGCAGCCTGGACAGTACTGCACACGGATAAATATGGCCCTAGAAAGGACCGTTGAGGTTCTTGAAGGATACACTCACTCCTAACACTCTCCCTGCCTATGCAGCACTTCTGTCCCTAATGCCAGGTGCAACGGTCTGCAGAGGCGATTTTGAGAAAAAAAAAATCCCACTGCTAACAGCAGCCAACACACAGCTATCAGTGGCCCTAATAAGGACCTTTGGGGGGTCTTGAAGCCTACACTAACTACCAATTCTTTCCCTACAGCAGCTCCGGTATAAACAGCACTGTCCCTCATCTAACTCACACCGCATCTGAGGCGAGCCGCGGGAGGGGCCGACTTTTATATTAGGCGAACACCTGATCTCGCCAGCCACTCACAGCAGGGGGGTGGTATAGGGCTTAAACGTTGCAGGGGGAAGTTGTAATGCCTTCCCTGTCTTTCAATTGGCCAGAAAAGCGCGCTAACGTCTCAGGGAAGGAAGTGAAAGTAACCAGAACACCGCATGGTGTTCGTTACGAATAACGAACATCCCGAACACCCTAATATTCGCACGAATATCAAGCTCGGACGAACGCGTTCGCTCATCTCTAGACATAATCAATGCTCGTGCCAAATTTCAAGTTTCTATGTGAGAAAATTGGATTCCGTACATAAAATTTGGAGGCTAATTCTTTTGCACATAGAATTGAATAATCGAGTTGGGACCCATTAGCTTTTCCTATTTATGACATAATCAATGCTCGTGCCAAATTTCACGTTTCTATGACACTGGAAAGTGAGAAAAATACATTCCATACGTAAAATTTTGACGCTAATTCTTTTGCACATAGATTTGAATAATCGAGTTGGACCCATTAGCTTTTCCTATTTATGACATAATCAATGCTCGTGCCAAATTTCAAGTTTCTATGTGAGAAAATTGGATTCCGTACATAAAATTTGGAGGCTAATTCTTTTGCACATAGAATTGAATAATCGAGTTGGACCCATTAGCTTTTCCTATTTATGACATAATCAATGCTCGTGCCAAATTTCACGTTTCTATGACACTGGAAAGTGAGAAAAATACATTCCATACGTAAAATTTTGACGCTAATTCTTTTGCACATAGAATTGAATAATCGAGTTAGGACCCATTAGCTTTTCCTATTTATGACATAATCAATGCTCGTGCCAAATTTCACGTTTCTATGACACTGGAAAGTGAGAAAAATACATTCCGTACGGAAAATTTTGACGCTAATTCTTTTGCGCATAGAATTGAATAATCGAGTTGAGACCCATTAGTTTTTCCTATTTTGAACATATACAATGCCCGTGCCAAATTTCAAGTTTCTATGTGAGAAAATTGGATTCCGTACGTAAAATTTGGAGGTTAATTCTTTTGCACATAGAATTGAATAATCGAGTTGGGACCCATTAGCTTTTCCTATTAATGACATAATCAATGCTCGTGCCAAATTTCAAGTTTCTATGTGAGAAAATTGGATTCCGTACGTAAAATTTGAAGGCTAATTCTTTTGCACATAGAATTGAATAATCGAGTTAGGACCCATTAGCTTTTCTTATTTATGACATAATCAATGCCCGTGCCAAATTTTAAGTTTCTATGTGAGAAAATTACATTCCGTACATAAAACTTGGACGCTAATTCTTTAGTGCCTAGAATTAAATAACGGAGTTGGGACCCATTAGCTTTTCTTATTTATGACATAATCAATGCCCGTGCCAAATTTCAAGTTTCTATGTGAGAAAATTGGATTCTGTATGTAAAATTTAGACGCTATTTCTTTTGCACATAGAATTGAATAATCTAGTTAGGACCCATTAGCTTTTCCTATTTATGACATAATCAATGCCCGTGCCAAATTTTAAGTTTCTATGTGAGAAAATTACATTCCATACATAAAACTTGGACGCTAATTCTTTTGTGCCTAGAATTAAATAACGGAGTTGGGACCCTTTAGCTTTTCCTATTTATGACATAATCAATGCCCGTGCCAAATTTCAAGTTTCTATGTGAGAAAATTGGATTCCGTACATAAAATTTTGATGCTAATTCTTTTGCGCATAGAATTGAATAATCGAGTTGTGACCCATTAGTTTTTCCTATTTTGAACATATACAATGCCTGTGCCAAATTTTAAGTTTCTATGTGAGAAAATTGGATTGTGTACGTAAAATTTGGACGCTAATTCTTTTGCGCAAAGAAATGAATAATCGAGTTGGGACCCATTAGCATTTCCTATTTATGACATAATCAATGCTCGTGCCAAATTTCAAGTTTCTATGTGAAAAAATTGGATTCCGTACGTAAAATTTGGAGGCTAATTCTTTGCACATAGAGTTGAAAAATCGAGTTGGGACCCATTAGCTTTTCCTATTTATGACATAATCAATGCTCGTGCCAAATTTCAAGTTTCTATGTGAGAAAATTGGATTCCGTACGTAAAATTTGGAGGCTAATTCTTTTGCACATAGAGTTGAAAAATCGAGTTGGGACCCATTAGCTTTTCCTATTTATGACATAATCAATGCTCGTGCCAAATTTTAAGTTTCTATGTGAGAAAATTACATTCCATACGTAAAACTTGGACGCTAATTCTTTTGTGCCTAGAATTAAATATCAGAGTTGGGACTCTTTAGCTTTTCCTATTTATGACATAATCAATGCCCGTGCCAAATTTCAAGTTTCTATGTGAGAAAATTGGATTCCGTACATAAAATTTGGAGGCTAATTCTTTTGCACATAGAATTGAAAAATCGAGTTGGGACCCATTAGCTTTTCCTATTTATGACATAATCAATGCCCATGCCAAATTTTAAGTTTCTATGTGAGAAAATTACATTCCGTACGTAAAACTTGGACGCTAATTCTTTAGTGCCTAGAATTAAATAACGGAGTTGGGACCCATTAGCTTTTCCTATTTATGACATAATCAATGCCCGTGCCAAATTTCAAGTTTCTATGTGAGAAAATTGGATTCTGTATGTAAAATTTAGACGCTATTTCTTTTGCACATAGAATTGAATAATCTAGTTAGGACCCATTAGCTTTTCCTATTTATGACATAATCAATGCCCGTGCCAAATTTTAAGTTTCTATGTGAGAAAATTACATTCCATACATAAAACTTGGACGCTAATTCTTTTGTGCCTAGAATTAAATAACGGAGTTGGGACCCTTTAGCTTTTCCTATTTATGACATAATCAATGCCCGTGCCAAATTTCAAGTTTCTATGTGAGAAAATTGGATTCCGTACATAAAATTTGGAGGCTAATTCTTTTGCACATAGAATTGAATAATCGAGCTGGGACCCATTAGCTTTTCCTATTTATGACATAATCAATGCCCGTGCCAAATTTTAAGTTTCTATGTGAGAAAATTACATTCCATACATAAAACTTGGACGCTAATTCTATTGTGCCTAGAATTAAATAATGGAGTTGGGACCCTTTAGCTTTTCCTATTTATGACATAATCAATGCCCGTGCCAAATTTCAAGTTTCTATGTGAGAAAATTGGATTCCGTACGTAAACTTTGGACGCTAATTCTTTTGCACATATAATTGAATAATAGAGTTGGGACCCATTAGCTTTTCCTATTTATGACATAATCAATGCTCGTGCCAAATTTCACGTTTCTATGACACTGGAAAGTGAGAAAAATACATTCCATACGTAAAATTTTGACGCTAATTCTTTTGCACAGAGAATTGAATAATCGAGTTAGGACCCATTAGCTTTTCCTATTTATGACATAATCAATGCTCGTGCCAAATTTCACGTTTCTATGACACTGGAAAGTGAGAAAAATACATTCCGTACGTTAAATTTTGACGCTAATTCTTTTGCGCATAGAATTGAATAATCGAGTTGGGACACATTAGTTTTTCCTATTTAGAACATATTCAATGCCCGTGCCAAATTTTACGTTTCTATGTGAGAAAATTGGATTGTGTACGTAAAATTTGGACGCTAATTCTTTTGCGCATAGAATTGAATAATCGAGTTGGGACCCATTAGCTTTTCCTATTTATGACATAATCAATGCTCGTGCCAAATTTCAAGTTTCTATGTGAGAAAATTGGATTCCGTACGTAAAATTTGGAGGTTAATTCTTTTGTACATAGAATTGAATAATCGAGTTGGGACCCATTAGCTTTTCCTATTTATGACATAATCAATGCTCGTGCCAAATTTCAAGTTTCTATGTGAGAAAATTGGATTCCGTACGAAAAATTTGAAGGCTAGTTCTTTTGCACATAGAATTGAATAATCGAGTTAGGACCCATTAGCTTTTCTTATTTATGACATAATCAATGCCCGTGCCAAATTTCAAGTTTCTATGTGAGAAAATTGGATTCTGTATGTAAAATTTAGACGCTATTTCTTTTGCACATAGAATTGAATAATCTAGTTAGGACCCATTAGCTTTTCCTATTTATGACATAATCAATGCCCGTGCCAAATTTTAAGTTTCTATGTGAGAAAATTACATTCCATACATAAAACTTGGACGCTAATTCTTTTGTGCCTAGAATTAAATAACGGAGTTGGGACCCT
The DNA here is from genome assembly GCF_035609145.1 of Eleutherodactylus coqui. Taxonomy (NCBI): domain Eukaryota; kingdom Metazoa; phylum Chordata; class Amphibia; order Anura; family Eleutherodactylidae; genus Eleutherodactylus; species Eleutherodactylus coqui. The sequence goes on along the minus strand of NC_089844.1, from coordinate 48,835,851 downwards.
TTAGCTTTTCCTATTTATGACATAATCAATGCCCGTGCCAAATTTCAAGTTTCTATGTGAGAAAATTGGATTCCATACATAAAATTTGGAGGCTAATTCTTTTGCACATAGAATTGAATAATCGAGCTGGGACCCATTAGCTTTTCCTATTTATGACATAATCAATGCCCGTGCCAAATTTTAAGTTTCTATGTGAGAAAATTACATTCCATACATAAAACTTGGACGCTAATTCTATTGTGCCTAGAATTAAATAATGGAGTTGGGACCCTTTAGCTTTTCCTATTTATGACATAATCAATGCCCGTGCCAAATTTCAAGTTTCTATGTGAGAAAATTGGATTCCGTACGTAAACTTTGGACGCTAATTCTTTTGCACATATAATTGAATAATAGAGTTGGGACCCATTAGCTTTTCCTATTTATGACATAATCAATGCTCGTGCCAAATTTCACGTTTCTATGACACTGGAAAGTGAGAAAAATACATTCCATACGTAAAATTTTGACGCTAATTCTTTTGCACAGAGAATTGAATAATCGAGTTAGGACCCATTAGCTTTTCCTATTTATGACATAATCAATGCTCGTGCCAAATTTCACGTTTCTATGACACTGGAAAGTGAGAAAAATACATTCCGTACGTTAAATTTTGACGCTAATTCTTTTGCGCATAGAATTGAATAATCGAGTTGGGACACATTAGTTTTTCCTATTTAGAACATATTCAATGCCCGTGCCAAATTTTACGTTTCTATGTGAGAAAATTGGATTGTGTACGTAAAATTTGGACGCTAATTCTTTTGCGCATAGAATTGAATAATCGAGTTGGGACCCATTAGCTTTTCCTATTTATGACATAATCAATGCTCGTGCCAAATTTCAAGTTTCTATGTGAGAAAATTGGATTCCGTACGTAAAATTTGGAGGTTAATTCTTTTGTACATAGAATTGAATAATCGAGTTGGGACCCATTAGCTTTTCCTATTTATGACATAATCAATGCTCGTGCCAAATTTCAAGTTTCTATGTGAGAAAATTGGATTCCGTACGAAAAATTTGAAGGCTAATTCTTTTGCACATAGAATTGAATAATCGAGTTAGGACCCATTAGCTTTTCTTATTTATGACATAATCAATGCCCGTGCCAAATTTTAAGTTTCTATGTGAGAAAATTACATTCCGTACGTAACATTTGGACGCTAATTCTTTTGCGCATAGAATTAAATAACGGAGTTGGGACCCATTAGCTTTTCCTATTTATGACATAATCAATGCTCGTGCCAAATTTCAAGTTTCTATGTGAGAAAATTGGATTCCGTACGTAAAATTTGGATGCTAATTCTTTTGCACATAGAATTGAATATTCGAGTTGGGACCCATTAGCTTTTCCTATTTATGACATAATCAATGCTCGTGCCAAATTTCATGTTTCTATGACACTGGAAAGTGAGAAAAATACATTCCATACGTAAAATTTTGACGCTAATTCTTTTGCACATAGAATTGAATAATTGAGTTAGGACCCATTAGCTTTTCCTATTTATGACATAATCAATGCTCGTGCCAAATTTCACGTTTCTATGACACTGGAAAGTGAGAAAAATACATTCCGTACGGAAAATTTTGACGCTAATTCTTTTGCGCATAAAATTGAATAATCGAGTTGAGACCCATTAGTTTTTCCTATTTTGAACATATACAATGCCCGTGCCAAATTTTAAGTTTCTATGTGAGAAAATTGGATTCTGTACGTAAAATTTGGACGCTAATTCTTTTGCGCATAGAATTGAATAATCGAGTTGGGACCCATTAGCTTTTCCTATTTATGACATAATCAATGCTCGTGCCAAATTTCAAGTTTCTATGTGAGAAAATTGGATTCCGTACGTAAAATTTGGAGGCTAATTCTTTTGCACATAGAGTTGAAAAATCGAGTTGGGACCCATTAGCTTTTCCTATTTATGACATAATCAATGCTCGTGCCAAATTTCAAGTTTCTATGTGAGAAAATTGGATTCCGTACATAAAATTTGGAGGCTAATTCTTTTGCACATAGAATTGAATAATCGTGTTGGACCCATTAGCTTTTCCTATTTATAACATAATCAATGCTCGTGCCAAATTTCACGTTTCTATGACACTGGAAAGTGAGAAAAATACATTCCGTACGTTAAATTTTGACGCTAATTCTTTTGCTCATAGAATTGAATAATCGAGTTGGGACCCATTAGTTTTTCCTATTTAGAACATATTCAATGCCCGTGCCAAATTTTACGTTTCTATGTGAGAAAATTGGATTGTGTACGTAAAATTTGGACGCTAATTCTTTTGCGCATAGAATTGAATAATCGAGTTGGGACCCATTAGCTTTTCCTATTTATGACATAATCAATGCTCGTGCCAAATTTCAAGTTTCTATGTGAGAAAATTGGATTCCGTACGTAAAATTTGAAGGCTAATTCTTTTGCACATAGAATTGAATAATCGAGTTAGGACCCATTAGCTTTTCTTATTTATGACATAATCAATGCCCGTGCCAAATTTTAAGTTTCTATGTGAGAAAATTACATACCGTACGTAACATTTGGACGCTAATTGTTTTGCGCATAGAATTAAATAACGGAGTTGGGACCCATTAGCTTTTCCTATTTATGACATAATCAATGCTCGTGCCAAATTTCAAGTTTCTATGTGAGAAAATTGGATACCGTACGTAAAATTTGGATGCTAATTCTTTTGCACATAGAATTGAATAATCGAGTTGGGATCCATTAGCTTTTCCTATTTATGACATAATCAATGCTCGTGCCAAATTTCACGTTTCTATGACACTGGAAAGTGAGAAAAATACATTCCATACGTAAAATTTTGACGCTAATTCTTTTGCACATAGAATTGAATAATCGAGTTAGGACCCATTAGCTTTTCCTATTTATGACATAATCAATGCTCGTGCCAAATTTCACGTTTCTATGACACTGGAAAGTGAGAAAAATACATTCCGTACGGAAAATTTTGACGCTAATTCTTTTGCGCATAGAATTGAATAATCGAGTTGAGACCCATTAGTTTTTCCTATTTTGAACATATACAATGCCCGTGCCAAATTTCAAGTTTCTATGTGAGAAAATTGGATTCCGTACATAAAATTTGGAGGCTAATTCTTTTGCACATAGAGTTGAAAAATCGAGTTGGGACCCATTAGCTTTTCCTATTTATGACATAATCAATGCTCGTGCCAAATTTCAAGTTTCTATGTGAGAAAATTGGATTCCGTACATAAAATTTGGAGGCTAATTCTTTTGCACATAGAATTGAATAATCGAGTTGGGACCCATTAGCTTTTCCTATTTATGACATAATCAATGCTCGTGCCAAATTTCACGTTTCTATGACACTGGAAAGTGAGAAAAATACATTCCGTACGTTAAATTTTGATGCTAATTCTTTTGCGCATAGAATTGAACAATCGAGTTGGGACCCATTAGTTTTTCCTATTTAGAACATATTCAATGCCCGTGCCAAATTTTACGTTTCTATGTGAGAAAATTGGATTGTGTACGTAAAATTTGGACGCTAATTCTTTTGCGCATAGAATTGAATAATCGAGTTGGGACCCATTAGCTTTTCCTATTTATGACATAATCAATGCTCGTGCCAAATTTCACGTTTCTATGACACTGGAAAGTGAGAAAAATACATTCCGTACGTTAAATTTTGATGCTAATTCTTTTGCGCATAGAATTGAATAATCGAGTTGGGACCCATTAGCTTTTCATATTTATGACATAATCAATGCTCGTGCCAAATTTCACGTTTCTATGACACTGGAAAGTGAGAAAAATACATTCCGTACGTTAAATTTTGATGCTAATTCTTTTGCGCATAGAATTGAATAATCGAGTTGGGACCCATTAGCTTTTCCTATTTATGACATAATCAATGCTCGTGCCAAATTTCAAGTTTCTATGTGAGAAAATTGGATTCCGTACATAAAATTTGGAGGCTAATTCTTTTGCACATAGAATTGAATAATCGAGTTGGACCCATTAGCTTTTCCTATTTATGACATAATCGATGCTCGTGCCAAATTTCAAGTTTTTATGTGAGAAAATTGGATTCCGTACGTAAAATTTGAAGGCTAATTCTTTTGCACATAGAATTGAATAATCGAGTTAGGACCCATTAGCTTTTCTTATTTATGACATAATCAATGCCCGTGCCAAATTTTAAGTTTCTATGTGAGAAAATTACATTCCGTACGTAACATTTGGACGCTAATTCTTTTGCGCATAGAATTAAATAACGGAGTTGGGACCCATTAGCTTTTCCTATTTATGACATAATCAATGCTCGTGCCAAATTTCAAGTTTCTGTGTGAGAAAATTGGATACCATACGTAAAATTTGGATGCTAATTCTTTTGCACATAGAATTGAATAATCGAGTTGGGACCCATTAGCTTTTCCTATTTATGACATAATCAATGCTCGTGCCAAATTTCAAGTTTCTATGAGAGAAAATTGGATTCCGTACATAAAATTTGGAGGCTAATTCTTTTGCACATAGAATTGAATAATCGAGTTGGACCCATTAGCTTTTCCTATTTATGACATAATCAATGCTCGTGCCAAATTTCACGTTTCTATGACACTGGAAAGTGAGAAAAATACATTCCGTACGTAAAATTTTGATGCTAATTCTTTTGCGCATAGAATTGAATAATCGAGTTGTGACCCATTAGTTTTTCCTATTTTGAACATATACAATGCCCGTGCCAAATTTCACGTTTCTATGTGAGAAAATTGGATTCTGTACGTTAAATTTGGACGCTAATTCTTTTGCGCATAGAATTGAATAATCGAGTTGGGACCCATTAGCTTTTCCTATTTATGACATAATCAATGCTCGTTCCAAATTTCAAGTTTCTATGTGAGAAAATTGGATTCCGTACGTAAAATTTGGAGGCTAATTCTTTTGCACATAGAGTTGAAAAATCGAGTTGGGACCCATTAGCTTTTCCTATTTATGACATAATCAATGCTCGTGCCAAATTTTAAGTTTCTATGTGAGAAAATTACATTCCATACGTAAAACATGGACGCTAATTTTTTTGTGCCTAGAATTAAATATCAGAGTTGGGACCCTTTAGCTTTTCCTATTTATGACATAATCAATGCCCGTGCCAAATTTCAAGTTTCTATGTGAGAAAATTGGATTCCGTACATAAAATTTGGAGGCTAATTCTTTTGCACATAGAATTGAAAAATCGAGTTGGGACCTATTAGCTTTTCCTATTTATGACATAATCAATGCCCATGCCAAATTTTAAGTTTCTATGTGAGAAAATTACATTCCGTACGTAAAACTTGGACGCTAATTCTTTAGTGCCTAGAATTAAATAACGGAGTTGGGACCCATTAGCTTTTCCTATTTATGACATAATCAATGCCCGTGCCAAAGTTCAAGATTCTATGTGAGAAAATTGGATTCTGTATGTAAAATTTAGACGCTATTTCTTTTGCACATGGAATTGAATAATCTAGTTAGGACCCATTAGCTTTTCCTATCTATGACATAATCAATGCCCGTGCCAAATTTTAGGTTTCTATGTGAGAAAATTACATTTCATACATAAAACTTGGACGCTAATTCTTTTGTGCCTAGAATTAAATAACGGAGTTGGGACCCTTTAGCTTTTCCTATTTATGACATAATCAATGCCCGTGCCAAATTTCAAGTTTCTATGTGAGAAAATTGGATTCCGTACATAAAATTTTGATGCTAATTCTTTTGCGCATAGAATTGAATAATCGAGTTGTGACCCATTAGTTTTTCCTATTTTGAACATATACAATGCCCGTGCCAAATTTTAAGTTTCTATGTGAGAAAATTGGATTCTGTACGTAAAATTTGGACGCTAATTCTTTTGCGCATAGAATTGAATAATCGAGTTGGGACCCATTAGCATTTCCTATTTATGACATAATCAATGCTTGTGCCAAATTTCAAGTTTCTATGTGAGAAAATTGGATTCCGTACGTAAAATTTGGAGGCTAATTCTTTGCACATAGAGTTGAAAAATCGAGTTGGGACCCATTAGCTTTTCCTATTTATGACATAATCAATGCTCGTGTTAAATTTCAAGTTTCTATGTGAGAAAATTGATTTCTGTATGTAAAATTTAGACGCTATTTCTTTTGCACATAGAATTGAATAATCTAGTTAGGACCCATTAGCTTTTCCTATTTATGACATAATCAATGCCCGTGCCAAATTTTAAGTTTCTATGTGAGAAAATTACATTCCGTACGTAAAACTTGGACGCTAATTCTTTAGTGCCTAGAATTAAATAACGGAGTTGGGACCCATTAGCTTTTCCTATTTATGACATAATCAATGCCCGTGCCAAATTTCAAGTTTCTATGTGAGAAAATTGGATTCTGTATGTAACATTTAGACGCTATTTCTTTTGCACATAGAATTGAATAATCTAGTTAGGACCCATTAGCTTTTCCTATTTATGACATAATCAATGCCCGTGCCAAATTTTAAGTTTCTATGTGAGAAAATTACATTCCATACATAAAACTTGGACGCTAATTCTTTTGTGCCTAGAATTAAATAACGGAGTTGGGACCCTTTAGCTTTTCCTATTTATGACATAATCAATGCCCGTGCCAAATTTCAAGTTTCTATGTGAGAAAATTGGATTCCGTACATAAAATTTGGAGGCTAATTCTTTTGCACATAGAATTGAATAATCGAGTTAGGACCCATTAGCTTTTCCTATTTATGACATAATCAATGCCCGTGTCAAATTTTAAGTTTCTATGTGAGAAAATTACATTCCGTACGTAAAACTTGGACGCTAATTCTTTAGTGCCTAGAATTAAAAACCGGAGTTGGGACCCATTAGCTTTTCCTATTTATGACATAATCAATGCTCGTGCCAAATTTCAAGTTTCTATGTGAGAAAATTGGATTCCGTACGTAAACTTTGGACGCTAATTCTTTTGCACATAGAATTGAATAATAGAGTTGGGACCCATTAGCTTTTCCTATTTATGACATAATCAATGCTCGTGCCAAATTTCACGTTTCTATGACACTGGAAAGTGAGAAAAATACATTCCATACGTAAAATTTTGACGCTAATTCTTTTGCACATAGAATTGAATAATCGAGTTAGGACCCATTAGCTTTTCCTATTTATGACATAATCAATGCTCGTGCCAAATTTCACGTTTCTATGACACTGGAAAGTGAGAAAAATACATTCCGTACGGAAAATTTTGACGCTAATTCTTTTGCGCATAGAATTGGATAATCGAGTTGAGACCCATTAGCTTTTCCTATTTATGACATAATCAATGCCCGTGCCAAATTTTAAGTTTCTATGTGAGAAAATTGGATTCCGTACGTAAAATTTGGAGGCTAATTCTTTTGCACATAGAGTTGAAAAATCGAGTTGGGACCCATTAGCTTTTCCTATTTATGACATAATCAATGCTCGTGCCAAATTTCAAGTTTCTATGTTTGAAAATTGGATTCCGTACATAAAATTTGGAGGCTAATTCTTTTGCACATAGAATTGAATAATCGAGTTGGACCCATTAGCTTTTCCTATTTATAACATAATCAATGCTCGTGCCAAATTTCACGTTTCTATGACACTGGAAAGTGAGAAAAATACATTCCGTACGTTAAATTTTGACGCTAATTCTTTTGCTCATAGAATTGAATAATCGAGTTGGGACCCATTAGTTTTTCCTATTTAGAACATATTCAATGCCCGTGCCAAATTTTACGTTTCTATGTGAGAAAATTGGATTGTGTACGTAAAATTTGGACGCTAATTCTTTTGCGCATAGAATTGAATAATCGAGTTGGGACCCATTAGCTTTTCCTATTTATGACATAATCAATGCTCGTGCCAAATTTCAAGTTTCTATGTGAGAAAATTGGATTCCGTACGTTAAATTTGGAGGTTAATTCTTTTGCACATAGAATTGAATAATCGAGTTGGGACCCATTAGCTTTTCCTATTTATGACATAATCAATGCTCGTGCCAAATTTCAAGTTTCTATGTGAGAAAATTGGATTCCGTACGTAAAATTGGAAGGCTAATTCTTTTGCACATAGAATTGAATAATCGAGTTAGGACCCATTAGCTTTTCTTATTTATGACATAATCAATGCCCGTGCCAAATTTTAAGTTTCTATGTGAGAAAATTACATTCCGTACGTAACATTTGGACGCTAATTCTTTTGCGCCTAGAATTAAATAACGGAGTTGGGACCCATTAGCTTTTCCTATTTATGACATAATCAATGCTCGTGCCAAATTTCAAGTTTCTATGTGAGAAAATTGGATTCCGTACGTAAAATTTGGATGCTAATTCTTTTGCACATAGAATTGAATAATCGAGTTGGGACCCATTAGCTTTTCCTATTTATGACATAATCAATGCTCGTGCCAAATTTCATGTTTCTATGACACTGGAAAGTGAGAAAAATACATTCCATACGTAAAATTTTGACGCTAATTCTTTTGCACATAGAATTGAATAATTGAGTTAGGACCCATTAGCTTTTCCTATTTATGACATAATCAATGCTCGTGCCAAATCCACGTTTCTATGACACTGGAAAGTGAGAAAAATACATTCCGTACGGAAAATTTTGACGCTAATTCTTTTGCGCATAGAATTGAATAATCGAGTTGAGACCCATTAGTTTTTCCTATTTTGAACATATACAATGCCCGTGCCAAATTTTAAGTTTCTATGTGAGAAAATTGGATTCTGTACGTAAAATTTGGACGCTAATTCTTTTGCGCATAGAATTGAATAATCGAGTTGGGACCCATTAGCTTTTCCTATTTATGACATAATCAATGCTCGTGCCAAATTTCAAGTTTCTATGTGAGAAAATTGGATTCCGTACGTAAAATTTGGAGGCTAATTCTTTTGCACATAGAGTTGAAAAATCGAGTTGCGACCCATTAGCTTTTCCTATTTATGACATAATCAATGCTCGTGCCAAATTTCAAGTTTCTATGTGAGAAAATTGGATTCCGTACATAAAATTTGGAGGCTAATTCTTTTGCACATAGAATTGAATAATCGAGTTGGACCCATTAGCTTTTCCTATTTATAACATAATCAATGCTCGTGCCAAATTTCACGTTTCTATGACACTGGAAAGTGAGAAAAATACATTCCGTACGTTAAATTTTGACGCTAATTCTTTTGCTCATAGAATTGAATAATCGAGTTGGGACCCATTAGTTTTTCCTATTTAGAACATATTCAATGCCCGTGCCAAATTTTACGTTTCTATGTGAGAAAATTGGATTGTGTACGTAAAATTTGGACGCTAATTCTTTTGCGCATAGAATTGAATAATCGAGTTGGGACCCATTAGCTTTTCCTATTTATGACATAATCAATGCTCGTGCCAAATTTCAAGTTTCTATGTGAGAAAATTGGATTCCGTACGTAAAATTTGGAGGTTAATTCTTTTGCACATAGAATTGAATAATCGAGTTGGGACCCATTAGCTTTTCCTATTTATGACATAATCAATGCTCGTGCCAAATTTCAAGTTTCTATGTGAGAAAATTGGATTCCGTACGTAAAATTTGAAGGCTAATTCTTTTGCACATAGAATTGAATAATCGAGTTAGGACCCATTAGCTTTTCTTATTTATGACATAATCAATGCCCGTGCCAAATTTTAAGTTTCTATGTGAGAAAATTACATTCCGTACGTAACATTTGGACGCTAATTCTTTTGCGCCTAGAATTAAATAACGGAGTTGGGACCCATTAGCTTTTCCTATTTATGACATAATCAATGCTCGTGCCAAATTTCAAGTTTCTATGTGAGAAAATTGGATTCCGTACGTAAAATTTGGATGCTAATTCTTTTGCACATAGAATTGAATAATCGAGTTGGGACCCATTAGCTTTTCCTATTTATGACATAATCAATGCTCGTGCCAAATTTCATGTTTCTATGACACTGGAAAGTGAGAAAAATACATTCCATACGTAAAATTTTGACGCTAATTCTTTTGCACATAGAATTGAATAATTGAGTTAGGACCCATTAGCTTTTCCTATTTATGACATAATCAATGCTCGTGCCAAATCCACGTTTCTATGACACTGGAAAGTGAGAAAAATACATTCCGTACGGAAAATTTTGACGCTAATTCTTTTGCGCATAGAATTGAATAATCGAGTTGAGACCCATTAGTTTTTCCTATTTTGAACATATACAATGCCCGTGCCAAATTTTAAGTTTCTATGTGAGAAAATTGGATTCTGTACGTAAAATTTGGACGCTAATTCTTTTGCGCATAGAATTGAATAATCGAGTTGGGACCCATTAGCTTTTCCTATTTATGACATAATCAATGCTCGTGCCAAATTTCAAGTTTCTATGTGAGAAAATTGGATTCCGTACGTAAAATTTGGAGGCTAATTCTTTTGCACATAGAGTTGAAAAATCGAGTTGGGACCCATTAGCTTTTCCTATTTATGACATAATCAATGCTCGTGCCAAATTTCAAGTTTCTATGTGAGAAAATTGGATTCCGTACATAAAATTTGGAGGCTAATTCTTTTGCACATAGAATTGAATAATCGAGTTGGACCCATTAGCTTTTCCTATTTATAACATAATCAATGCTCGTGCCAAATTTCACGTTTCTATGACACTGGAAAGTGAGAAAAATACATTCCGTACGTTAAATTTTGACGCTAATTCTTTTGCTCATAGAATTGAATAATCGAGTTGGGACCCATTAGTTTTTCCTATTTAGAACATATTCAATGCCCGTGCCAAATTTTACGTTTCTATGTGAGAAAATTGGATTGTGTACGTAAAATTTGGACGCTAGTTCTTTTGCGCATAGAATTGAATAATCGAGTTGGGACCCATTAGCTTTTCCTATTTATGACATAATCAATGCTCGTGCCAAATTTCAAGTTTCTATGTGAGAAAATTGGATTCCGTACGTAAAATTTGGAGGTTAATTCTTTTGCACATAGAATTGAATAATCGAGTTGGGACCCATTAGCTTTTCCTATTTATGACATAATCAATGCTCGTGCCAAATTTCAAGTTTCTATGTGAGAAAATTGGATTCCGTACGTAAAATTTGAAGGCTAATTCTTTTGCACATAGAATTGAATAATCGAGTTAGGACCCATTAGCTTTTCTTATTTATGACATAATCAATGCCCGTGCCAAATTTTAAGTTTCTATTTGAGAAAATTACATTCCGTACGTAACATTTGGACGCTAATTCTTTTGCGCCTAGAATTAAATAACGGAGTTGGGACCCATTAGCTTTTCCTATTTATGACATAATCAATGCTCGTGCCAAATTTCAAGTTTCTATGTGAGAAAATTGGATTCCGTACGTAAAATTTGGATGCTAATTCTTTTGCACATAGAATTGAATAATCGAGTTGGGACCCATTAGCTTTTCCTATTTATGACATAATCAATGCTCGTGCCAAATTTCATGTTTCTATGACACTGGAAAGTGAGAAAAATACATTCCATACGTAAAATTTTGACGCTAATTCTTTTGCACATAGAATTGAATAATTGAGTTAGGACCCATTAGCTTTTCCTATTTATGACATAATCAATGCTCGTGCCAAATCCACGTTTCTATGACACTGGAAAGTGAGAAAAATACATTCCGTACGGAAAATTTTGACGCTAATTCTTTTGCGCATAGAATTGAATAATCGAGTTGAGACCCATTAGTTTTTCCTATTTTGAACATATACAATGCCCGTGCCAAATTTTAAGTTTCTATGTGAGAAAATTGGATTCTGTACGTAAAATTTGGACGCTAATTCTTTTGCGCATAGAATTGAATAATCGAGTTGGGACCCATTAGCTTTTCCTATTTATGACATAATCAATGCTCGTGCCAAATTTCAAGTTTCTATGTGAGAAAATTGGATTCCGTACGTAAAATTTGGAGGCTAATTCTTTTGCACATAGAGTTGAAAAATCGAGTTGGGACCCATTAGCTTTTCCTATTTATGACATAATCAATGCTCGTGCCAAATTTCAAGTTTCTATGTGAGAAAATTGGATTCCGTACATAAAATTTGGAGGCTAATTCTTTTGCACATAGAATTGAATAATCGAGTTGGACCCATTAGCTTTTCCTATTTATAACATAATCAATGCTCGTGCCAAATTTCACGTTTCTATGACACTGGAAAGTGAGAAAAATACATTCCGTACGTTAAATTTTGACGCTAATTCTTTTGCTCATAGAATTGAATAATCGAGTTGGGACCCATTAGTTTTTCCTATTTAGAACATATTCAATGCCCGTGCCAAATTTTACGTTTCTATGTGAGAAAATTGGATTGTGTACGTAAAATTTGGACGCTAATTCTTTTGCGCATAGAATTGAATAATCGAGTTGGGACCCATTAGCTTTTCCTATTTATGACATAATCAATGCTCGTGCCAAATTTCAAGTTTCTATGTGAGAAAATTGGATTCCGTACGTAAAATTTGGAGGTTAATTCTTTTGCACATAGAATTGAATAATCGAGTTGGGACCCATTAGCTTTTCCTATTTATGACATAATCAATGCTCGTGCCAAATTTCAAGTTTCTATGTGAGAAAATTGGATTCCGTACGTAAAATTTGAAGGCTAATTCTTTTGCACATAGAATTGAATAATCGAGTTAGGACCCATTAGCTTTTCTTATTTATGACATAATCAATGCCCGTACCAAATTTTAAGTTTCTATGTGAGAAAATTACATTCCGTACGTAACTTTTGGACGCTAATTCTTTTGCGCATAGAATTAAATAACGGAGTTGGGACCCATTAGCTTTTCCTATTTATGACATAATCAATGCTCGTGCCAAATTTCAAGTTTCTATGTGAGAAAATTGGATACCGTACGTAAAATTTTGACGCTAATTCTTTTGCACATAGAATTGAATAATCGAGTTGGGACCCATTAGCTTTTCCTATTTATGACATAATCAATGCTCGTGCCAAATTTCACGTTTCTATGACACTGGAAAGTGAGAAAAATACATTCCATACGTAAAATTTTGACGCTAATTCTTTTGCACATAGAATTGAATAATCGAGTTAGGACCCATTAGCTTTTCCTATTTATGACATAATCAATGCTCGTGCGAAATTTCACGTTTCTATGACACTGGAAAGTGAGAAAAATACATTCCGTACGGAAAATGTTGACGCTAATTCTTTTGCGCATAGAATTGAATAATCGAGTTGAGACCCATTAGTTTTTCCTATTTTGAACATATACAATGCCCGTGCCAAATTTCAAGTTTCTATGTGAGAAAATTGGATTCCGTACATAAAATTTGGAGGCTGATTCTTTTGCACATAGAGTTGAAAAATCGAGTTGGGACCCATTAGCTTTTCCTATTTATGACATAATCAATGCTCGTGCCAAATTTCAAGTTTCTATGTGAGAAAATTGGATTCCGTACATAAAATTTGGAGGCTAATTCTTTTGCACATAGAATTGAATAATCGAGTTGGGACCCATTAGCTTTTCCTATTTATGACATAATCAATGCTCGTGCCAAATTTCACGTTTCTATGACACTGGAAAGTGAGAAAAATACATTCCATACGTAAAATTTTGACGCTAATTCTTTTGCACATAAAATTGAATAATCGAGTTGGACCCATTAGCTTTTCCTATTTATGACATAATCAATGCTCGTGCCAAATTTCACGTTTCTATGACACTGGAAAGTGAGAAAAATACATTCCGTACGTTAAATTTTGACGCTAATTCTTTTGCGCATTGAATTGAATAATCGAGTTGGGACCCATTAGTTTTTCCTATTTAGAACATATTCAATGCCCGTGCCAAATTTTACGTTTCTATGTGAGAAAATTGGATTCTGTACGTAAAATTTGGACGCTAATTCTTTTGCGCATAGAATTGAATAATCGAGTTGGGACCCATTAGCTTTTCCTATTTATGACATAATCAATGCTCGTGCCAAATTTAAAGTTTCTATGTGAGAAAATTGGATTCCGTACGTAAAATTTGGAGGCTAATTCTTTTGCACATAGAGTTGAAAAATCGAGTTGGGACCCATTAGCTTTTCCTATTTATGACATAATCAATGCTCGTGCCAAATTTCAAGTTTCTATGTGAGAAAATTGGATTCCGTACATAAAATTTGGAGGCTAATTCTTTTGCACATAGAATTGAATAATCTAGTTGGACCCATTAGCTTTTCCTATTTATAACATAATCAATGCTCGTGCCAAATTTCACGTTTCTATGACACTGGAAAGTGAGAAAAATACATTCCGTACGTTAAATTTTGACGCTAATTCTTTTGCTCATAGAATTGAATAATCGAGTTGGGACCCATTAGTTTTTCCTATTTAGAACATATTCAATGCCCGTGCCAAATTTTACGTTTCTATGTGAGAAAATTGGATTGTGTACGTAAAATTTGGACGCTAATTCTTTTGCGCATAGAATTGAATAATCGAGTTGGGACCCATTAGCTTTTCCTATTTATGACATAATCAATGCTCGTGCCAAATTTCAAGTTTCTATGTGCGAAAATTGGATTTCGTACGTAAAATTTGGAGGTTAATTCTTTTGCACATAGAATTGAATAATCGAGTTGGGACCCATTAGCTTTTCCTATTTATGACATAATCAATGCTCGTGCCAAATTTCAAGTTTCTATGTGAGAAAATTGGATTCCGTACGTAAAATTTGAAGGCTAATTCTTTTGCACATAGAATTGAATAATCGAGTTAGGACCCATTAGCTTTTCTTATTTATGACATAATCAATGCCCGTGCCAAATTTTAAGTTTCTATGTGAGAAAATTACATTCCGTACGTAACATTTGGACGCTAATTCTTTTGCTCAAAGAATAAAAAAAACGGAGTTGGGACCCATTAGCTTTTCCTATTTATGACATAATCAATGCTCGTGCCAAATTTCAAGTTTCTATGTGAGAAAATTGGATACCGTACGTAAAATTTTGATGCTAATTCTTTTGCACATAGAATTGAATAATCGAGTTGGGACCCATTAGCTTTTCCTATTTATGACATAATCAATGCTCGTGCCAAATTTCACGTTTCTATGACACTGGAAAGTGAGAAAAATACATTCCATACGTAAAATTTTGACGCTAATTCTTTTGCACATAGAATTGAATAATCGAGTTAGGACCCATTAGCTTTTCCTATTTATGACATAATCAATGCTCGTGCCAAATTTCACGTTTCTATGACACTGGAAAGTGAGAAAAATACATTCCATACGTAAAATTTTGACGCTAATTCTTTTGCACATAGAATTGAATAATCGAGTTAGGACCCATTAGCTTTTCCTATTTATGACATAATCAATGCTCGTGCCAAATTTCACGTTTCTATGACACTGGAAAGTGAGAAAAATACATTCCGTACGTTAAATTTTGACGCTAATTCTTTTGCGCATTGAATTGAATAATCGAGTTGGGACCCATTAGTTTTTCCTATTTAGAACATATTCCATGCCCGTGCCAAATTTTACGTTTCTATGTGAGAAAATTGGATTCTGTACGTAAAATTTGGACGCTAATTCTTTTGCGCATAGAATTGAATAATCGAGTTGGGACCCATTAGCTTTTCCTATTTATGACATAATCAATGCTCGTGCCAAATTTAAAGTTTCTATGTGAGAAAATTGGATTCCGTACGTAAAATTTAGAGGCTAATTCTTTTGCACATAGAGTTGAAAAATCGAGTTGGGACCCATTAGCTTTTCCTATTTATGACATAATCAATGCTCGTGCCAAATTTCAAGTTTCTATGTGAGAAAATTGGATTCCGTTCATAAAATTTGGAGGCTAATTCTTTTGCACATAGAATTGAATAATCGAGTTGGGCCCATTAGCTTTTCCTATTTATAACATAATCAATGCTCGTGCCAAATTTCACGTTTCTATGACACTGGAAAGTGAGAAAAATACATTCCGTACGTTAAATTTTGACGCTAATTCTTTTGCTCATAGAATTGAATAATCGAGTTGGGACCCATTAGTTTTTCCTATTTAGAACATATTCAATGCCCGTGCCAAATTTTACGTTTCTATGTGAGAAAGTTGGATTGTGTACGTAAAATTTGGACGCTAATTCTTTTGCGCATAGAATTGAATAATCGAGTTGGGACCCATTAGCTTTTCCTATTTATGACATAATCAATGCTCGTGCCAAATTTCAAGTTTCTATGTGCGAAAATTGGATTCCGTACGTAAAATTTGGAGGTTAATTCTTTTGCACATAGAATTGAATAATCGAGTTGGGACCCATTAGCTTTTCCTATTTATGACATAATCAATGCTCGTGCCAAATTTCAAGTTTCTATGTGAGAAAATTGGATTCCGTACGTAAAATTTGAAGGCTAATTCTTTTGCACATAGAATTGAATAATCGAGTTAGGACCCATTAGCTTTTCTTATTTATGACATAATTAATGCCCGTGCCAAATTTTAAGTTTCTATGTGAGAAAATTACATTCCGTACGTAACATTTGGACGCTAATTCTTTTGCGCATAGAATTAAATAACGGAGTTGGGACCCATTAGCTTTTCCTATTTATGACATAATCAATGCTCGTGCCAAATTTCAAGTTTCTATGTGAGAAAATTACATTCCGTACGTAACATTTGGACGCTAATTCTTTTGCGCATAGAATTAAATAACGGAGTTGGGACCCATTAGCTTTTCCTATTTATGACATAATCAATGCTCGTGCCAAATTTCAAGTTTCTGTGTGAGAAAATTGGATACCGTACGTAAAATTTGGATGCTAATTCTTTTGCACATAGAATTGAATAATCGAGTTGGAACCCATTAGCTTTTCCTATTTATGACATAATCAATGCTCGTGCCAAATTTCAAGTTTCTATGTGAGAAAATTGGATTCCGTACGTAAAATTTGAAGGCTAATTCTTTTGCACATAGAATTGAATAATCGAGTTAGGACCCATTAGCTTTTCTTATTTATGACATAATCAATGCCCGTGCCAAATTTTAAGTTTCTATGTGAGAAAATTACATTCCGTACGTAACATTTGGACGCTAATTCTTTTGCGCATAGAATTTAATAACGGAGTTGGGACCCATTAGCTTTTCCTATTTATGACATAATCAATGCTCGTGCCAAATTTCAAGTTTCTATGTGAGAAAATTGGATACCGTACGTAAAATTTGGATGCTAATTCTTTTGCACATAGAATTGAATAATCGAGTTGGGACCCATTAGCTTTTCCTATTTATGACATAATCAATGCTCGTGCCAAATTTCACGTTTCTATGACACTGGAAAGTGAGAAAAATACATTCCATACGTAAAATTTTGACGCTAATTCTTTTGCACATAGAATTGAATAATCGAGTTAGGACCCATTAGCTTTTCCTATTTATGACATAATCAATGCTCGTGCCAAATTTCACGTTTCTATGACACTGGAAAGTGAGAAAAATACATTCCGTACGGAAAATTTTGACGCTAATTCTTTTGTGCATAGAATTGAATAATCGAGTTGAGACCCATTAGTTTTTCCTATTTTGAACATATACAATGCCCGTGCCAAATTTCAAGTTTCTTTGTGAGAAAATTGGATTCCGTACATAAAATTTGGAGGCTAATTCTTTTGCACATAGAGTTGAAAAATCGAGTTGGGACCCATTAGCTTTTCCTATTTATGACATAATCAATGCTCGTGCCAAATTTCAAGTTTCTATGTGAGAAAATTGGATTCCGTACATAAAATTTGGAGGCTAATTCTTTTGCACATAGAATTGAATAATCGAGTTGGGACCCATTAGCTTTTCCTATTTATGACATAATCAATGCTCGTGCCAAATTTCACGTTTCTATGACACTGGAAAGTGAGAAAAATACATTCCATACGTAAAATTTTGACGCTAATTCTTTTGCACATAAAATTGAATAATCGAGTTGGACCCATTAGCTTTTCCTATTTATGACATAATCAATGCTCGTGCCAAATTTCACGTTTCTATGACACTGGAAAGTGAGAAAAATACATTCCGTACGTTAAATTTTGACGCTAATTCTTTTGCGCATTGAATTGAATAATCGAGTTGGGACCCATTAGTTTTTCCTATTTAGAACATATTCAATGCCCGTGCCAAATTTTACGTTTCTATGTGACAAAATTGGATTGTGTACGTAAAATGTGGACGCTAATTCTTTTGCGCATAGAATTGAATAATCGAGTTGGGACCCATTAGCTTTTCCTATTTATGACATAATCAATGCTCGTGCCAAATTTCAAATTTCTATGTGAGAAAATTGGATTCCGTGCGTAAAATTTGGAGGCTAATTCTTTTGCACATAGAATTGAATAATCGAGTTGGGACCCATTAGCTTTTCCTATTTATGACATAATCAATGCTCGTGCCAAATTTCAAGTTTCTATGTGAGAAAATTGGATTCCGTACATAAAATTTGAAGGCTAATTCTTTTGCACATAGAATTGAATAATCGAGTTGGACCCATTAGCTTTTCCTATTTATGACATAATCAATGCTCGTGCCAAATTTCACGTTTCTATGACACTGGAAAGTGAGAAAAATACATTCCGTACGTTAAATTTTGACGCTAATTCTTTTGCGCATAGAATTGAATAATCGAGTTGGGACCCATTAGTTTTTCCTATTTAGAACATATTCAATGCCCGTGCCAAATTTTACGTTTCTATGTGAGAAAATTGGATTGTGTACGTAAAATTTGGACGCTAATTTTTTTGCGCATAGAATTGAATAATCGAGTTGGGACCCATTAGCTTTTCCTATTTATGACATAATCAATGCTCGTGCCAAATTTCAAGTTTCTATGTGAGAAAATTGGATTCCGTACGTAAAATTTGGAGGCTAATTCTTTTGCACATAGAATTGAATAATCGAGTTGGGACCCATTAGCTTTTCCTATTTATGACATAATCAATGCTCATGCCAAATTTCAAGTTTCTATGTGAGAAAATTGGATTCCGTACGTAAAATTTGAAGGCTAATTCTTTTGCACAAAGAATTGAATAATCGAGTTAGGACCCATTAGCTTTTCTTATTTATGACATAATCAATGCCCGTGCCAAATTTTAAGTTTCTATGTGAGAAAATTACATTCCGTACGTAACATTTGGACGCTAATTCTTTTGCGCATAGAATTAAATAACGGAGTTGGGACCCATTAGCTTTTCCTATTTATGACATAATCAATGCTCATGCCAAATTTCAAGTTTCTATGTGAGAAAATTGGATTCCGTACGTAAAATTTGGATGCTAATTCTTTTGCACATAGAATTGAATAATCGAGTTGGGACCCATTAGCTTTTCCTATTTATGACATAATCAATGCTCGTGCCAAATTTCACGTTTCTATGACACTGGAAAGTGAGAAAAATACATTCCATACGTAAAATTTTGACGCTAATTCTTTTGCACATAGAATTGAATAATCGAGTTAGGACCCATTAGCTTTTCCTATTTATGACATAATCAATGCTCGTGCCAAATTTAACGTTTCTATGACACTGGAAAGTGAGAAAAATACATTCAGTACGGAAAATTTTGACGCTAATTCTTTTGCGCATAGAATTGAATAATCGAGTTGAGACCCATTAGTTTTTCCTATTTTGAACATATACAATGCCCGTGCCAGATTTCAAGTTTCCTTGTGAGAAAATTGGATTCCGTACATAAAATTTGGAGGCTAATTCTTTTGCACATAGAGTTGAAAAATTGAGTTGGGACCCATTAGCTTTTCCTATTTATGACATAATCAATGCTCGTGCCAAATTTCAAGTTATTATGTGAGAAAATTGGATTCCGTACATAAAATTTGGAGGCTAATTCTTTTGCACATAGAATTGAATAATCGAGTTGGGACCCATTAGCTTTTCCTATTTATGACATAATCAATGCTCGTGCCAAATTTCACGTTTCTATGACACTGGAAAGTGAGAAAAATACATTTCATACGTAAAATTTTGACGCTAATTCTTTTGCACATAAAATTGAATAATTGAGTTAGGACCCATTAGCTTTTCCTATTTATGACATAATCAATGCTCGTGCCAAATTTCACGTTTCTATGACACTGGAAAGTGAGAAAAATACATTCCGTACGTTAAATTTTGACGCTAATTCTTTTGCTCATAGAATTGAATAATCGAGTTGGGACCCATTAGTTTTTCCTATTTAGAACATATTCAATGCCCGTGCCAAATTTTACGTTTCTATGTGAGAAAATTGGATTGTGTACGTAAAATTTGGATGCTAATTCTTTTGCGCATAGAATTGAATAATCGAGTTGGGACCCATTAGCTTTTCCTATTTATGACATAATCAATGCTCGTGCCAAATTTCAAGTTTCTAAGTGAGAAAATTGGATTCCGTACGTAAAATTTGGAGGTTAATTCTTTTGCACATAGAATTGAATAATCGAGTTGGGACCCATTAGCTTTTCCTATTTATGACATAATCAATGCTCGTGCCAAATTTCAAGTTTCTATGTGAGAAAATTGGATTCCGTACGTAAAGTTTGAAGGCTAATTCTTTTGCACATAGAATTGAATAATCGAGTTAGGACCCATTAGCTTTTCTTATTTATGACATAATCAATGCCCGTGCCAAATTTTAAGTTTCTATGTGAGAAAATTACATTCCGTACGTAACATTTGGACGCTAATTCTTTTGCGCATAGAATTAAATAACGGAGTTGGGACCCATTAGCTTTTCCTATTTATGACATAATCAATGCTCGTGCCAAATTTCAACTTTCTATGTGAAAAAATTGGATTCTGTATGTAAAATTTAGACGCTATTTCTTTTGCACATAGAATTGAATAATCTAGTTAGGACCCATTAGCTTTTCCTATTTATGACATAATCAATGCCCGTGCCAAATTTTAAGTTTCTATGTGAGAAAATTACATTCCATACGTAAAACTTGGACGCTAATTCTTTTGCACATAGAATTGAATAATCGAGTTAGGACCCATTAGCTTTTCCTATTTATGACATAATCAATGCTCGTGCCAAATTTCACGTTTCTATGACACTGGAAAGTGAGAAAAATACATTCCATACGTAAAATTTTGACGCTAATTCTTTTGCACATAGAATTGAATAATCGAGTTAGGACCCATTAGCTTTTCCTATTTATGACATAATCAATGCCCGTGCCAAATTTTAAGTTTCTATGTGAGAAAATTACATTCCATACGTAAAACTTGGACGCTAATTCTTTTGCACATAGAATTGAATAATCGAGTTAGGACCCATTAGCTTTTCCTATTTATGACATAATCAATGCTCGTGCCAAATTTCACGTTTCTATGACACTGGAAAGTGAGAAAAATACATTCCGTACGGAAAATTCTGATGCTAATTCTTTTGCGCATAGAATTGAATAATCGAGTTGAGACCCATTAGTTTTTCCTATTTTGAACATATACAATACCCGTGCCAAATTTTAAGTTTCTATGTGAGAAAATTGGATTCCGCACGTAAAATTCGGAGGCTAATTCTTTTGCACATAGAGTTGAAAAATCGAGTTGGGACCCATTAGCTTTTCCTATTTATGACATAATCAATGCTCGTGCCAAATTTCAGGTTTCTATGACACTGGAAAGTGAGAAAAATACTTTCCGTACGTTAAATTTTGATGCTAATTCTTTTGCGCATAGAATTGAATAATCGAGTTGGGACCCATTAGCTTTTCCTATTTATGACATAATCAATGCTCGTGCCAAATTTCAAGTTTCTATGTGAGAAAATTGGATACCGTACGTAAAATTTGGATGCTAATTCTTTTGCACATAGAATTGAATAATCGAGTTGGGACCCATTAGCTTTTCCTATTTATGACATAATCAATGCTCGTGCCAAATTTCACGTTTCTATGACACTGGAAAGTGAGAAAAATACATTCCATACGTAAAATTTTGATGCTAATTCTTTTGCACATAGAATTGAATAATCGAGTTAGGACCCATTAGCTTTTCCTATTTATGACATAATCAATGCTCGTGCCAAATTTCACGTTTCTATGACACTGGAAAGTGAGAAAAATACATTCCGTACGGAAAATTTTGACGCTAATTCTTTTGCGCATAGAATTGAATAATCGAGTTGAGACCCATTAGTTTTTCCTATTTTGAACATATACAATGCCCGTGCCAAATTTTAAGTTTCTATGTGAGAAAATTGGATTCCGTACGTAAAATTTGGAGGTTAATTCTTTTGCGCATAGAATTGAATAATCGAGTTGGGACCCATTAGCTTTTCCTATTTATGACATAATCAATGCTCGTGCCAAATTTCAAGTTTCTTTGTGAGAAAATTGGATTCCGTACATAAAATTTGGAGGCTAATTCTTTTGCACATAGAGTTGAAAAATTGAGTTGGGACCCATTAGCTTTTCCTATTTATGACATAATCAATGCTCGTGCCAAATTTCAAGTTTCTATGTGAGAAAATTGGATTCCGTACATAAAATTTGGAGGCTAATTCTTTTGCACATAGAATTGAATAATCCAGTTGGGACCCATTAGCTTTTCCTATTTATGACATAATCAATGCTCGTGCCAAATTTCACGTTTCTATGACACTGGAAAGTGAGAAAAATACATTCCATACGTAAAATTTTGACGCTAATTCTTTTGCACATAGAATTGAATAATCGAGTTAGGACCCATTAGCTTTTCCTATTTATGACATAATCAATGCTCGTGCCAAATTTCACGTTTCTATGACACTGGAAAGTGAGAAAAATACATTCCGTACGGAAAATTTTGACGCTAATTCTTTTGCGCATAGAATTGAATAATCGAGTTGAGACCCATTAGTTTTTCCTATTTTGAACATATACAATGCCCGTGCCAAATTTTAAGTTTCTATGTGAGAAAATTGGATTCTGTACGTAAAATTTGGACGCTAATTCTTTTGCGCATAGAATTGAATAATCGAGTTGGGACCCATTAGCTTTTCCTATTTATGACATAATCAATGCTCGTGCCAAATTTCAAGTTTCTATGTGAGAAAATTGGATTCCGTACGTAAAATTTGGAGGCTAATTCTTTTGCACATAGAGTTGAAAAATTGAGTTGGGACCCATTAGCTTTTCCTATTTATGACATAATCAATGCTCGTGCCAAATTTCAAGTTTTTATGTGAGAAAATTGGATTCCGTACATAAAATTTGGAGGCTAATTCTTTTGCACATAGAATTGAATAATCGAGTTGGGACCCATTAGCTTTTCCTATTTATGACATAATCAATGCTCGTGCCAAATTTCACGTTTCTATGACACTGGAAAGTGAGAAAAATACATTCCATACGTAAAATTTTGACGCTAATTCTTTTGCACATAGAATTGAATAATCGAGTTAGGACCCATTAGCTTTTCCTATTTATGACATAATCAATGCCCGTGCCAAATTTTAAGTTTCTATGTGAGAAAATTACATTCCATACGTAAAACTTGGACGCTAATTCTTTTGCACATAGAATTGAATAATCGAGTTAGGACCCATTAGCTTTTCCTATTTATGACATAATCAATGCTCGTGCCAAATTTCACGTTTCTATGACACTGGAAAGTGAGAAAAATACATTCCGTACGGAAAATTCTGATGCTAATTCTTTTGCGCATAGAATTGAATAATCGAGTTGAGACCCATTAGTTTTTCCTATTTTGAACATATACAATACCCGTGCCAAATTTTAAGTTTCTATGTGAGAAAATTGGATTCCGCACGTAAAATTCGGAGGCTAATTCTTTTGCACATAGAGTTGAAAAATCGAGTTGGGACCCATTAGCTTTTCCTATTTATGACATAATCAATGCTCGTGCCAAATTTCAGGTTTCTATGACACTGGAAAGTGAGAAAAATACTTTCCGTACGTTAAATTTTGATGCTAATTCTTTTGCGCATAGAATTGAATAATCGAGTTGGGACCCATTAGCTTTTCCTATTTATGACATAATCAATGCTCGTGCCAAATTTCAAGTTTCTATGTGAGAAAATTGGATACCGTACGTAAAATTTGGATGCTAATTCTTTTGCACATAGAATTGAATAATCGAGTTGGGACCCATTAGCTTTTCCTATTTATGACATAATCAATGCTCGTGCCAAATTTCACGTCTCTATGACACTGGAAAGTGAGAAAAATACATTCCATACGTAAAATTTTGATGCTAATTCTTTTGCACATAGAATTGAATAATCGAGTTAGGACCCATTAGCTTTTCCTATTTATGACATAATCAATGCTCGTGCCAAATTTCACGTTTCTATGACACTGGAAAGTGAGAAAAATACATTCCGTACGGAAAATTTTGACGCTAATTCTTTTGCGCATAGAATTGAATAATCGAGTTGAGACCCATTAGTTTTTCCTATTTTGAACATATACAATGCCCGTGCCAAATTTTAAGTTTCTATGTGAGAAAATTGGATTCCGTACGTAAAATTTGGAGGTTAATTCTTTTGCGCATAGAATTGAATAATCGAGTTGGGACCCATTAGCTTTTCCTATTTATGACATAATCAATGCTCGTGCCAAATTTCAAGTTTCTTTGTGAGAAAATTGGATTCCGTACATAAAATTTGGAGGCTAATTCTTTTGCACATAGAGTTGAAAAATTGAGTTGGGACCCATTAGCTTTTCCTATTTATGACATAATCAATGCTCGTGCCAAATTTCAAGTTTCTATGTGAGAAAATTGGATTCCGTACATAAAATTTGGAGGCTAATTCTTTTGCACATAGAATTGAATAATCCAGTTGGGACCCATTAGCTTTTCCTATTTATGACATAATCAATGCTCGTGCCAAATTTCACGTTTCTATGACACTGGAAAGTGAGAAAAATACATTCCATACGTAAAATTTTGACGCTAATTCTTTTGCACATAGAATTGAATAATCGAGTTAGGACCCATTAGCTTTTCCTATTTATGACATAATCAATGCTCGTGCCAAATTTCACGTTTCTATGACACTGGAAAGTGAGAAAAATACATTCCGTACGGAAAATTTTGACGCTAATTCTTTTGCGCATAGAATTGAATAATCGAGTTGAGACCCATTAGTTTTTCCTATTTTGAACATATACAATGCCCGTGCCAAATTTTAAGTTTCTATGTGAGAAAATTGGATTCTGTACGTAAAATTTGGACGCTAATTCTTTTGCGCATAGAATTGAATAATCGAGTTGGGACCCATTAGCTTTTCCTATTTATGACATAATCAATGCTCGTGCCAAATTTCAAGTTTCTATGTGAGAAAATTGGATTCCGTACGTAAAATTTGGAGGCTAATTCTTTTGCACATAGAGTTGAAAAATTGAGTTGGGACCCATTAGCTTTTCCTATTTATGACATAATCAATGCTCGTGCCAAATTTCAAGTTTTTATGTGAGAAAATTGGATTCCGTACATAAAATTTGGAGGCTAATTCTTTTGCACATAGAATTGAATAATCGAGTTGGGACCCATTAGCTTTTCCTATTTATGACATAATCAATGCTCGTGCCAAATTTCACGTTTCTATGACACTGGAAAGTGAGAAAAATACATTCCATACGTAAAATTTTGACGCTAATTCTTTTGCACATAGAATTGAATAATCGAGTTAGGACCCATTAGCTTTTCCTATTTATGACATAATCAATGCCCGTGCCAAATTTTAAGTTTCTATGTGAGAAAATTACATTCCATACGTAAAACTTGGACGCTAATTCTTTTGCACATAGAATTGAATAATCGAGTTAGGACCCATTAGCTTTTCCTATTTATGACATAATCAATGCTCGTGCCAAATTTCACGTTTCTATGACACTGGAAAGTGAGAAAAATACATTCCGTACGGAAAATTTTGATGCTAATTCTTTTGCGCATAGAATTGAATAATCGAGTTGAGACCCATTAGTTTTTCCTATTTTGAACATATACAATACCCGTGCCAAATTTTAAGTTTCTATGTGAGAAAATTGGATTCCGTACGTAAAATTCGGAGGCTAATTCTTTTGCACATAGAGTTGAAAAATCGAGTTGGGACCCATTAGCTTTTCCTATTTATGACATAATCAATGCTCGTGCCAAATTTCAGGTTTCTATGACACTGGAAAGTGAGAAAAATACTTTCCGTACGTTAAATTTTGATGCTAATTCTTTTGCGCATAGAATTAAATAATCGAGTTGGGACCCATTAGCTTTTCCTATTTATGACATAATCAATGCTCGTGCCAAATTTCAAGTTTCTATGTGAGAAAATTGGATACCTTACGTAAAATTTGGATGCTAATTCTTTTGCACATAGAATTGAATAATCGAGTTGGGACCCATTAGCTTTTCCTATTTATGACATAATCAATGCTCGTGCCAAATTTCACGTTTCTATGACACTGGAAAGTGAGAAAAATACATTCCATACGTAAAATTTTGACGCTAATTCTTTTGCACATAGAATTGAATAATCGAGTTAGGACCCATTAGCTTTTCCTATTTATGACATAATCAATGCTCGTGCCAAATTTCACGTTTCTATGACACTGGAAAGTGAGAAAAATACATTCCGTACGGAAAATTTTGACGCTAATTCTTTTGCGCATAGAATTGAATAATCGAGTTGAGACCCATTAGTTTTTCCTATTTTGAACATATACAATGCCCGTGCCAAATTTTAAGTTTCTATGTGAGAAAATTGGATTCCGTACGTAAAATTTGGAGGTTAATTCTTTTGCGCATAGAATTGAATAATCGAGTTGGGACCCATTAGCTTTTCCTATTTATGACATAATCAATGCTCGTGCCAAATTTCAAGTTTCTATGTGAGAAAATTGGATTCCGTACGTAAAATTTGGAGGCTAATTCTTTTGCACATAGAGTTGAAAAATCGAGTTGGGACCCATTAGCTTTTCCTATTTATGACATAATCAATGCTCGTGCCAAATTTCAAGTTTCTTTGTGAGAAAATTGGATTCCGTACATAAAATTTGGAGGCTAATTCTTTTGCACATAGAGTTGAAAAATTGAGTTGGGACCCATTAGCTTTTCCTATTTATGACATAATCAATGCTCGTGCCAAATTTCAAGTTTCTATGTGAGAAAATTGGATTCCGTACATAAAATTTGGAGGCTAATTCTTTTGCACATAGAATTGAATAATCCAGTTGGGACCCATTAGCTTTTCCTATTTATGACATAATCAATGCTCGTGCCAAATTTCACGTTTCTATGACACTGGAAAGTGAGAAAAATACATTCCATACGTAAAATTTTGACGCTAATTCTTTTGCACATAGAATTGAATAATCGAGTTAGGACCCATTAGCTTTTCCTATTTATGACATAATCAATGCTCGTGCCAAATTTCACGTTTCTATGACACTGGAAAGTGAGAAAAATACATTCCGTACGGAAAATTTTGACGCTAATTCTTTTGCGCATAGAATTGAATAATCGAGTTGAGACCCATTAGTTTTTCCTATTTTGAACATATACAATGCCCGTGCCAAATTTTAAGTTTCTATGTGAGAAAATTGGATTCTGTACGTAAAATTTGGACGCTAATTCTTTTGCGCATAGAATTGAATAATCGAGTTGGGACTCATTAGCTTTTCCTATTTATGACATAATCAATGCTCGTGCCAAATTTCAAGTTTCTATGTGAGAAAATTGGATTCCGTACGTAAAATTTGGAGGCTAATTCTTTTGCACATAGAGTTGAAAAATTGAGTTGGGACCCATTAGCTTTTCCTATTTATGACATAATCAATGCTCGTGCCAAATTTCAAGTTTTTATGTGAGAAAATTGGATTCCGTACATAAAATTTGGAGGCTAATTCTTTTGCACATAGAATTGAATAATCGAGTTGGGACCCATTAGCTTTTCCTATTTATGACATAATCAATGCTCGTGCCAAATTTCACGTTTCTATGACACTGGAAAGTGAGAAAAATACATTCCATACGTAAAATTTTGACGCTAATTCTTTTGCACATAGAATTGAATAATCGAGTTAGGACCCATTAGCTTTTCCTATTTATGACATAATCAATGCCCGTGCCAAATTTTAAGTTTCTATGTGAGAAAATTACATTCCATACGTAAAACTTGGACGCTAATTCTTTTGCACATAGAATTGAATAATCGAGTTAGGACCCATTAGCTTTTCCTATTTATGACATAATCAATGCTCGTGCCAAATTTCACGTTTCTATGACACTGGAAAGTGAGAAAAATACATTCCGTACGGAAAATTTTGATGCTAATTCTTTTGCGCATAGAATTGAATAATCGAGTTGAGACCCATTAGTTTTTCCTATTTTGAACATATACAATACCCGTGCCAAATTTTAAGTTTCTATGTGAGAAAATTGGATTCCGTACGTAAAATTCGGAGGCTAATTCTTTTGCACATAGAGTTGAAAAATCGAGTTGGGACCCATTAGCTTTTCCTATTTATGACATAATCAATGCTCGTGCCAAATTTCAGGTTTCTATGACACTGGAAAGTGAGAAAAATACTTTCCGTACGTTAAATTTTGATGCTAATTCTTTTGCGCATAGAATTAAATAATCGAGTTGGGACCCATTAGCTTTTCCTATTTATGACATAATCAATGCTCGTGCCAAATTTCAAGTTTCTATGTGAGAAAATTGGATACCTTACGTAAAATTTGGATGCTAATTCTTTTGCACATAGAATTGAATAATCGAGTTGGGACCCATTAGCTTTTCCTATTTATGACATAATCAATGCTCGTGCCAAATTTCACGTTTCTATGACACTGGAAAGTGAGAAAAATACATTCCATACGTAAAATTTTGACGCTAATTCTTTTGCACATAGAATTGAATAATCGAGTTAGGACCCATTAGCTTTTCCTATTTATGACATAATCAATGCTCGTGCCAAATTTCACGTTTCTATGACACTGGAAAGTGAGAAAAATACATTCCGTACGGAAAATTTTGACGCTAATTCTTTTGCGCATAGAATTGAATAATCGAGTTGAGACCCATTAGTTTTTCCTATTTTGAACATATACAATGCCCGTGCCAAATTTTAAGTTTCTATGTGAGAAAATTGGATTCCGTACGTAAAATTTGGAGGTTAATTCTTTTGCGCATAGAATTGAATAATCGAGTTGGGACCCATTAGCTTTTCCTATTTATGACATAATCAATGCTCGTGCCAAATTTCAAGTTTCTATGTGAGAAAATTGGATTCCGTACGTAAAATTTGGAGGCTAATTCTTTTGCACATAGAGTTGAAAAATCGAGTTGGGACCCATTAGCTTTTCCTATTTATGACATAATCAATGCTCGTGCCAAATTTCAAGTTTCTTTGTGAGAAAATTGGATTCCGTACATAAAATTTGGAGGCTAATTCTTTTGCACATAGAGTTGAAAAATTGAGTTGGGACCCATTAGCTTTTCCTATTTATGACATAATCAATGCTCGTGCCAAATTTCAAGTTTCTATGTGAGAAAATTGGATTCCGTACATAAAATTTGGAGGCTAATTCTTTTGCACATAGAATTGAATAATCCAGTTGGGACACATTAGCTTTTCCTATTTATGACATAATCAATGCTCGTGCCAAATTTCACGTTTCTATGACACTGGAAAGTGAGAAAAATACATTCCATACGTAAAATTTTGACGCTAATTCTTTTGCACATAGAATTGAATAATCGAGTTAGGACCCATTAGCTTTTCCTATTTATGACATAATCAATGCTCGTGCCAAATTTCACGTTTCTATGACACTGGAAAGTGAGAAAAATACATTCCGTACGGAAAATTTTGACGCTAATTCTTTTGCGCATAGAATTGAATAATCGAGTTGAGACCCATTAGTTTTTCCTATTTTGAACATATACAATGCCCGTGCCAAATTTTAAGTTTCTATGTGAGAAAATTGGATTCTGTACGTAAAATTTGGACGCTAATTCTTTTGCGCATAGAATTGAATAATCGAGTTGGGACCCATTAGCTTTTCCTATTTATGACATAATCAATGCTCGTGCCAAATTTCAAGTTTCTTTGTGAGAAAATTGGATTCCGTACATAAAATTTGGAGGCTAATTCTTTTGCACATAGAGTTGAAAAATCGAGTTGGGACCCATTAGCTTTTCCTATTTATGACATAATCAATGCTCGTGCCAAATTTCAGGTTTCTATGACACTGGAAAGTGAGAAAAATACTTTCCGTACGTTAAATTTTGATGCTAATTCTTTTGCGCATAGAATTAAATAATCGAGTTGGGACCCATTAGCTTTTCCTATTTATGACATAATCAATGCTCGTGCCAAATTTCAAGTTTCTATGTGAGAAAATTGGATACCTTACGTAAAATTTGGATGCTAATTCTTTTGCACATAGAATTGAATAATCGAGTTGGGACCCATTAGCTTTTCCTATTTATGACATAATCAATGCTCGTGCCAAATTTCACGTTTCTATGACACTGGAAAGTGAGAAAAATACATTCCATACGTAAAATTTTGACGCTAATTCTTTTGCACATAGAATTGAATAATCGAGTTAGGACCCATTAGCTTTTCCTATTTATGACATAATCAATGCTCGTGCCAAATTTCACGTTTCTATGACACTGGAAAGTGAGAAAAATACATTCCGTACGGAAAATTTTGACGCTAATTCTCTTGCGCATAGAATTGAATAATCGAGTTGAGACCCATTAGTTTTTCCTATTTTGAACATATACAATGCCCGTGCCAAATTTTAAGTTTCTATGTGAGAAAATTGGATTCCGTACGTAAAATTTGGAGGTTAATTCTTTTGCGCATAGAATTGAATAATCGAGTTGGGACCCATTAGCTTTTCCTATTTATGACATAATCAATGCTCGTGCCAAATTTCAAGTTTATATGTGAGAAAATTGGATTCCGTACGTAAAATTTGGAGGCTAATTCTTTTGCACATAGAGTTGAAAAATCGAGTTGGGACCCATTAGCTTTTCCTATTTATGACATAATCAATGCTCGTGCCAAATTTCAAGTTTCTTTGTGAGAAAATTGGATTCCGTACATAAAATTCGGAGGCTAATTCTTTTGCACATAGAGTTGAAAAATTGAGTTGGGACCCATTAGCTTTTCCTATTTATGACATAATCAATGCTCGTGCCAAATTTCAAGTTTCTATGTGAGAAAATTGGATTCCGTACATAAAATTTGGAGGCTAATTCTTTTGCACATAGAATTGAATAATCCAGTTGGGACCCATTAGCTTTTCCTATTTATGACATAATCAATGCTCGTGCCAAATTTCACGTTTCTATGACACTGGAAAGTGAGAAAAATACATTCCATACGTAAAATTTTGACGCTAATTCTTTTGCACATAGAATTGAATAATCGAGTTAGGACCCATTAGCTTTTCCTATTTATGACATAATCAATGCTCGTGCCAAATTTCACGTTTCTATGACACTGGAAAGTGAGAAAAATACATTCCGTACGGAAAATTTTGACGCTAATTCTTTTGCGCATAGAATTGAATAATCGAGTTGAGACCCATTAGTTTTTCCTATTTTGAACATATACAATGCCCGTGCCAAATTTTAAGTTTCTATGTGAGAAAATTGGATTCTGTACGTAAAATTTGGACGCTAATTCTTTTGCGCATAGAATTGAATAATCGAGTTGGGACCCATTAGCTTTTCCTATTTATGACATAATCAATGCTCGTGCCAAATTTCAAGTTTCTTTGTGAGAAAATTGGATTCCGTACATAAAATTTGGAGGCTAATTCTTTTGCACATAGAGTTGAAAAATTGAGTTGGGACCCATTAGCTTTTCCTATTTATGACATAATCAATGCTCGTGCCAAATTTCAAGTTTCTATGTGAGAAAATTGGATTCCGTACATAAAATTTGGAGGCTAATTCTTTTGCACATACAATTGAATAATCGAGTTGGGACCCATTAGCTTTTCCTATTTATGACATAATCAATGCTCGTGCCAAATTTCAAGTTTCTTTGTGAGAAAATTGGATTCCGTACATAAAATTTGGAGGCTAATTCTTTTGCACATAGAGTTGAAAAATCGAGTTGGGACCCATTAGCTTTTCCTATTTATGACATAATCAATGCTCGTGCCAAATTTCAGGTTTCTATGACACTGGAAAGTGAGAAAAATACTTTCCGTACGTTAAATTTTGATGCTAATTCTTTTGCGCATAGAATTAAATAATCGAGTTGGGACCCATTAGCTTTTCCTATTTATGACATAATCAATGCTCGTGCCAAATTTCAAGTTTCTATGTGAGAAAATTGGATACCTTACGTAAAATTTGGATGCTAATTCTTTTGCACATAGAATTGAATAATCGAGTTGGGACCCATTAGCTTTTCCTATTTATGACATAATCAATGCTCGTGCCAAATTTCACGTTTCTATGACACTGGAAAGTGAGAAAAATACATTCCATACGTAAAATTTTGACGCTAATTCTTTTGCACATAGAATTGAATAATCGAGTTAGGACCCATTAGCTTTTCCTATTTATGACATAATCAATGCTCGTGCCAAATTTCACGTTTCTATGACACTGGAAAGTGAGAAAAATACATTCCGTACGGAAAATTTTGACGCTAATTCTCTTGCGCATAGAATTGAATAATCGAGTTGAGACCCATTAGTTTTTCCTATTTTGAACATATACAATGCCCGTGCCAAATTTTAAGTTTCTATGTGAGAAAATTGGATTCCGTACGTAAAATTTGGAGGTTAATTCTTTTGCGCATAGAATTGAATAATCGAGTTGGGACCCATTAGCTTTTCCTATTTATGACATAATCAATGCTCGTGCCAAATTTCAAGTTTCTATGTGAGAAAATTGGATTCCGTACGTAAAATTTGGAGGCTAATTCTTTTGCACATAGAGTTGAAAAATCGAGTTGGGACCCATTAGCTTTTCCTATTTATGACATAATCAATGCTCGTGCCAAATTTCAAGTTTCTTTGTGAGAAAATTGGATTCCGTACATAAAATTCGGAGGCTAATTCTTTTGCACATAGAGTTGAAAAATTGAGTTGGGACCCATTAGCTTTTCCTATTTATGACATAATCAATGCTCGTGCCAAATTTCAAGTTTCTATGTGAGAAAATTGGATTCCGTACATAAAATTTGGAGGCTAATTCTTTTGCACATAGAATTGAATAATCCAGTTGGGACCCATTAGCTTTTCCTATTTATGACATAATCAATGCTCGTGCCAAATTTCACGTTTCTATGACACTGGAAAGTGAGAAAAATACATTCCATACGTAAAATTTTGACGCTAATTCTTTTGCACATAGAATTGAATAATCGAGTTAGGACCCATTAGCTTTTCCTATTTATGACATAATCAATGCTCGTGCCAAATTTCACGTTTCTATGACACTGGAAAGTGAGAAAAATACATTCCGTACGGAAAATTTTGACGCTAATTCTTTTGCGCATAGAATTGAATAATCGAGTTGAGACCCATTAGTTTTTCCTATTTTGAACATATACAATGCCCGTGCCAAATTTTAAGTTTCTATGTGAGAAAATTGGATTCTGTACGTAAAATTTGGACGCTAATTCTTTTGCGCATAGAATTGAATAATCGAGTTGGGACCCATTAGCTTTTCCTATTTATGACATAATCAATGCTCGTGCCAAATTTCAAGTTTCTTTGTGAGAAAATTGGATTCCGTACATAAAATTTGGAGGCTAATTCTTTTGCACATAGAGTTGAAAAATTGAGTTGGGACCCATTAGCTTTTCCTATTTATGACATAATCAATGCTCGTGCCAAATTTCAAGTTTCTATGTGAGAAAATTGGATTCCGTACATAAAATTTGGAGGCTAATTCTTTTGCACATACAATTGAATAATCGAGTTGGGACCCATTAGCTTTTCCTATTTATGACATAATCAATGCTCGTGCCAAATTTCACGTTTCTATGACACTGGAAAGTGAGAAAAATACATTCCATACGTAAAATTTTGACGCTAATTCTTTTGCACATAGAATTGAATAATCGAGTTAGGACCCATTAGCTTTTCCTATTTATGACATAATCAATGCCCGTGCCAAATTTTAAGTTTCTATGTGAGAAAATTACATTCCATACGTAAAACTTGGACGCTAATTCTTTTGCACATAGAATTGAATAATCGAGTTAGGACCCATTAGCTTTTCCTATTTATGACATAATCAATGCTCGTGCCAAATTTCACGTTTCTATGACACTGGAAAGTGAGAAAAATACATTCCGTACGGAAAATTTTGATGCTAATTCTTTTGCGCATAGAATTGAATAATCGAGTTGAGACCCATTAGTTTTTCCTATTTTGAACATATACAATACCCGTGCCAAATTTTAAATTTCTATGTGAGAAAATTGGATTCCGTACGTAAAATTCGGAGGCTAATTCTTTTGCACATAGAGTTGAAAAATCGAGTTGGGACCCATTAGCTTTTCCTATTTATGACATAATCAATGCTCGTGCCAAATTTCAGGTTTCTATGACACTGGAAAGTGAGAAAAATACTTTCCGTACGTTAAATTTTGATGCTAATTCTTTTGCGCATAGAATTGAATAATCGAGTTGGGACCCATTAGCTTTTCCTATTTATGACATAATCAATGCTCGTGCCAAATTTCAAGTTTCTATGTGAGAAAATTGGATACCGTACGTAAAATTTGGATGCTAATTCTTTTGCACATAGAATTGAATAATCGAGTTGGGACCCATTAGCTTTTCCTATTTATGACATAATCAATGCTCGTGCCAAATTTCACGTTTCTATGACACTGGAAAGTGAGAAAAATACATTCCATACGTAAAATTTTGACGCTAATTCTTTTGCACATAGAATTGAATAATCGAGTTAGGACCCATTAGCTTTTCCTATTTATGACATAATCAATGCTCGTGCCAAATTTCACGTTTCTATGACACTGGAAAGTGAGAAAAATACATTCCGTACGGAAAATTTTGACGCTAATTCTTTTGCGCATAGAATTGAATAATCGAGTTGAGACCCATTAGTTTTTCCTATTTTGAACATATACAATGCCCGTGCCAAATTTTAAGTTTCTATGTGAGAAAATTGGATTCTGTACGTAAAATTTGGACGCTAATTCTTTTGCGCATAGAATTGAATAATCGAGTTGGGACCCATTAGCTTTTCCTATTTATGACATAATCAATGCTCGTGCCAAATTTCAAGTTTCTATGTGAGAAAATTGGATTCCGTACGTAAAATTTGGAGGCTAATTCTTTTGCACATAGAGTTGAAAAATCGAGTTGGGACCCATTAGCTTTTCCTATTTATGACATAATCAATGCTCGTGCCAAATTTCAAGTTTCTTTGTGAGAAAATTGGATTCCGTACATAAAATTTGGAGGCTAATTCTTTTGCACATAGAGTTGAAAAATTGAGTTGGGACCCATTAGCTTTTCCTATTTATGACATAATCAATGCTCGTGCCAAATTTCAAGTTTCTATGTGAGAAAATTGGATTCCGTACATAAAATTTGGAGGCTAATTCTTTTGCACATAGAATTGAATAATCGAGTTGGGACCCATTAGCTTTTCCTATTTATGACATAATCAATGCTCGTGCCAAATTTCACGTTTCTATGACACTGGAA
This sequence comes from Eleutherodactylus coqui, assembly GCF_035609145.1. Lineage (NCBI taxonomy): Eukaryota > Metazoa > Chordata > Amphibia > Anura > Eleutherodactylidae > Eleutherodactylus > Eleutherodactylus coqui. The sequence continues at coordinate 48,800,060 of NC_089844.1, read as the reverse complement.
AGTGAGAAAAATACATTCCATACGTAAAATTTTGACGCTAATTCTTTTGCACATAAAATTGAATAATTGAGTTAGGACCCATTAGCTTTTCCTATTTATGACATAATCAATGCTCGTGCCAAATTTCACGTTTCTATGACACTGGAAAGTGAGAAAAATACATTCCGTACGGAAACTTTTGACGCTAATTCTTTTGCGCATAGAATTGAATAATCGAGTTGAGACCCATTAGTTTTTCCTATTTTGAACATGTACAATGCCCGTGCCAAATTTTAAGTTTCTATGTGAGAAAATTGGATTCTGTACGTAAAATTAGGACGCTAATTCTTTTGCGCATAGAATTGAATAATCGAGTTGGGACCCATTAGCTTTTCCTATTTATGACATAATCAATGCTCGTGCCAAATTTCAAGTTTCTATGTGAGAAAATTGGATTCCGTACGTAAAATTTGGAGGCTAATTCTTTTGCACATAGAGTTGAAAAATCGAGTTGGGACCCATTAGCTTTTCCTATTTATGACATAATCAATGCTCGTGCCAAATGTCAAGTTTCTATGTGAGAAAATTGGATTCCGTACATAAAATTTGGAGGCTAATTCTTTTGCACATAGAATTGAATAATCGAGTTGGACCCATTAGCTTTTCCTATTTATAACATAATCAATGCTCGTGCCAAATTTCACGTTTCTATGACACTGGAAAGTGAGAAAAATACATTCCGTACGTTAAATTTTGACGCTAATTCTTTTGCTCATAGAATTGAATGATCGAGTTGGGACCCATTAGTTTTTCCTATTTAGAACATATTCAATGCCCGTGCCAAATTTTACGTTTCTATGTGAGAAAATTGGATTCCGTACGTAAAATTTGGAGGTTAATTCTTTTGCACATAGAATTGAATAATCGAGTTGGGACCCATTAGCTTTTCTTATTTATGACATAATCAATGCCCGTGCCAAATTTTAAGTTTCTATGTGAGAAAATTACATTCCGTACGTAACATTTGGACGCTAATTCTTTTGCGCATAGAATTAAATAACGGAGTTGGGACCCATTAGCTTTTCCTATTTATGACATAATCAATGCTCGTGCCAAATTTCAAGTTTCTATGTGAGAAAATTGGATACCGTACGTAAAATTTGGATGCTTATTCTTTTGCACATAGAATTGAATAATCGAGTTGGGACCCATTAGCTTTTCCTATTTATGACATAATCAATGCTCGTGCCAAATTTCACGTTTCTATGACACTGGAAAGTGAGAAAAATACATTCCATACGTAAAATTTTGACGCTAATTCTTTTGCACATAGAATTGAATAATCGAGTTAGGACCCATTAGTTTTTCCTATTTAGAACATATTCAATGCCCATGCCAAATTTTACGTTTCTATGTGAGAAAATTGGATTGTGTACGTAAAATTTGGACGCTAATTCTTTTGCGCATAGAATTGAATAATCGAGTTGGGACCCATTAGCTTTTCCTATTTATGACATAATCAATGCTCGTGCCAAATTTCAAGTTTCTATGTGAGAAAATTGGATTCCGTACGTAAAATTTGGAGGCTAATTCTTTTGCACATAGAATTGAATAATCGAGTTGGGACCCATTAGCTTTTCCTATTTATGACATAATCAATGCTCGTGCCAAATTTCAAGTTTCTATGTGAGAAAATTGGATTCCGTACGTAAAATTTGAAGGTTAATTCTTTTGCACATAGAATTGAATAATCGAGTTAGGACTAGAGATGAGCGAACGCGTTCGTCCGAGCTTGATATTCGTGCGAATATTAGGGTGTTCGGGATGTTCGTTATTCGTGACGAACACCATGCGGTGTTCTGGTTACTTTCACTTCCTTCCCTGAGACGTTAGCGCGCTTTTCTGGCCAATTGAAAGACAGGGAAGGCATTACAACTTCCCCCTGCAACGTTTAAGCCCTATACCACCCCCCTGCTGTGAGTGGCTGGCGAGATCAGGTGTTCGCCTAATATAAAAGTCGGCCCCTCCCGCGGCTCGCCTCAGATGCGGTGTGAGTTAGATGAGGGACAGTGCTGTTTATACCGGAGCTGCTGTAGGGAAAGAATTGGTAGTTAGTGTAGGCTTCAAGACCCCCCAAAGGTCCTTATTAGGGCCACTGATAGCTGTGTGTTGGCTGCTGTTAGCAGTGGGATTTTTTTTTTTCTCAAAATCGCCTCTGCAGACCGTTGCACCTGGCATTAGGGACAGAAGTGCTGCATAGGCAGGGAGAGTGTTAGGAGTGAGTGTAGCCTTCAAGAACCTCAACGGTCCTTTCTAGGGCCATATTTATCCGTGTGCAGTACTGTCCAGGCTGCTGTTGGCTGTGCTGCATTTTTTTTGGGCTTCTCAAAATCGCCTCTGCAGAGCATTCCACCCTCCATTGATACTGCAGGGAAAGAATTGTATAGGCAGGGCCACAACACAGTTATTATTCATAGAATATACGCAGTGCTGCCTGTTGGTGGGAAAAAACTGAAAACAAATCTATTTGTCCAGCCTCTGTCCGTCCTTACGGGCGGTGGACACGTGTGAGCTGCGTGAAAAACATTGCTAAATCATACGCAGCCAGCTACGCTTTACTGCTGGGTTCGCCATTTGCTTTCCTTAATTGGGAAAAAAATACCTGCTCTCCAAGAGTTATAATAACTCTGCTACCCTCACGTTCTGTGACACATAAGCAGGGACACAGCACAGTTATTAAACTTCTCAGGTTCATTGAATATACGCAGTGCTGCCTGTTGGTGGGAAAAAACTGAAAACAAATCTATTTGTCCAGCCTGTGTCCGTCCTTACGCCTGTGGAGACGTGTGAGCTGCGTGAAAAACATTGCTAAATCATACGCACCCAGCTACGCTTTACTGCTGGGTTCGCCATTTGCTTTCCTTAATTGGGAAAAAAAATACCTGCTCTGCCACAGTTAATAACTCTGCTACCCTCACGTTCTGTGACACATAAGCAGGGACACAGCACAGTTATTAAACTTCTCAGGTTCATTGAATATACGCAGTGCTGCCTGTTGGTGGGAAAAAACTGAAAACAAATCTATTTGTCCAGCCTGTGTCCGTCCTTACGCCTGTGGAGACGTGTGAGCTGCGTGAAAAACATTGCTAAATCATACGCAGCCAGCTACGCTTTACTGCTGGGTTCGCCATTTGCTTTCCTTAATTGGGAAAAAAAATACCTGCTCTCCAAGAGTTATAATAACTCTGCTACCCTCACGTTCTGTGACACATAAGCAGGGACACAGCACAGTTATTAAACTTCTCAGGTTCATTGAATATACGCAGTGCTGCCTGTTGGTGGGAAAAAACTGAAAACAAATCTATTTGTCCAGCCTGTGTCCGTCCTTACGCCTGTGGAGACGTGTGAGCTGCGTGAAAAACATTGCTAAATCATACGCACCCAGCTACGCTTTACTGCTGGGTTCGCCATTTGCTTTCCTTAATTGGGAAAAAAAATACCTGCTCTGCCACAGTTAATAACTCTGCTACCCTCACGTTCTGTGACACATAAGCAGGGACACAGCACAGTTATTAAACTTCTCAGGTTCATTGAATATACGCAGTGCTGCCTGTTGGTGGGAAAAAAATGAAAACAAATCTATTTGTCCAGCCTGTGTCCGTCCTTACGCCTGTGGAGACGTGTGAGCTGCGTGAAAAACATTGCTAAATCATACGCACCCAGCTACGCTTTACTGCTGGGTTCGCCATTTGCTTTCCTTAATTGGGAAAAAAAATACCTGCTCTGCCACAGTTAATAACTCTGCTACCCTCACGTTCTGTGACACATAAGCAGGGACACAGCACAGTTATTAAACTTCTCAGGTTCATTGAATATACGCAGTGCTGCCTGTTGGTGGGAAAAAACTGAAAACAAATCTATTTGTCCAGCCTGTATCCGTCCTTACGCCTGTGGAGACGTGTGAGCTGCGTGAAAAACATTGCTAAATCATACGCAGCCAGCTACGCTTTACTGCTGGGTTCGCCATTTGCTTTCCTTAATTGGGAAAAAAAATACCTGCTCTGCCACAGTTAATAACTCTGCTACCCTCACGTTCTGTGACACATAAGCAGGGACACAGCACAGTTATTAAACTTCTCAGGTTCATTGAATATACGCAGTGCTGCCTGTTGGTGGGAAAAAACTGAAAACAAATCTATTTGTCCAGCCTGTGTCCGTCCTTACGCCTGTGGAGACGTGTGAGCTGCGTGAAAAACATTGCTAAATCATACGCAGCCAGCTACGCTTTACTGCTGGGTTCGCCATTTGCTTTCCTTAATTGGGAAAAAAAATACCTGCTCTCCAAGAGTTATAATAACTCTGCTACCCTCACGTTCTGTGACACATAAGCAGGGACACAGCACAGTTATTAAACTTAGATAATTCATTCACTAGAGGCAGTGGGGCCTTTCGTTTTCCAAAAAGGGCAAAAATTATATTTGGCCTGCAGTCTTGCGCCAATTTATTTCCTGCCTGTGAAATCAAATCACTGGTAATACAGCATACTGAGGGGTAGGGGTAGGCCTAGAGGACGTGGACGCGGCCGAGGACGCGGAGGGCCAAGTCAGGGTGTGGGCACAGGCCAAGCTCCTGATCCAGGTGTGTCGCAGCCGACTGCTGCGCGATTAGGAGAGAGGCACGTTTCTGGCGTCCCCACATTCATCGCCCAATTAATGGGTCCACGCGGGAGACGGTTATTAGAAAATGAGCAGTGTGAGCAGGTCCTGTCCTGGATGGCAGAAAGTGCTTCGAGCAACCTATCGTCTACCCGCAGTTCTGCGCCGTCCACTGCTGCCAATCCGAATCCTCTGTCTGCTGCTCCTCCTTCCTCCCAGCCTCCTCACTCCACTACAATGACACCTGCTCAGGAGCGGGAACACTCCCAGGAACTGTTCTCGGGCCCCTGCTTAGATTGGGCAGCAGCGGTTCCTCTCCCACCAGAGGAGTTTATCGTCACTGATGCCCAACCATTCGAAAGTTCCCGGGGTCCGGGGGAAGAGGCTGGGGACTTCCGCCAACTGTCTCAACAACTTTCTGTGGGTCAGGAGGACGATGACGATCAGACACAGTTGTCTTGCAGTGAGGTAGTAGTAAGGGCAGTAAGTCCCAGGGAGCAGCGCACAGAGGATTCGGAGGAAGAGCAGCAGGACGATGAGGTGACTGACCCCACCTGGTGTGCAACGCTTACTCAGGAGGACAGGTCTTCAGAGGGGGAGTCAAGGGCATCAGCAGGGCAGGTTGCAAGAGGCAGTGCAGTGGCCAGGGGTAGAGGCAGGGCCAGACCGAATAATCCACCAAGTGTTTCCCAAAGCGCCCCCTCGCGCCATGCCACCCTGCGGAGGCCGAGGTGCTCTAAGGTCTGGCAGTTTTTCACAGAGACGCCTGACGACCGACGAACAGTGGTGTGCAACCTTTGTCGCGCAAAGCTCAGCCGGGGAGCCAACACCAACAGCCTCACCACCACCACCATGCGCAGACATATGATGGCCAAGCACCCCGCAAGGTGGGACAAAGGCCGTTCACCGCCTCCGGTTTGCACCCCTGCCTCTCCCCCTGTGCCCCAACCTGCCACTGAGATGCAACCCCCCTCTCAGGACACAGGCACTACCGCCTCATGGCCTGCACCCACACCCTCATCTCCGCTGTCCTCGGCCCCATCCAGCAGTGTAGTTCAGCGCACCGTTCAGCCGTCGCTTGCGCAAGTGTTCGAGCGCAAGCGCAAGTACGCCGCCACGCACCCGCACGCTCAAACGTTAACCGTCCGCATCGCAAAATTCATCAGCCTTGAGATGCTGCCGTATAGGGTTGTGGAAACGGAGTCCTTCAAAAGTATCATGGAGGCGGCGGCCCCGCGCTACTCAGTTCCCAGTCGCCACTACTTTTCCCGATGTGCCGTCCCAGCCCTGCACGACCACGTCTCCCGCAACATTGTGCGCGCCCTCACCAACGCGGTTACTGCCACGGTCCACTTAACTACGGACACGTGGACAAGCACAGGCGGGCAGGGCCACTATATCTCCCTGACGGCACATTGGGTGAATTTAGTGGAGGCTGGGACAGAGTCAGAGCCTGGGACCGCTCACGTCCTACCCACCCCCAGAATTGCGGGCCCCAGCTCGGTGCTGGTATCTGCGGAGGTGTATGCTTCCTCCACTAAAGCACCCTCCTCCTCCTCCTCTGTCTCACAATCAAGATGTGTTAGCAGCAGCATGTCGCCAGCAGTCGGTGTCGCGCGGTGTGGCAGCACAGCGGTGGGCAAGCGTCAGCAGGCCGTGCTGAAACTACTCAGCTTAGGCGATAAGAGGCACACGGCCCACGAACTGCTGCAGGGTCTGACACAGCAGACCGACCGCTGGCTTGCGCCGCTGAGCCTCCAACCGGGCATGGTCGTGTGTGACAACGGCCGTAACCTGGTGGCGGCTCTGCAGCTCGGCAGCCTCACGCACGTGCCATGCCTGGCCCACGTCTTTAATTTGGTGGTTCAGCGGTTTCTGAAAAGCTACCCACGCTTGTCAGACCTGCTCGTAAAGGCGCGCCGGCTCTGCGCACATTTCCGCAAGTCCCACACGGACGCTGCCACCCTGCGCACCCTGCAACATCACTTTAAGCTGCCAGTGCACCGACTGCTGTGCGACGTGCCCACACGGTGGAACTCTACGCTCCACATGTTGGCCAGGCTCTATGAACAGCGTAGAGCTATAGTCGAATACCAACTCCAACATGGGCGGCGCAGTGGGAGTCAGCCTCCTCAATTCCTTTCAGAAGAGTGGGCCTGGTTGGCAGACATCTGCCATGTCCTTGGTAATTTTGAGGAGTCTACCCAGGTGGTGAGCGGCGATGCTACAATCATTAGCGTCACCATTCCTCTGCTATGCATCTTGAGAAATTCCCTGCAAACCATAAAGGCAGCTGCTTTGCGCTCGGAAATGGGGGCGGGGGAAGACAGTATGCCGCTGGATAGTCAGGGCACCCTCCTGTCTATTTCTCAGCGCGTACAGGAGGAGGAGGAGGAGCATGAGGAGGATGAGGAGGAGGGGGAAGAGACAGCTTGGCCCGCTGCTGACGGTACACCGGCTGATTGCCTGTCATCCTTTCAGCGTGTATGGCCTGAGGAGGAGGAGGAGGAGGAGGATCCTGATAGTGATCTTCCTAGTGAAGACAGCCATGTGTTGCGTACAGGTACCCTGGCACACATGGCTGACTTCATGTTAGGATGCCTTTCTCGTGACCCTCGCGTTGCACGCATTCTGGCCACTACGGATTACTGGGTGTACACACTGCTCGATCCACGGTATAAGGAGAACCTGCCCACTCTGATTCCCGAAGAGGAAAGGGGTTCGAGAGTGTTGCTATACCACAGGACCCTTGCGGACAAGCTGATGGTAAAATTCCCAGCCGACAGCGCTAGTGGCAGAAGGCGCAGTTCCGAGGGCCATGTTGCAGGGGATGTGCGTAGATCGAGCAGCATGTACATCCCAGGCAGTGCAACAGTCTTTAAGGGCCTGGCCAGCTTTATGGCTCCCCACCAAGACTGTGTCACCGCTCCCCAGTCACGGCTGAGTCGGCGGGAGCACTGCAAAAGGATGGTGAGGGAGTACGTAGCGGATCGCACGACCATCCTTGGTGACGCCTCTGCCCCCTACAACTACTGGGTGTCGAAGCTGGACACGTGGCCTGAACTAGCCCTGTATGCCCTTGAGGTGCTTGCTTGTCCTGCGGCTAGCGTGTTGTCGGAGAGGGTGTTTAGTGCGGCTGGGGGAATCATCACAGATAAGCGTAGCCGCTTGTCAACCGACAGTGCCGACAGGCTAACACTCATCAAGATGAACAAAGGCTGGATTTCCCCAGACTTCTGTTCTCCACCAGCGGACAGCAGCGATACGTAAGCAATACGTAGGCTGCACCCGCGGATGGAAGCTACGTTCTCTCTCACCATCCAAAACGGGGACATTTCTGCTTCATCAATCTGTGTCTAATATTCCTCCTCCTCCTCCTCCTGCTCCACCTCCTGAAACCTCACGTAATCACGCTGAACGGGCAATTTTTCTTAGGGCCACAAGGCTCACTCAAATAATTTTTCAGAACAATTTTTATAAGTTTCAATGCGCTTAAAAGCATTGGAACTTTAACTTGAACCAATTTTTCGTTACACTGGGCTGCCTCCAGGCCTAGTTACCACTTAAGCCACATTAACCAAAGCGATTAATGGGTTTCACCTGCCCTCTTGGCTGGCCATGGCCAATTTTTGGGATGTACATTAGTACTGTTGATACAGCAATTTTTGTGGGCCCTCGCCTACAGTGTAATCAAATTAATTTTTAGCCCACCTGCATTACAGCTGACGTTACCTCAGCTGTGTTGGGCAATGCAATGGGATATTTCTATGTACCGCCGGTGGCTTCCTGGCACCCACCCAGGCAGTGGGTCCACAGGGAGTTAAACCTACATGTGTCCACTTGTAAAGAATCCCAGTCTGACTGGGGCATGCAGTGTGGGCCGAAGCCCACCTGTATTACGCACGACATTACTACCTCAGCTGTGTTGGGCAATGCAATGGGATATTTTTGTGTACCGCCGGTGGGTTCCAGGGAGCCACCCATGCTGTAGGTGCACACTGAGTTTTTAATACATCTGTACACTTCTAAAGAACCCGTCTGACTGGGGCATGCAGTGTGGGCCGAAGCCCACCTGTATTACGCACGACATTACTACCTCAGCTGTGTTGGGCAATGCAATGGGATATTTTTGTGTACCGCCGGTGGGTTCCAGGGAGCCACCCATGCTGTAGGTGCACACTGAGTTTTTAATACATCTGTACACTTCTAAAGAACCCGTCTGACTGGGGCATGCAGTGTGGGCCGAAGCCCACCTGTATTACGCACGACATTACTACCTCAGCTGTGTTGGGCAATGCAATGGGATATTTCTATGTACCGCCGGTGGCTTCCTGGCACCCACCCAGGCAGTGGGTCCACAGGGAGTTAAACCTACATGTGTCCACTTGTAAAGAACCCCAGTCTGACTGGGGCATGCAGTGTGGGCCGAAGCCCACCTGCATTAAGCACGACATTACTACCTCAGCTGTGTTGGGCAATGCAATGGGATATTTCTGTGTACCGCCGGTGGGTTCCAGGGAGCCACCCATGCTGTGGGTCGACAGGGACTTCACAATAGGGAGTTGTACCTGCCTGTGTCTATGAATTAAAAAGCCCGGTCTGACTGGGGCATGCAGACACCTTGACAGAATGAATAGTGTGTGGCACATAGGTTCCCCATTGCTATGCCCACGTGTGCAGCTCCTGATGGCGGTGGCACAGGATTCTATTTCTCATTGCTTCTGTACAGCATTGTGGGCTATCGCTCCGCCACTTTTAAAGAGGGTCGCTGCCTAGCCGTGCCAACCTCTGCAGTGTATGCCTGCGGTCCCTCGTCATGGCAGACGCAATTCTAAATAGACATGAGCGTGGTGTGGCATGAGGGCAGCTGAAGGCTGCGCAGGGACACTTTGGTGTGCGCTGTGGGGGGGAGGGGGTGCGGTTGGGCAGCATGTAACTCAGGAGAAGTGGCAGTGGAGTGTCATGCAGGCAGTGATTGTGCTTTGTTGGAGGTAGTGTGGTGCTTAGCAAAGGTATGCCATGCTAATGAGCGCTTTTCAGAAGTAAAAGTTGTTGGGAGGGGGGGGGGGGGGGCCCACTCTTGCCGCTATTGTGGCTTAATAGTGGGACCTGTGAACTTAGGATGCAGCCCAACATGTAGCCCCTCGCCTGCCCTATCCGTCACTGTGTCATTCCCATCACTTTCCTGAATTGCCCAGATTTTCACACATGAAAACCTTAGCGAGCATCGGCGAAATACAAAAATGTTCTGGTCGCCCATTGACTTCAATGGGGTTCGTTGTTCGAAACGAACCCTCGAGCATCACGGGAAGTTCGTTACGAATAACGAACACCCGAACATTTTGGTGTTCGCTCATCTCTAGTTAGGACCCATTAGCTTTTCTTATTTATGACATAATCAATGCCCGTGCCAAATTTTAAGTTTCTATGTGAGAAAATTACATTCCGTACGTAACATTTGGACGCTAATTCTTTTGCGCATAGAATTAAATAACGGAGTTGGGACCCATTAGCTTTTCCTATTTATGACATAATCAATGCTCGTGCCAAATTTCAAGTTTCTATGTGAGAAAATTGGATTCCGTACGTAAAATTTGGATGCTAATTCTTTTGCACATAGAATTGAATAATCGAGTTGGGACCCATTAGCTTTTCCTATTTATGACATAATCAATGCTCGTGCCAAATTTCACGTTTCTATGACACTGGAAAGTGAGAAAAATACATTCCATACGTAAAATTTTGTCGCTAATTCTTTTGCACATAGAATTGAATAATTGAGTTAGGACCCATTAGCTTTTCCTATTTATGACATAATCAATGCTCGTGCCAAATTTCACGTTTCTATGACACTGGAAAGTGAGAAAAATACATTCCGTACGGAAAATTTGACGCTAATTCTTTTGCGCATAGAATTGAATAATCGAGTTGAGACCCATTAGTTTTTCCTATTTTGAACATATACAATGCCCGTGCCAAATTTTAAGTTTCTATGTGAGAAAATTGGATTCTGTACGTAAAATTTGGACGCTAATTCTTTTGCGCATAGAATTGAATAATCGAGTTGGGACCCATTAGCTTTTCCTATTTATGACATAATCAATGCTCGTGCCAAATTTCAAGTTTCTATGTGAGAAAATTGGATTCCGTACGTAAAATTTGGAGGCTAATTCTTTTGCACATAGAGTTGAAAAATCGAGTTGGGACCCATTAGTTTTTCCTATTTAGAACATATTCAATGCCGTGCCAAATTTTACGTTTCTATGTGAGAAAATTGGATTGTGTACGTAAAATTTGGATGCTAATTCTTTTGCGCATAGAATTGAATAATCGAGTTGGGACCCATTAGCTTTTCCTATTTATGACATAATCAATGCTCGTGCCAAATTTCAAGTTTCTATGTGAGAAAATTGGATTCCGTACGTAAAATTTGGAGGTTAATTCTTTTGCACATAGAATTGAATAATCGAGTTGGGACCCATTAGCTTTTCCTATTTATGACATAATCAATGCTCGTGCCAAATTTCAAGTTTCTATGTGAGAAAATTGGATTCCGTACGTAAAGTTTGAAGGCTAATTCTTTTGCACATAGAATTGAATAATCGAGTTAGGACCCATTAGCTTTTCTTATTTATGACATAATCAATGCCCGTGCCAAATTTTAAGTTTCTATGTGAGAAAATTACATTCCGTACGTAACATTTGGATGCTAATTCTTTTGCGCATAGAATTAAATAACGGAGTTGGGACCCATTAGCTTTTCCTATTTATGACATAATCAATGCTCGTGCCAAATTTCAACTTTCTTTGTGAAAAAATTGGATTCTGTATGTAAAATTTAGACGCTATTTCTTTTGCACATAGAATTGAATAATCTAGTTAGGACCCATTAGCTTTTCCTATTTATGACATAATCAATGCCCGTGCCAAATTTTAAGTTTCTATGTGAGAAAATTACATTCCATACGTAAAACTTGGACGCTAATTCTTTTGCACATAGAATTGAATAATCGAGTTAGGACCCATTAGCTTTTCCTATTTATGACATAATCAATGCTCGTGCCAAATTTCACGTTTCTATGACACTGGAAAGTGAGAAAAATACATTCCATACGTAAAATTTTGACGCTAATTCTTTTGCACATAGAATTGAATAATCGAGTTAGGACCCATTAGCTTTTCCTATTTATGACATAATCAATGCCCGTGCCAAATTTTAAGTTTCTATGTGAGAAAATTACATTCCATACGTAAAACTTGGACGCTAATTCTTTTGCACATAGAATTGAATAATCGAGTTAGGACCCATTAGCTTTTCCTATTTATGACATAATCAATGCTCGTGCCAAATTTCACGTTTCTATGACACTGGAAAGTGAGAAAAATACATTCCGTACGGAAAATTTTGACGCTAATTCTTTTGCGCATAGAATTGAATAATCGAGTTGAGACCCATTAGTTTTTCCTATTTTGAACATATACAATGCCCGTGCCAAATTTTAAGTTTCTATGTGAGAAAATTGGATTCTGTACGTAAAATTTGGACGCTAATTCTTTTGCGCATAGAATTGAATAATCGAGTTGGGACCCATTAGCTTTTCCTATTTATGACATAATCAATGCTCGTGCCAAATTTCAAGTTTCTATGTGAGAAAATTGGATTCCGTACGTAAAATTTGGAGGCTAATTTTTTTGCACATAGAATTGAATAATCGAGGTGGGACCCATTAGCTTTTCCTATTTATGACATAATCAATGCTCGTGCCAAATTTCACGTTTCTATGACACTGGAAAGTGAGAAAAATACATTCCGTACGTTAAATTTTGACGCTAATTCTTTTGCGCATTGAATTGAATAATCGAGTTGGGACCCATTAGTTTTTCCTATTTAGAACATATTCAATGTCCGTGCCAAATTTTACGTTTCTATGTGAGAAAATTGGATTGTGTACGTAAAATGTGGACGCTAATTCTTTTGCGCATAGAATTGAATAATCGAGTTGGGACCCATTAGCTTTTCCTATTTATGACATAATCAATGCTCGTGCCAAATTTCAAGTTTCTATGTGAGAAAATTGGATTCCGTACGTAAAATTTGGAGGCTAATTCTTTTGCACATAGAATTGAATAATCGAGTTGGGACCCATTAGCTTTTCCTATTTATGACATAATCAATGCTCGTGCCAAATTTCAAGTTTCTATGTGAGAAAATTGGATTCCGTACGTAAAATTTGGAGGCTAATTCTTTTGCACATAGAATTGAATAATCGAGTTAGGACCCATTAGCTTTTCTTATTTATGACTTAATCAATGCCCGTTCCAAATTTTAAGTTTCTATGTGAAAAAATTACATTCCGTACATAACATTTGGATGCTAATTCTTTTGCACATAGAATTAAATACCGGAGTTGGGACCCATTAGCTTTTCCTATTTATGACATAATCAATGCTCGTGCCAAATTTCACGTTTCTATGACACTGGAAAGTGAGAAAAATACATTCCATACGTAAAATTTTGACGCTAATTCTTTTGCACATAGAATTGAATAATCGAGTTAGGACCCATTAGCTTTTCCTATTTATGACATAATCAATGCCCGTGCCAAATTTTAAGTTTCTATGTGAGAAAATTACATTCCATACGTAAAACTTGGACGCTAATTCTTTTGCACATAGAATTGAATAATCGAGTTAGGACCCATTAGCTTTTCCTATTTATGACATAATCAATGCTCGTGCCAAATTTCACGTTTCTATGACACTGGAAAGTGAGAAAAATACATTCCGTACGGAAAATTTTGATGCTAATTCTTTTGCACATAGAATTGAATAATCGAGTTGAGACCCTTTAGTTTTTCCTATTTTGAACATATACAATACCCGTGCCAAATTTTAAGTTTCTATGTGAGAAAATTGGATTCCGTACGTAAAATTCGGAGGCTAATTCTTTTGCACATAGAGTTGAAAAATCGAGTTGGGACCCATTAGCTTTTCCTATTTATGACATAATCAATGCTCGTGCCAAATTTCAGGTTTCTATGACACTGGAAAGTGAGAAAAATACTTTCCGTACGTTAAATTTTGATGCTAATCCTTTTGCGCATAGAATTGAATAATCGAGTTGGGACCCATTAGCTTTTCCTATTTATGACATAATCAATGCTCGTGCCAAATTTCAAATTTCTATGTGAGAAAATTGGATACCGTACGTAAAATTTGGATGCTAATTCTTTTGCACATAGAATTGAATAATTAAGTTGGGACCCATTAGCTTTTCCTATTTATGACATAATCAATGCTCGTGCCAAATTTCACGTTTCTATGACACTGGAAAGTGAGAAAAATACATTCCATACGTAAAATTTTGACGCTAATTCTTTTGCACATAGAATTGAATAATCGAGTTAGGACCCATTAGCTTTTCCTATTTATGACATAATCAATGCTCGTGCCAAATTTCACGTTTCTATGACACTGGAAAGTGAGAAAAATACATTCCGTACGGAAAATTTTGACGCTAATTCTTTTGCGCATGGAATTGAATAATCGAGTTGAGACCCATTAGTTTTTCCTATTTTGAACATATACAATGCCCGTGCCAAATTTTAAGTTTCTATGTGAGAAAATTGGATTCTGTACGTAAAATTTGGACGCTAATTCTTTTGCGCATAGAATTGAATAATCGAGTTGGGACCCATTAGCTTTTCCTATTTATGACATAATCAATGCTCGTGCCAAATTTCAAGTTTCTATGTGAGAAAATTGGATTCCGTACGTAAAATTTGGAGGCTAATTTTTTTGCACATAGAATTGAATAATCGAGGTGGGACCCATTAGCTTTCCCTATTTATGACATAATCAATGCTCGTGCCAAATTTCACGTTTCTATGACACTGGAAAGTGAGAAAAATACATTCCGTACGTTAAATTTTGACGCTAATTCTTTTGCGCATTGAATTGAATAATCGAGTTGGGACCCATTAGTTTTTCCTATTTAGAACATATTCAATGTCCGTGCCAAATTTTACGTTTCTATGTGAGAAAATTGGATTGTGTACGTAAAATGTGGACGCTAATTCTTTTGCGCATAGAATTGAATAATCGAGTTGGGACCCATTAGCTTTTCCTATTTATGACATAATCAATGCTCGTGCCAAATTTCAAGTTTCTATGTGAGAAAATTGGATTCCGTACGTAAAATTTGGAGGCTAATTCTTTTGCACATAGAATTGAATAATCGAGTTGGGACCCATTAGCTTTTCCTATTTATGACATAATCAATGCTCGTGCCAAATTTCAAGTTTCTATGTGAGAAAATTGGATTCCGTACGTAAAATTTGGAGGCTAATTCTTTTGCACATAGAATTGAATAATCGAGTTAGGACCCATTAGCTTTTCTTATTTATGACTTAATCAATGCCAGTTCCAAATTTTAAGTTTCTATGTGAAAAAATTACATTCCGTACATAACATTTGGATGCTAATTCTTTTGCACATAGAATTAAATACCGGAGTTGGGACCCATTAGCTTTTCCTATTTATGACATAATCAATGCTCGTGCCAAATTTCACGTTTCTATGACACTGGAAAGTGAGAAAAATACATTCCATACGTAAAATTTTGACGCTAATTCTTTTGCACATAGAATTGAATAATCGAGTTAGGACCCATTAGCTTTTCCTATTTATGACATAATCAATGCCCGTGCCAAATTTTAAGTTTCTATGTGAGAAAATTACATTCCATACGTTAAACTTGGACGCTAATTCTTTTGCACATAGAATTGAATAATCGAGTTAGGACCCATTAGCTTTTCTTATTTATGACATAATCAATGCTCGTGCCAAATTTCACGTTTCTATGACACTGGAAAGTGAGAAAAATACATTCCGTACGGAAAATTTAGACGCTATTTCTTTTGCACATATAATTGAATAATCTAGTTAGGACCCATTAGCTTTTCCTATTTATGACATAATCAATGCCCGTGCCAAATTTTAAGTTTCTATGTGAGAAAATTACATTCAATACGTAAAACTTGGACGCTAATTCTTTTGTGCCTAGAATTAAATAACGGAGTTGGGACCCTTTAGCTTTTCCTATTTATGACATAATCAATGCCCATGCCAAATTTCAAGTTTCTATGTGAGAAAATTGGATTCCGTACATTAAATTTGGAGGCTAATTCTTTTGCACATAGAATTGAATAATCGAGTTGAGACCCATTAGTTTTTCCTATTTTGAACATATACAATGCCCGTGCCAAATTTTAAGTTTCTATGTGAGAAAATTGGGTTCTGTACGTAAAATTTGGAAGCTAATTCTTTTGCGCATAGAATTGAATAATCGAGTTGGGACCCATTAGCTTTTCCTATTTATGACATAATCAATGCTCGTGCCAAATTTCAAGTTTCTATGTGAGAAAATTGGATTCCGTACGTAAAATTTGGAGGCTAATTCTTTTGCACATAGAGTTGAAAAATCGAGTTGGGACCCATTAGCTTTTCCTATTTATGACATATTCAATGCTCGTGCCAAATTTCAAGTTTCTAAGTGAGAAAATTGGATTCCGTACATAAAATTTGGAGGCTAATTCTTTTGCACATAGAATTGAATAATCGAGTTGGGACCCATTAGCTTTTCCTATTTATGACATAATCAATGCTCGTGCCAAATTTCACGTTTCTATGACACTGGAAAGTGAGAAAAATACATTCCGTACGTTAAATTTTGACGCTAATTCTTTTGCGCATAGAATTGAATAATCGAGTTGGGACCCATTAGCTTTTCCTATTTATGACATAATCAATGCTCGTGCCAAATTTCAAATTTCTATGTGAGAAAATTGGATTCCGTACGTAAAATTTGGAGGCTAATTCTTTTGCACATAGAATTGAATAATCGAGTTGGGACCCATTAGCTTTTCCTATTTATGACATAATCAATGCTCGTGCCAAATTTCAAGTTTCTATGTGAGAAAATTGGATTCCGTACATAAAATTTGGAGGCTAATTCTTTTGCACATAGAATTGAATAATCGAGTTGGACTCATTAGCTTTTCCTATTTATAACATAATCAATGCTCGTGCCAAATTTCACGTTTCTATGACACTGGAAAGAGAGAAAAATACATTCCGTACGTTAAATTTTGACGCTAATTCTTTTGCTCATAGAATTGAATAATCGAGTTGGGACCCATTAGTTTTTCCTATTTAGAACATATTCAATGCCCGTGCCAAATTTTACGTTTCTATGTGAGAAAATTGGATTGTGTACGTAAAATTTGGATGCTAATTCTTTTGCGCATAGAATTGAATAATCGAGTTGGGACCCATTAGCTTTTCCTATTTATGACATAATCAATGCTCGTGCCAAATTTCAAGTTTCTATGTGAGAAAATTGGATTCCGTACGTAAAATTTGGAGGTTAATTCTTTTGCACATAGAATTGAATAATCGAGTTGGGACCCATTAGCTTTTCCTATTTATGACATAATCAATGCTCGTGCCAAATTTCAAGTTTCTATGTGAGAAAATTGGATTCCGTACGTAAAGTTTGAAGGCTAATTCTTTTGCACATAGAATTGAATAATCGAGTTAGGACCCATTAGCTTTTCTTATTTATGACATAATCAATGCCCGTGCCAAATTTTAAGTTTCTATGTGAGAAAATTACATTCCGTACGTAACATTTGGACGCTAATTCTTTTGCGCATAGAATTAAATAACGGAGTTGGGACCCATTAGCTTTTCCTATTTATGACATAATCAATGCTCGTGCCAAATTTCAACTTTCTATGTGAAAAAATTGGATTCTGTATGTAAAATTTAGACGCTATTTCTTTTGCACATAGAATTGAATAATCTAGTTAGGACCCATTAGCTTTTCCTATTTATGACATAATCAATGCCCGTGCCAAATTTTAAGTTTCTATGTGAGAAAATTACATTCCATACGTAAAACTTGGACGCTAATTCTTTTGCACATAGAATTGAATAATCGAGTTAGGACCCATTAGCTTTTCCTATTTATGACATAATCAATGCTCGTGCCAAATTTCACGTTTCTATGACACTGGAAAGTGAGAAAAATACATTCCATACGTAAAATTTTGACGCTAATTCTTTTGCACATAGAATTGAATAATCGAGTTAGGACCCATTAGCTTTTCCTATTTATGACATAATCAATGCCCGTGCCAAATTTTAAGTTTCTATGTGAGAAAATTACATTCCATACGTTAAACTTGGACGCTAATTCTTTTGCACATAGAATTGAATAATCGAGTTAGGACCCATTAGCTTTTCTTATTTATGACATAATCAATGCTCGTGCCAAATTTCACGTTTCTATGACACTGGAAAGTGAGAAAAATACATTCCGTACGGAAAATTTAGACGCTATTTCTTTTGCACATATAATTGAATAATCTAGTTAGGACCCATTAGCTTTTCCTATTTATGACATAATCAATGCCCGTGCCAAATTTTAAGTTTCTATGTGAGAAAATTACATTCAATACGTAAAACTTGGACGCTAATTCTTTTGTGCCTAGAATTAAATAACGGAGTTGGGACCCTTTAGCTTTTCCTATTTATGACATAATCAATGCCCATGCCAAATTTCAAGTTTCTATGTGAGAAAATTGGATTCCGTACATAAAATTTGGAGGCTAATTCTTTTGCACATAGAATTGAATAATCGAGTTGAGACCCATTAGTTTTTCCTATTTTGAACATATACAATGCCCGTGCCAAATTTTAAGTTTCTATGTGAGAAAATTGGGTTCTGTACGTAAAATTTGGAAGCTAATTCTTTTGCGCATAGAATTGAATAATCGAGTTGGGACCCATTAGCTTTTCCTATTTATGACATAATCAATGCTCGTGCCAAATTTCAAGTTTCTATGTGAGAAAATTGGATTCCGTACGTAAAATTTGGAGGCTAATTCTTTTGCACATAGAGTTGAAAAATCGAGCTGGGACCCATTAGCTTTTCCTATTTATGACATATTCAATGCTCGTGCCAAATTTCAAGTTTCTAAGTGAGAAAATTGGATTCCGTACATAAAATTTGGAGGCTAATTCTTTTGCACATAGAATTGAATAATCGAGTTGGGACCCATTAGCTTTTCCTATTTATGACATAATCAATGCTCGTGCCAAATTTCACGTTTCTATGACACTGGAAAGTGAGAAAAATACATTCCGTACGTTAAATTTTGACGCTAATTCTTTTGCGCATAGAATTGAATAATCGAGTTGGGACCCATTAGCTTTTCCTCTTTATGACATAATCAATGCTCGTGCCAAATTTCAAATTTCTATGTGAGAAAATTGGATTCCGTACGTAAAATTTGGAGGCTAATTCTTTTGCACATAGAATTGAATAATCTAGTTAGGACCCATTAGCTTTTCCTATTTATGACATAATCAATGCCCGTGCCAAATTTTAAGTTTCTATGTGAGAAAATTACATTCAATACGTAAAACTTGGACGCTAATTCTTTTGTGCCTAGAATTAAATAACGGAGTTGGGACCCTTTAGCTTTTCCTATTTATGACATAATCAATGCCCATGCCAAATTTCAAGTTTCTATGTGAGAAAATTGGATTCCGTACATAAAATTTGGAGGCTAATTCTTTTGCACATAGAATTGAATAATCGAGTTGAGACCCATTAGTTTTTCCTATTTTGAACATATACAATGCCCGTGCCAAATTTTAAGTTTCTATGTGAGAAAATTGGGTTCTGTACGTAAAATTTGGAAGCTAATTCTTTTGCGCATAGAATTGAATAATCGAGTTGGGACCCATTAGCTTTTCCTATTTATGACATAATCAATGCTCGTGCCAAATTTCAAGTTTCTATGTGAGAAAATTGGATTCCGTACGTAAAATTTGGAGGCTAATTCTTTTGCACATAGAGTTGAAAAATCGAGTTGGGACCCATTAGCTTTTCCTATTTATGACATATTCAATGCTCGTGCCAAATTTCAAGTTTCTAAGTGAGAAAATTGGATTCCGTACATAAAATTTGGAGGCTAATTCTTTTGCACATAGAATTGAATAATCGAGTTGGGACCCATTAGCTTTTCCTATTTATGACATAATCAATGCTCGTGCCAAATTTCACGTTTCTATGACACTGGAAAGTGAGAAAAATACATTCCGTACGTTAAATTTTGACGCTAATTCTTTTGCGCATAGAATTGAATAATCGAGTTGGGATCCATTAGCTTTTCCTATTTATGACATAATCAATGCTCGTGCCAAATTTCAAATTTCTATGTGAGAAAATTGGATTCCGTACGTAAAATTTGGAGGCTAATTCTTTTGCACATAGAATTGAATAATCGAGTTGGGACCCATTAGCTTTTCCTATTCATGACATAATCAATGCTCGTGCCAAATTTCAAGTTTCTATGTGAGAAAATTGGATTCCGTACATAAAATTTGGAGGCTAATTCTTTTGCACATAGAATTGAATAATCGAGTTGGACTCATTAGCTTTTCCTATTTATAACATAATCAATGCTCGTGCCAAATTTCACGTTTCTATGACACTGGAAAGTGAGAAAAATACATTCCGTACGTTAAATTTTGACGCTAATTCTTTTGCTCATAGAATTGAATAATCGAGTTGGGACCCATTAGTTTTTCCTATTTAGAACATATTCAATGCCCGTGCCAAATTTTACGTTTCTATGTGAGAAAATTGGATTGTGTACGTAAAATTTGGATGCTAATTCTTTTGCGCATAGAATTGAATAATCGAGTTGGGACCCATTAGCTTTTCCTATTTATGACATAATCAATGCTCGTGCCAAATTTCAAGTTTCTATGTGAGAAAATTGGATTCCGTACGTAAAATTTGGAGGTTAATTCTTTTGCACATAGAATTGAATAATCGAGTTGGGACCCATTAGCTTTTCCTATTTATGACATAATCAATGCTCGTGCCAAATTTCAAGTTTCTATGTGAGAAAATTGGATTCCGTACGTAAAGTTTGAAGGCTAATTCTTTTGCACATAGAATTGAATAATCGAGTTAGGACCCATTAGCTTTTCTTATTTATGACATAATCAATGCCCGTGCCAAATTTTAAGTTTCTATGTGAGAAAATTACATTCCGTACGTAACATTTGGACGCTAATTCTTTTGCGCATAGAATTAAATAACGGAGTTGGGACCCATTAGCTTTTCCTATTTATGACATAATCAATGCTCGTGCCAAATTTCAACTTTCTATGTGAAAAAATTGGATTCTGTATGTAAAATTTAGACGCTATTTCTTTTGCACATAGAATTGAATAATCTAGTTAGGACCCATTAGCTTTTCCTATTTATGACATAATCAATGCCCGTGCCAAATTTTAAGTTTCTATGTGAGAAAATTACATTCCATACGTAAAACTTGGACGCTAATTCTTTTGCACATAGAATTGAATAATCGAGTTAGGACCCATTAGCTTTTCCTATTTATGACATAATCAATGCTCGTGCCAAATTTCACGTTTCTATGACACTGGAAAGTGAGAAAAATACATTCCATACGTAAAATTTTGACGCTAATTCTTTTGCACATAGAATTGAATAATCGAGTTAGGACCCATTAGCTTTTCCTATTTATGACATAATCAATGCCCGTGCCAAATTTTAAGTTTCTATGTGAGAAAATTACATTCCATACGTTAAACTTGGACGCTAATTCTTTTGCACATAGAATTGAATAATCGAGTTAGGACCCATTAGCTTTTCTTATTTATGACATAATCAATGCTCGTGCCAAATTTCACGTTTCTATGACACTGGAAAGTGAGAAAAATACATTCCGTACGGAAAATTTAGACGCTATTTCTTTTGCACATATAATTGAATAATCTAGTTAGGACCCATTAGCTTTTCCTATTTATGACATAATCAATGCCCGTGCCAAATTTTAAGTTTCTATGTGAGAAAATTACATTCAATACGTAAAACTTGGACGCTAATTCTTTTGTGCCTAGAATTAAATAACGGAGTTGGGACCCTTTAGCTTTTCCTATTTATGACATAATCAATGCCCATGCCAAATTTCAAGTTTCTATGTGAGAAAATTGGATTCCGTACATAAAATTTGGAGGCTAATTCTTTTGCACATAGAATTGAATAATCGAGTTGAGACCCATTAGTTTTTCCTATTTTGAACATATACAATGCCCGTGCCAAATTTTAAGTTTCTATGTGAGAAAATTGGGTTCTGTACGTAAAATTTGGAAGCTAATTCTTTTGCGCATAGAATTGAATAATCGAGTTGGGACCCATTAGCTTTTCCTATTTATGACATAATCAATGCTCGTGCCAAATTTCAAGTTTCTATGTGAGAAAATTGGATTCCGTACGTAAAATTTGGAGGCTAATTCTTTTGCACATAGAGTTGAAAAATCGAGTTGGGACCCATTAGCTTTTCCTATTTATGACATATTCAATGCTCGTGCCAAATTTCAAGTTTCTAAGTGAGAAAATTGGATTCCGTACATAAAATTTGGAGGCTAATTCTTTTGCACATAGAATTGAATAATCGAGTTGGGACCCATTAGCTTTTCCTATTTATGACATAATCAATGCTCGTGCCAAATTTCACGTTTCTATGACACTGGAAAGTGAGAAAAATACATTCCGTACGTTAAATTTTGACGCTAATTCTTTTGCGCATAGAATTGAATAATCGAGTTGGGACCCATTAGCTTTTCCTATTTATGACATAATCAATGCTCGTGCCAAATTTCAAATTTCTATGTGAGAAAATTGGATTCCGTACGTAAAATTTGGAGGCTAATTCTTTTGCACATAGAATTGAATAATCGAGTTGGGACCCATTAGCTTTTCCTTTTTATGACATAATCAATGCTCGTGCCAAATTTCAAGTTTCTATGTGAGAAAATTGGATTCCGTACATAAAATTTGGAGGCTAATTCTTTTGCACATAGAATTGAATAATCGAGTTGGACTCATTAGCTTTTCCTATTTATAACATAATCAATGCTCGTGCCAAATTTCACGTTTCTATGACACTGGAAAGTGAGAAAAATACATTCCGTACGTTAAATTTTGACGCTAATTCTTTTGCTCATAGAATTGAATAATCGAGTTGGGACCCATTGGTTTTTCCTATTTAGAACATATTCAATGCCCGTGCCAAATTTTACGTTTCTATGTGAGAAAATTGGATTGTGTACGTAAAATTTGGATGCTAATTCTTTTGCGCATAGAATTGAATAATCGAGTTGGGACCCATTAGCTTTTCCTATTTATGACATAATCAATGCTCGTGCCAAATTTCAAGTTTCTATGTGAGAAAATTGGATTCCGTACGTAAAATTTGGAGGTTAATTCTTTTGCACATAGAATTGAATAATCGAGTTGGGACCCATTAGCTTTTCCTATTTATGACATAATCAATGCTCGTGCCAAATTTCAAGTTTCTATGTGAGAAAATTGGATTCCGTACGTAAAGTTTGAAGGCTAATTCTTTTGCACATAGAATTGAATAATCGAGTTAGGACCCATTAGCTTTTCTTATTTATGACATAATCAATGCCCGTGCCAAATTTTAAGTTTCTATGTGAGAAAATTACATTCCGTACGTAACATTTGGACGCTAATTCTTTTGCGCATAGAATTAAATAACGGAGTTGGGACCCATTAGCTTTTCCTATTTATGACATAATCAATGCTCGTGCCAAATTTCAACTTTCTATGTGAAAAAATTGGATTCTGTATGTAAAATTTAGACGCTATTTCTTTTGCACATAGAATTGAATAATCTAGTTAGGACCCATTAGCTTTTCCTATTTATGACATAATCAATGCCCGTGCCAAATTTTAAGTTTCTATGTGAGAAAATTACATTCCATACGTAAAACTTGGACGCTAATTCTTTTGCACATAGAATTGAATAATCGAGTTAGGACCCATTAGCTTTTCCTATTTATGACATAATCAATGCTCGTGCCAAATTTCACGTTTCTATGACACTGGAAAGTGAGAAAAATACATTCCGTACGGAAAATTTTGATGCTAATTCTTTTGCGCATAGAATTGAATAATCGAGTTGAGACCCATTAGTTTTTCCTATTTTGAACATATACAATACCCGTGCCAAATTTTAAGTTTCTATGTGAGAAAATTGGATTCCGTACGTAAAATTCGGAGGCTAATTCTTTTGCACATAGAGTTGAAAAATCGAGTTGGGACCCATTAGCTTTTCCTATTTATGACATAATCAATGCTCGTGCCAAATTTCACGTTTCTATGACACTGGAAAGTGAGAAAAATACATTCCATACGTAAAATTTTGACGCTAATTCTTTTGCACATAGAATTGAATAATCGAGTTAGGACCCATTAGCTTTTCCTATTTATGACATAATCAATGCTCGTGCCAAATTTCACGTTTCTATGACACTGGAAAGTGAGAAAAATACATTCCGTACGGAAAATTTTGACGCTAATTCTTTTGCGCATAGAATTGAATAATCGAGTTGAGACCCATTAGTTTTTCCTATTTTGAACATATACAATGCCCGTGCCAAATTTTAAGTTTCTATGTGAGAAAATTGGATTCCGTACGTAAAATTTGGAGGTTAATTCTTTTGCACATAGAATTGAATAATCGAGTTGGGACCCATTAGCTTTTCCTATTTATGACATAATCAATGCTCGTGCCAAATTTCAAGTTTCTATGTGAGAAAATTGGATTCCGTACGTAAAATTTGGAGGCTAATTCTTTTGCACATAGAGTTGAAAAATCGAGTTGGGACCCATTAGCTTTTCCTATTTATGACATAATCAATGCTCGTGCCAAATTTCAAGTTTCTTTGTGAGAAAATTGGATTCCGTACATAAAATTTGGAGGCTAATTCTTTTGCACATAGAGTTGAAAAATTGAGTTGGGACCCATTAGCTTTTCCTATTTATGACATAATCAATGCTCGTGCCAAATTTCAAGTTTCTATGTGAGAAAATTGGATTCCGTACATAAAATTTGGAGGCTAATTCTTTTGCACATAGAATTGAATAATCCAGTTGGGACCCATTAGCTTTTCCTATTTATGACATAATCAATGCTCGTGCCAAATTTCACGTTTCTATGACACTGGAAAGTGAGAAAAATACATTCCATACGTAAAATTTTGACGCTAATTCTTTTGCACATAGAATTGAATAATCGAGTTAGGACCCATTAGCTTTTCCTATTTATGACATAATCAATGCTCGTGCCAAATTTCACGTTTCTATGACACTGGAAAGTGAGAAAAATACATTCCGTACGGAAAATTTTGACGCTAATTCTTTTGCGCATAGAATTGAATAATCGAGTTGAGACCCATTAGTTTTTCCTATTTTGAACATATACAATGCCCGTGCCAAATTTTAAGTTTCTATGTGAGAAAATTGGATTCTGTACGTAAAATTTGGACGCTAATTCTTTTGCGCATAGAATTGAATAATCGAGTTGGGACTCATTAGCTTTTCCTATTTATGACATAATCAATGCTCGTGCCAAATTTCAAGTTTCTATGTGAGAAAATTGGATTCCGTACGTAAAATTTGGAGGCTAATTCTTTTGCACATAGAGTTGAAAAATTGAGTTGGGACCCATTAGCTTTTCCTATTTATGACATAATCAATGCTCGTGCCAAATTTCAAGTTTTTATGTGAGAAAATTGGATTCCGTACATAAAATTTGGAGGCTAATTCTTTTGCACATAGAATTGAATAATCGAGTTGGGACCCATTAGCTTTTCCTATTTATGACATAATCAATGCTCGTGCCAAATTTCACGTTTCTATGACACTGGAAAGTGAGAAAAATACATTCCATACGTAAAATTTTGACGCTAATTCTTTTGCACATAGAATTGAATAATCGAGTTAGGACCCATTAGCTTTTCCTATTTATGACATAATCAATGCCCGTGCCAAATTTTAAGTTTCTATGTGAGAAAATTACATTCCATACGTAAAACTTGGACGCTAATTCTTTTGCACATAGAATTGAATAATCGAGTTAGGACCCATTAGCTTTTCCTATTTATGACATAATCAATGCTCGTGCCAAATTTCACGTTTCTATGACACTGGAAAGTGAGAAAAATACATTCCGTACGGAAAATTTTGATGCTAATTCTTTTGCGCATAGAATTGAATAATCGAGTTGAGACCCATTAGTTTTTCCTATTTTGAACATATACAATACCCGTGCCAAATTTTAAGTTTCTATGTGAGAAAATTGGATTCCGTACGTAAAATTCGGAGGCTAATTCTTTTGCACATAGAGTTGAAAAATCGAGTTGGGACCCATTAGCTTTTCCTATTTATGACATAATCAATGCTCGTGCCAAATTTCAGGTTTCTATGACACTGGAAAGTGAGAAAAATACTTTCCGTACGTTAAATTTTGATGCTAATTCTTTTGCGCATAGAATTAAATAATCGAGTTGGGACCCATTAGCTTTTCCTATTTATGACATAATCAATGCTCGTGCCAAATTTCAAGTTTCTATGTGAGAAAATTGGATACCTTACGTAAAATTTGGATGCTAATTCTTTTGCACATAGAATTGAATAATCGAGTTGGGACCCATTAGCTTTTCCTATTTATGACATAATCAATGCTCGTGCCAAATTTCACGTTTCTATGACACTGGAAAGTGAGAAAAATACATTCCATACGTAAAATTTTGACGCTAATTCTTTTGCACATAGAATTGAATAATCGAGTTAGGACCCATTAGCTTTTCCTATTTATGACATAATCAATGCTCGTGCCAAATTTCACGTTTCTATGACACTGGAAAGTGAGAAAAATACATTCCGTACGGAAAATTTTGACGCTAATTCTCTTGCGCATAGAATTGAATAATCGAGTTGAGACCCATTAGTTTTTCCTATTTTGAACATATACAATGCCCGTGCCAAATTTCAAGTTTCTATGTGAGAAAATTGGATTCCGTACGTAAAATTTGGAGGCTAATTCTTTTGCACATAGAGTTGAAAAATCGAGTTGGGACCCATTAGCTTTTCCTATTTATGACATAATCAATGCTCGTGCCAAATTTCAAGTTTCTTTGTGAGAAAATTGGATTCCGTACATAAAATTCGGAGGCTAATTCTTTTGCACATAGAGTTGAAAAATTGAGTTGGGACCCATTAGCTTTTCCTATTTATGACATAATCAATGCTCGTGCCAAATTTCAAGTTTCTATGTGAGAAAATTGGATTCCGTACATAAAATTTGGAGGCTAATTCTTTTGCACATAGAATTGAATAATCCAGTTGGGACCCATTAGCTTTTCCTATTTATGACATAATCAATGCTCGTGCCAAATTTCACGTTTCTATGACACTGGAAAGTGAGAAAAATACATTCCATACGTAAAATTTTGACGCTAATTCTTTTGCACATAGAATTGAATAATCGAGTTAGGACCCATTAGCTTTTCCTATTTATGACATAATCAATGCTCGTGCCAAATTTCACGTTTCTATGACACTGGAAAGTGAGAAAAATACATTCCGTACGGAAAATTTTGACGCTAATTCTTTTGCGCATAGAATTGAATAATCGAGTTGAGACCCATTAGTTTTTCCTATTTTGAACATATACAATGCCCGTGCCAAATTTTAAGTTTCTATGTGAGAAAATTGGATTCTGTACGTAAAATTTGGACGCTAATTCTTTTGCGCATAGAATTGAATAATCGAGTTGGGACCCATTAGCTTTTCCTATTTATGACATAATCAATGCTCGTGCCAAATTTCACGTTTCTATGACACTGGAAAGTGAGAAAAATACATTCCGTACGGAAAATTTTGACGCTAATTCTTTTGCGCATAGAATTGAATAATCGAGTTGAGACCCATTAGTTTTTCCTATTTTGAACATATACAATGCCCGTGCCAAATTTTAAGTTTCTATGTGAGAAAATTGGATTCTGTACGTAAAATTTGGACGCTAATTCTTTTGCGCATAGAATTGAATAATCGAGTTAGGACCCATTAGCTTTTCCTATTTATGACATAATCAATGCTCGTGCCAAATTTCACGTTTCTATGACACTGGAAAGTGAGAAAAATACATTCCGTACGGAAAATTTTGACGCTAATTCTCTTGCGCATAGAATTGAATAATCGAGTTGAGACCCATTAGTTTTTCCTATTTTGAACATATACAATGCCCGTGCCAAATTTTAAGTTTCTATGTGAGAAAATTGGATTCCGTACGTAAAATTTGGAGGTTAATTCTTTTGCGCATAGAATTGAATAATCGAGTTGGGACCCATTAGCTTTTCCTATTTATGACATAATCAATGCTCGTGCCAAATTTCAAGTTTCTATGTGAGAAAATTGGATTCCGTACGTAAAATTTGGAGGCTAATTCTTTTGCACATAGAGTTGAAAAATCGAGTTGGGACCCATTAGCTTTTCCTATTTATGACATAATCAATGCTCGTGCCAAATTTCAAGTTTCTTTGTGAGAAAATTGGATTCCGTACATAAAATTCGGAGGCTAATTCTTTTGCACATAGAGTTGAAAAATTGAGTTGGGACCCATTAGCTTTTCCTATTTATGACATAATCAATGCTCGTGCCAAATTTCAAGTTTCTATGTGAGAAAATTGGATTCCGTACATAAAATTTGGAGGCTAATTCTTTTGCACATAGAATTGAATAATCCAGTTGGGACCCATTAGCTTTTCCTATTTATGACATAATCAATGCTCGTGCCAAATTTCACGTTTCTATGACACTGGAAAGTGAGAAAAATACATTCCATACGTAAAATTTTGACGCTAATTCTTTTGCACATAGAATTGAATAATCGAGTTAGGACCCATTAGCTTTTCCTATTTATGACATAATCAATGCTCGTGCCAAATTTCACGTTTCTATGACACTGGAAAGTGAGAAAAATACATTCCGTACGGAAAATTTTGACGCTAATTCTTTTGCGCATAGAATTGAATAATCGAGTTGAGACCCATTAGTTTTTCCTATTTTGAACATATACAATGCCCGTGCCAAATTTTAAGTTTCTATGTGAGAAAATTGGATTCTGTACGTAAAATTTGGACGCTAATTCTTTTGCGCATAGAATTGAATAATCGAGTTGGGACCCATTAGCTTTTCCTATTTATGACATAATCAATGCTCGTGCCAAATTTCAAGTTTCTTTGTGAGAAAATTGGATTCCGTACATAAAATTTGGAGGCTAATTCTTTTGCACATAGAGTTGAAAAATTGAGTTGGGACCCATTAGCTTTTCCTATTTATGACATAATCAATGCTCGTGCCAAATTTCAAGTTTCTATGTGAGAAAATTGGATTCCGTACATAAAATTTGGAGGCTAATTCTTTTGCACATACAATTGAATAATCGAGTTGGGACCCATTAGCTTTTCCTATTTATGACATAATCAATGCTCGTGCCAAATTTCACGTTTCTATGACACTGGAAAGTGAGAAAAATACATTCCATACGTAAAATTTTGACGCTAATTCTTTTGCACATAGAATTGAATAATCGAGTTAGGACCCATTAGCTTTTCCTATTTATGACATAATCAATGCCCGTGCCAAATTTTAAGTTTCTATGTGAGAAAATTACATTCCATACGTAAAACTTGGACGCTAATTCTTTTGCACATAGAATTGAATAATCGAGTTAGGACCCATTAGCTTTTCCTATTTATGACATAATCAATGCTCGTGCCAAATTTCACGTTTCTATGACACTGGAAAGTGAGAAAAATACATTCCGTACGGAAAATTTTGATGCTAATTCTTTTGCGCATAGAATTGAATAATCGAGTTGAGACCCATTAGTTTTTCCTATTTTGAACATATACAATACCCGTGCCAAATTTTAAATTTCTATGTGAGAAAATTGGATTCCGTACGTAAAATTCGGAGGCTAATTCTTTTGCACATAGAGTTGAAAAATCGAGTTGGGACCCATTAGCTTTTCCTATTTATGACATAATCAATGCTCGTGCCAAATTTCAGGTTTCTATGACACTGGAAAGTGAGAAAAATACTTTCCGTACGTTAAATTTTGATGCTAATTCTTTTGCGCATAGAATTGAATAATCGAGTTGGGACCCATTAGCTTTTCCTATTTATGACATAATCAATGCTCGTGCCAAATTTCAAGTTTCTATGTGAGAAAATTGGATACCGTACGTAAAATTTGGATGCTAATTCTTTTGCACATAGAATTGAATAATCGAGTTGGGACCCATTAGCTTTTCCTATTTATGACATAATCAATGCTCGTGCCAAATTTCACGTTTCTATGACACTGGAAAGTGAGAAAAATACATTCCATACGTAAAATTTTGACGCTAATTCTTTTGCACATAGAATTGAATAATCGAGTTAGGACCCATTAGCTTTTCCTATTTATGACATAATCAATGCTCGTGCCAAATTTCAAGTTTCTATGTGAGAAAATTGGATTCCGTACGTAAAATTTGGAGGCTAATTCTTTTGCACATAGAGTTGAAAAATCGAGTTGGGACCCATTAGCTTTTCCTATTTATGACATAATCAATGCCCGTGCCAAATTTTAAGTTTCTATGTGAGAAAATTGGATTCTGTACGTAAAATTTGGACGCTAATTCTTTTGCGCATAGAATTGAATAATCGAGTTGGGACCCATTAGCTTTTCCTATTTATGACATAATCAATGCTCGTGCCAAATTTCAAGTTTCTATGTGAGAAAATTGGATTCCGTACGTAAAATTTGGAGGCTAATTCTTTTGCACATAGAGTTGAAAAATCGAGTTGGGACCCATTAGCTTTTCCTATTTATGACATAATCAATGCTCGTGCCAAATTTCAAGTTTCTTTGTGAGAAAATTGGATTCCGTACATAAAATTTGGAGGCTAATTCTTTTGCACATAGAGTTGAAAAATTGAGTTGGGACCCATTAGCTTTTCCTATTTATGACATAATCAATGCTCGTGCCAAATTTCAAGTTTCTATGTGAGAAAATTGGATTCCGTACATAAAATTTGGAGGCTAATTCTTTTGCACATAGAATTGAATAATCGAGTTGGGACCCATTAGCTTTTCCTATTTATGACATAATCAATGCTCGTGCCAAATTTCACGTTTCTATGACACTGGAAAGTGAGAAAAATACATTCCATACGTAAAATTTTGACGCTAATTCTTTTGCACATAAAATTGAATAATTGAGTTAGGACCCATTAGCTTTTCCTATTTATGACATAATCAATGCTCGTGCCAAATTTCACGTTTCTATGACACTGGAAAGTGAGAAAAATACATTCCGTACGGAAACTTTTGACGCTAATTCTTTTGCGCATAGAATTGAATAATCGAGTTGAGACCCATTAGTTTTTCCTATTTTGAACATGTACAATGCCCGTGCCAAATTTTAAGTTTCTATGTGAGAAAATTGGATTCTGTACGTAAAATTAGGACGCTAATTCTTTTGCGCATAGAATTAAATAACGGAGTTGGGACCCATTAGCTTTTCCTATTTATGACATAATCAATGCTCGTGCCAAATTTCAAGTTTCTATGTGAGAAAATTGGATACCGTACGTAAAATTTGGATGCTTATTCTTTTGCACATAGAATTGAATAATCGAGTTGGGACCCATTAGCTTTTCCTATTTATGACATAATCAATGCTCGTGCCAAATTTCACGTTTCTATGACACTGGAAAGTGAGAAAAATACATTCCATACGTAAAATTTTGACGCTAATTCTTTTGCACATAGAATTGAATAATCGAGTTAGGACCCATTAGTTTTTCCTATTTAGAACATATTCAATGCCCATGCCAAATTTTACGTTTCTATGTGAGAAAATTGGATTGTGTACGTAAAATTTGGACGCTAATTCTTTTGCGCATAGAATTGAATAATCGAGTTGGGACCCATTAGCTTTTCCTATTTATGACATAATCAATGCTCGTGCCAAATTTCAAGTTTCTATGTGAGAAAATTGGATTCCGTACGTAAAATTTGGAGGCTAATTCTTTTGCACATAGAATTGAATAATCGAGTTGGGACCCATTAGCTTTTCCTATTTATGACATAATCAATGCTCGTGCCAAATTTCAAGTTTCTATGTGAGAAAATTGGATTCCGTACGTAAAATTTGAAGGTTAATTCTTTTGCACATAGAATTGAATAATCGAGTTAGGACTAGAGATGAGCGAACGCGTTCGTCCGAGCTTGATATTCGTGCGAATATTAGGGTGTTCGGGATGTTCGTTATTCGTGACGAACACCATGCGGTGTTCTGGTTACTTTCACTTCCTTCCCTGAGACGTTAGCGCGCTTTTCTGGCCAATTGAAAGACAGGGAAGGCATTACAACTTCCCCCTGCAACGTTTAAGCCCTATACCACCCCCCTGCTGTGAGTGGCTGGCGAGATCAGGTGTTCGCCTAATATAAAAGTCGGCCCCTCCCGCGGCTCGCCTCAGATGCGGTGTGAGTTAGATGAGGGACAGTGCTGTTTATACCGGAGCTGCTGTAGGGAAAGAATTGGTAGTTAGTGTAGGCTTCAAGACCCCCCAAAGGTCCTTATTAGGGCCACTGATAGCTGTGTGTTGGCTGCTGTTAGCAGTGGGATTTTTTTTTTTCTCAAAATCGCCTCTGCAGACCGTTGCACCTGGCATTAGGGACAGAAGTGCTGCATAGGCAGGGAGAGTGTTAGGAGTGAGTGTAGCCTTCAAGAACCTCAACGGTCCTTTCTAGGGCCATATTTATCCGTGTGCAGTACTGTCCAGGCTGCTGTTGGCTGTGCTGCATTTTTTTTGGGCTTCTCAAAATCGCCTCTGCAGAGCATTCCACCCTCCATTGATACTGCAGGGAAAGAATTGTATAGGCAGGGCCACAACACAGTTATTATTCATAGAATATACGCAGTGCTGCCTGTTGGTGGGAAAAAACTGAAAACAAATCTATTTGTCCAGCCTCTGTCCGTCCTTACGGGCGGTGGACACGTGTGAGCTGCGTGAAAAACATTGCTAAATCATACGCAGCCAGCTACGCTTTACTGCTGGGTTCGCCATTTGCTTTCCTTAATTGGGAAAAAAATACCTGCTCTCCAAGAGTTATAATAACTCTGCTACCCTCACGTTCTGTGACACATAAGCAGGGACACAGCACAGTTATTAAACTTCTCAGGTTCATTGAATATACGCAGTGCTGCCTGTTGGTGGGAAAAAACTGAAAACAAATCTATTTGTCCAGCCTGTGTCCGTCCTTACGCCTGTGGAGACGTGTGAGCTGCGTGAAAAACATTGCTAAATCATACGCACCCAGCTACGCTTTACTGCTGGGTTCGCCATTTGCTTTCCTTAATTGGGAAAAAAAATACCTGCTCTGCCACAGTTAATAACTCTGCTACCCTCACGTTCTGTGACACATAAGCAGGGACACAGCACAGTTATTAAACTTCTCAGGTTCATTGAATATACGCAGTGCTGCCTGTTGGTGGGAAAAAACTGAAAACAAATCTATTTGTCCAGCCTGTGTCCGTCCTTACGCCTGTGGAGACGTGTGAGCTGCGTGAAAAACATTGCTAAATCATACGCAGCCAGCTACGCTTTACTGCTGGGTTCGCCATTTGCTTTCCTTAATTGGGAAAAAAAATACCTGCTCTCCAAGAGTTATAATAACTCTGCTACCCTCACGTTCTGTGACACATAAGCAGGGACACAGCACAGTTATTAAACTTCTCAGGTTCATTGAATATACGCAGTGCTGCCTGTTGGTGGGAAAAAACTGAAAACAAATCTATTTGTCCAGCCTGTGTCCGTCCTTACGCCTGTGGAGACGTGTGAGCTGCGTGAAAAACATTGCTAAATCATACGCACCCAGCTACGCTTTACTGCTGGGTTCGCCATTTGCTTTCCTTAATTGGGAAAAAAAATACCTGCTCTGCCACAGTTAATAACTCTGCTACCCTCACGTTCTGTGACACATAAGCAGGGACACAGCACAGTTATTAAACTTCTCAGGTTCATTGAATATACGCAGTGCTGCCTGTTGGTGGGAAAAAAATGAAAACAAATCTATTTGTCCAGCCTGTGTCCGTCCTTACGCCTGTGGAGACGTGTGAGCTGCGTGAAAAACATTGCTAAATCATACGCACCCAGCTACGCTTTACTGCTGGGTTCGCCATTTGCTTTCCTTAATTGGGAAAAAAAATACCTGCTCTGCCACAGTTAATAACTCTGCTACCCTCACGTTCTGTGACACATAAGCAGGGACACAGCACAGTTATTAAACTTCTCAGGTTCATTGAATATACGCAGTGCTGCCTGTTGGTGGGAAAAAACTGAAAACAAATCTATTTGTCCAGCCTGTATCCGTCCTTACGCCTGTGGAGACGTGTGAGCTGCGTGAAAAACATTGCTAAATCATACGCAGCCAGCTACGCTTTACTGCTGGGTTCGCCATTTGCTTTCCTTAATTGGGAAAAAAAATACCTGCTCTGCCACAGTTAATAACTCTGCTACCCTCACGTTCTGTGACACATAAGCAGGGACACAGCACAGTTATTAAACTTCTCAGGTTCATTGAATATACGCAGTGCTGCCTGTTGGTGGGAAAAAACTGAAAACAAATCTATTTGTCCAGCCTGTGTCCGTCCTTACGCCTGTGGAGACGTGTGAGCTGCGTGAAAAACATTGCTAAATCATACGCAGCCAGCTACGCTTTACTGCTGGGTTCGCCATTTGCTTTCCTTAATTGGGAAAAAAAATACCTGCTCTCCAAGAGTTATAATAACTCTGCTACCCTCACGTTCTGTGACACATAAGCAGGGACACAGCACAGTTATTAAACTTAGATAATTCATTCACTAGAGGCAGTGGGGCCTTTCGTTTTCCAAAAAGGGCAAAAATTATATTTGGCCTGCAGTCTTGCGCCAATTTATTTCCTGCCTGTGAAATCAAATCACTGGTAATACAGCATACTGAGGGGTAGGGGTAGGCCTAGAGGACGTGGACGCGGCCGAGGACGCGGAGGGCCAAGTGAGGGTGTGGGCACAGGCCAAGCTCCTGATCCAGGTGTGTCGCAGCCGACTGCTGCGCGATTAGGAGAGAGGCACGTTTCTGGCGTCCCCACATTCATCGCCCAATTAATGGGTCCACGCGGGAGACGGTTATTAGAAAATGAGCAGTGTGAGCAGGTCCTGTCCTGGATGGCAGAAAGTGCTTCGAGCAACCTATCGTCTACCCGCAGTTCTGCGCCGTCCACTGCTGCCAATCCGAATCCTCTGTCTGCTGCTCCTCCTTCCTCCCAGCCTCCTCACTCCACTACAATGACACCTGCTCAGGAGCGGGAACACTCCCAGGAACTGTTCTCGGGCCCCTGCTTAGATTGGGCAGCAGCGGTTCCTCTCCCACCAGAGGAGTTTATCGTCACTGATGCCCAACCATTCGAAAGTTCCCGGGGTCCGGGGGAAGAGGCTGGGGACTTCCGCCAACTGTCTCAACAACTTTCTGTGGGTCAGGAGGACGATGACGATCAGACACAGTTGTCTTGCAGTGAGGTAGTAGTAAGGGCAGTAAGTCCCAGGGAGCAGCGCACAGAGGATTCGGAGGAAGAGCAGCAGGACGATGAGGTGACTGACCCCACCTGGTGTGCAACGCTTACTCAGGAGGACAGGTCTTCAGAGGGGGAGTCAAGGGCATCAGCAGGGCAGGTTGCAAGAGGCAGTGCAGTGGCCAGGGGTAGAGGCAGGGCCAGACCGAATAATCCACCAAGTGTTTCCCAAAGCGCCCCCTCGCGCCATGCCACCCTGTGGAGGCCGAGGTGCTCTAAGGTCTGGCAGTTTTTCA
The DNA here is from genome assembly GCF_035609145.1 of Eleutherodactylus coqui. Classification (NCBI taxonomy): domain Eukaryota; kingdom Metazoa; phylum Chordata; class Amphibia; order Anura; family Eleutherodactylidae; genus Eleutherodactylus; species Eleutherodactylus coqui. Next base: position 48,764,543 of record NC_089844.1, on the reverse strand, counting down.
CAGAGACGCCTGACGACCGACGAACAGTGGTGTGCAACCTTTGTCGCGCAAAGCTCAGCCGGGGAGCCAACACCAACAGCCTCACCACCACCACCATGCGCAGACATATGATGGCCAAGCACCCCGCAAGGTGGGACAAAGGCCGTTCACCGCCTCCGGTTTGCACCCCTGCCTCTCCCCCTGTGCCCCAACCTGCCACTGAGATGCAACCCCCCTCTCAGGACACAGGCACTACCGCCTCATGGCCTGCACCCACACCCTCATCTCCGCTGTCCTCGGCCCCATCCAGCAGTGTAGTTCAGCGCACCGTTCAGCCGTCGCTTGCGCAAGTGTTCGAGCGCAAGCGCAAGTACGCCGCCACGCACCCGCACGCTCAAACGTTAACCGTCCGCATCGCAAAATTCATCAGCCTTGAGATGCTGCCGTATAGGGTTGTGGAAACGGAGTCCTTCAAAAGTATCATGGAGGCGGCGGCCCCGCGCTACTCAGTTCCCAGTCGCCACTACTTTTCCCGATGTGCCGTCCCAGCCCTGCACGACCACGTCTCCCGCAACATTGTGCGCGCCCTCACCAACGCGGTTACTGCCACGGTCCACTTAACTACGGACACGTGGACAAGCACAGGCGGGCAGGGCCACTACATCTCCCTGACGGCACATTGGGTGAATTTAGTGGAGGCTGGGACAGAGTCAGAGCCTGGGACCGCTCACGTCCTACCCACCCCCAGAATTGCGGGCCCCAGCTCGGTGCTGGTATCTGCGGAGGTGTATGCTTCCTCCACTAAAGCACCCTCCTCCTCCTCCTCTGTCTCACAATCAAGATGTGTTAGCAGCAGCATGTCGCCAGCAGTCGGTGTCGCGCGGTGTGGCAGCACAGCGGTGGGCAAGCGTCAGCAGGCCGTGCTGAAACTACTCAGCTTAGGCGATAAGAGGCACACGGCCCACGAACTGCTGCAGGGTCTGACACAGCAGACCGACCGCTGGCTTGCGCCGCTGAGCCTCCAACCGGGCATGGTCGTGTGTGACAACGGCCGTAACCTGGTGGCGGCTCTGCAGCTCGGCAGCCTCACGCACGTGCCATGCCTGGCCCACGTCTTTAATTTGGTGGTTCAGCGGTTTCTGAAAAGCTACCCACGCTTGTCAGACCTGCTCGTAAAGGCGCGCCGGCTCTGCGCACATTTCCGCAAGTCCCACACGGACGCTGCCACCCTGCGCACCCTGCAACATCACTTTAAGCTGCCAGTGCACCGACTGCTGTGCGACGTGCCCACACGGTGGAACTCTACGCTCCACATGTTGGCCAGGCTCTATGAACAGCGTAGAGCTATAGTCGAATACCAACTCCAACATGGGCGGCGCAGTGGGAGTCAGCCTCCTCAATTCCTTTCAGAAGAGTGGGCCTGGTTGGCAGACATCTGCCATGTCCTTGGTAATTTTGAGGAGTCTACCCAGGTGGTGAGCGGCGATGCTACAATCATTAGCGTCACCATTCCTCTGCTATGCATCTTGAGAAATTCCCTGCAAACCATAAAGGCAGCTGCTTTGCGCTCGGAAACGGGGGCGGGGGAAGACAGTATGCCGCTGGATAGTCAGGGCACCCTCCTGTCTATTTCTCAGCGCGTACAGGAGGAGGAGGAGGAGCATGAGGAGGATGAGGAGGAGGGGGAAGAGACAGCTTGGCCCGCTGCTGACGGTACACCGGCTGATTGCCTGTCATCCTTTCAGCGTGTATGGCCTGAGGAGGAGGAGGAGGAGGAGGATCCTGATAGTGATCTTCCTAGTGAAGACAGCCATGTGTTGCGTACAGGTACCCTGGCACACATGGCTGACTTCATGTTAGGATGCCTTTCTCGTGACCCTCGCGTTGCACGCATTCTGGCCACTACGGATTACTGGGTGTACACACTGCTCGATCCACGGTATAAGGAGAACCTGCCCACTCTGATTCCCGAAGAGGAAAGGGGTTCGAGAGTGTTGCTATACCACAGGACCCTTGCGGACAAGCTGATGGTAAAATTCCCAGCCGACAGCGCTAGTGGCAGAAGGCGCAGTTCCGAGGGCCATGTTGCAGGGGATGTGCGTAGATCGAGCAGCATGTACATCCCAGGCAGTGCAACAGTCTTTAAGGGCCTGGCCAGCTTTATGGCTCCCCACCAAGACTGTGTCACCGCTCCCCAGTCACGGCTGAGTCGGCGGGAGCACTGCAAAAGGATGGTGAGGGAGTACGTAGCGGATCGCACGACCATCCTTGGTGACGCCTCTGCCCCCTACAACTACTGGGTGTCGAAGCTGGACACGTGGCCTGAACTAGCCCTGTATGCCCTTGAGGTGCTTGCTTGTCCTGCGGCTAGCGTGTTGTCGGAGAGGGTGTTTAGTGCGGCTGGGGGAATCATCACAGATAAGCGTAGCCGCTTGTCAACCGACAGTGCCGACAGGCTAACACTCATCAAGATGAACAAAGGCTGGATTTCCCCAGACTTCTGTTCTCCACCAGCGGACAGCAGCGATACGTAAGCAATACGTAGGCTGCACCCGCGGATGGAAGCTACGTTCTCTCTCACCATCCAAAACGGGGACATTTCTGCTTCATCAATCTGTGTCTAATATTCCTCCTCCTCCTCCTCCTGCTCCACCTCCTGAAACCTCACGTAATCACGCTGAACGGGCAATTTTTCTTAGGGCCACAAGGCTCACTCAAATAATTTTTCAGAACAATTTTTATAAGTTTCAATGCGCTTAAAAGCATTGGAACTTTAACTTGAACCAATTTTTCGTTACACTGGGCTGCCTCCAGGCCTAGTTACCACTTAAGCCACATTAACCAAAGCGATTAATGGGTTTCACCTGCCCTCTTGGCTGGCCATGGCCAATTTTTGGGATGTACATTAGTACTGTTGATACAGCAATTTTTGTGGGCCCTCGCCTACAGTGTAATCAAATTAATTTTTAGCCCACCTGCATTACAGCTGACGTTACCTCAGCTGTGTTGGGCAATGCAATGGGATATTTCTATGTACCGCCGGTGGCTTCCTGGCACCCACCCAGGCAGTGGGTCCACAGGGAGTTAAACCTACATGTGTCCACTTGTAAAGAATCCCAGTCTGACTGGGGCATGCAGTGTGGGCCGAAGCCCACCTGTATTACGCACGACATTACTACCTCAGCTGTGTTGGGCAATGCAATGGGATATTTTTGTGTACCGCCGGTGGGTTCCAGGGAGCCACCCATGCTGTAGGTGCACACTGAGTTTTTAATACATCTGTACACTTCTAAAGAACCCGTCTGACTGGGGCATGCAGTGTGGGCCGAAGCCCACCTGTATTACGCACGACATTACTACCTCAGCTGTGTTGGGCAATGCAATGGGATATTTTTGTGTACCGCCGGTGGGTTCCAGGGAGCCACCCATGCTGTAGGTGCACACTGAGTTTTTAATACATCTGTACACTTCTAAAGAACCCGTCTGACTGGGGCATGCAGTGTGGGCCGAAGCCCACCTGTATTACGCACGACATTACTACCTCAGCTGTGTTGGGCAATGCAATGGGATATTTCTATGTACCGCCGGTGGCTTCCTGGCACCCACCCAGGCAGTGGGTCCACAGGGAGTTAAACCTACATGTGTCCACTTGTAAAGAACCCCAGTCTGACTGGGGCATGCAGTGTGGGCCGAAGCCCACCTGCATTAAGCACGACATTACTACCTCAGCTGTGTTGGGCAATGCAATGGGATATTTCTGTGTACCGCCGGTGGGTTCCAGGGAGCCACCCATGCTGTGGGTCGACAGGGACTTCACAATAGGGAGTTGTACCTGCCTGTGTCTATGAATTAAAAAGCCCGGTCTGACTGGGGCATGCAGACACCTTGACAGAATGAATAGTGTGTGGCACATAGGTTCCCCATTGCTATGCCCACGTGTGCAGCTCCTGATGGCGGTGGCACAGGATTCTATTTCTCATTGCTTCTGTACAGCATTGTGGGCTATCGCTCCGCCACTTTTAAAGAGGGTCGCTGCCTAGCCGTGCCAACCTCTGCAGTGTATGCCTGCGGTCCCTCGTCATGGCAGACGCAATTCTAAATAGACATGAGCGTGGTGTGGCATGAGGGCAGCTGAAGGCTGCGCAGGGACACTTTGGTGTGCGCTGTGGGGGGGAGGGGGTGCGGTTGGGCAGCATGTAACTCAGGAGAAGTGGCAGTGGAGTGTCATGCAGGCAGTGATTGTGCTTTGTTGGAGGTAGTGTGGTGCTTAGCAAAGGTATGCCATGCTAATGAGCGCTTTTCAGAAGTAAAAGTTGTTGGGAGGGGGGGGGGGGGCCCACTCTTGCCGCTATTGTGGCTTAATAGTGGGACCTGTGAACTTAGGATGCAGCCCAACATGTAGCCCCTCGCCTGCCCTATCCGTCACTGTGTCATTCCCATCACTTTCCTGAATTGCCCAGATTTTCACACATGAAAACCTTAGCGAGCATCGGCGAAATACAAAAATGTTCTGGTCGCCCATTGACTTCAATGGGGTTCGTTGTTCGAAACGAACCCTCGAGCATCACGGGAAGTTCGTTACGAATAACGAACACCCGAACATTTTGGTGTTCGCTCATCTCTAGTTAGGACCCATTAGCTTTTCTTATTTATGACATAATCAATGCCCGTGCCAAATTTTAAGTTTCTATGTGAGAAAATTACATTCCGTACGTAACATTTGGACGCTAATTCTTTTGCGCATAGAATTAAATAACGGAGTTGGGACCCATTAGCTTTTCCTATTTATGACATAATCAATGCTCGTGCCAAATTTCAAGTTTCTATGTGAGAAAATTGGATTCCGTACGTAAAATTTGGATGCTAATTCTTTTGCACATAGAATTGAATAATCGAGTTGGGACCCATTAGCTTTTCCTATTTATGACATAATCAATGCTCGTGCCAAATTTCACGTTTCTATGACACTGGAAAGTGAGAAAAATACATTCCATACGTAAAATTTTGTCGCTAATTCTTTTGCACATAGAATTGAATAATTGAGTTAGGACCCATTAGCTTTTCCTATTTATGACATAATCAATGCTCGTGCCAAATTTCACGTTTCTATGACACTGGAAAGTGAGAAAAATACATTCCGTACGGAAAATTTGACGCTAATTCTTTTGCGCATAGAATTGAATAATCGAGTTGAGACCCATTAGTTTTTCCTATTTTGAACATATACAATGCCCGTGCCAAATTTTAAGTTTCTATGTGAGAAAATTGGATTCTGTACGTAAAATTTGGACGCTAATTCTTTTGCGCATAGAATTGAATAATCGAGTTGGGACCCATTAGCTTTTCCTATTTATGACATAATCAATGCTCGTGCCAAATTTCAAGTTTCTATGTGAGAAAATTGGATTCCGTACGTAAAATTTGGAGGCTAATTCTTTTGCACATAGAGTTGAAAAATCGAGTTGGGACCCATTAGCTTTTCCTATTTATGACATAATCAATGCTCGTGCCAAATTTCAAGTTTCTATGTGAGAAAATTGGATTCCGTACATAAAATTTGGAGGCTAATTCTTTTGCACATAGAATTGAATAATCGAGTTGGACTCATTAGCTTTTCCTATTTATAACATAATCAATGCTCGTGCCAAATTTCACGTTTCTATGACACTGGAAAGTGAGAAAAATACATTCCGTACGTTAAATTTTGACGCTAATTCTTTTGCTCATAGAATTGAATAATCGAGTTGGGACCCATTAGTTTTTCCTATTTAGAACATATTCAATGCCGTGCCAAATTTTACGTTTCTATGTGAGAAAATTGGATTGTGTACGTAAAATTTGGATGCTAATTCTTTTGCGCATAGAATTGAATAATCGAGTTGGGACCCATTAGCTTTTCCTATTTATGACATAATCAATGCTCGTGCCAAATTTCAAGTTTCTATGTGAGAAAATTGGATTCCGTACGTAAAATTTGGAGGTTAATTCTTTTGCACATAGAATTGAATAATCGAGTTGGGACCCATTAGCTTTTCCTATTTATGACATAATCAATGCTCGTGCCAAATTTCAAGTTTCTATGTGAGAAAATTGGATTCCGTACATAAAGTTTGAAGGCTAATTCTTTTGCACATAGAATTGAATAATCGAGTTAGGACCCATTAGCTTTTCTTATTTATGACATAATCAATGCCCGTGCCAAATTTTAAGTTTCTATGTGAGAAAATTACATTCCGTACGTAACATTTGGATGCTAATTCTTTTGCGCATAGAATTAAATAACGGAGTTGGGACCCATTAGCTTTTCCTATTTATGACATAATCAATGCTCGTGCCAAATTTCAACTTTCTTTGTGAAAAAATTGGATTCTGTATGTAAAATTTAGACGCTATTTCTTTTGCACATAGAATTGAATAATCTAGTTAGGACCCATTAGCTTTTCCTATTTATGACATAATCAATGCCCGTGCCAAATTTTAAGTTTCTATGTGAGAAAATTACATTCCATACGTAAAACTTGGACGCTAATTCTTTTGCACATAGAATTGAATAATCGAGTTAGGACCCATTAGCTTTTCCTATTTATGACATAATCAATGCTCGTGCCAAATTTCACGTTTCTATGACACTGGAAAGTGAGAAAAATACATTCCATACGTAAAATTTTGACGCTAATTCTTTTGCACATAGAATTGAATAATCGAGTTAGGACCCATTAGCTTTTCCTATTTATGACATAATCAATGCCCGTGCCAAATTTTAAGTTTCTATGTGAGAAAATTACATTCCATACGTAAAACTTGGACGCTAATTCTTTTGCACATAGAATTGAATAATCGAGTTAGGACCCATTAGCTTTTCCTATTTATGACATAATCAATGCTCGTGCCAAATTTCACGTTTCTATGACACTGGAAAGTGAGAAAAATACATTCCGTACGGAAAATTTTGATGCTAATTCTTTTGCGCATAGAATTGAATAATCGAGTTGAGACCCTTTAGTTTTTCCTATTTTGAACATATACAATACCCGTGCCAAATTTTAAGTTTCTATGTGAGAAAATTGGATTCCGTACGTAAAATTCGGAGGCTAATTCTTTTGCACATAGAGTTGAAAAATCGAGTTGGGACCCATTAGCTTTTCCTATTTATGACATAATCAATGCTCGTGCCAAATTTCAGGTTTCTATGACACTGGAAAGTGAGAAAAATACTTTCCGTACGTTAAATTTTGATGCTAATCCTTTTGCGCATAGAATTGAATAATCGAGTTGGGACCCATTAGCTTTTCCTATTTATGACATAATCAATGCTCGTGCCAAATTTCAAATTTCTATGTGAGAAAATTGGATACCGTACGTAAAATTTGGATGCTAATTCTTTTGCACATAGAATTGAATAATCGAGTTGGGACCCATTAGCTTTTCCTATTTATGACATAATCAATGCTCGTGCCAAATTTCACGTTTCTATGACACTGGAAAGTGAGAAAAATACATTCCATACGTAAAATTTTGACGCTAATTCTTTTGCACATAGAATTGTATAATCGAGTTAGGACCCATTAGCTTTTCCTATTTATGACATAATCAATGCTCGTGCCATATTTCACGTTTCTATGACACTGGAAAGTGAGAAAAATACATTCCGTACGGAAAATTTTGACGCTAATTCTTTTGCGCATAGAATTGAATAATCGAGTTGAGACCCATTAGTTTTTCCTATTTTGAACATATACAATGCCCGTGCCAAATTTTAAGTTTCTATGTGAGAAAATTGGATTCTGTACGTAAAATTTGGACGCTAATTCTTTTGCGCATAGAATTGAATAATCGAGTTGGGACCCATTAGCTTTTCCTATTTATGACATAATCAATGCTCGTGCCAAATTTCAAGTTTCTATGTGAGAAAATTGGATTCCGTACGTAAAATTTGGAGGCTAATTTTTTTGCACATAGAATTGAATAATCGAGGTGGGACCCATTAGCTTTTCCTATTTATGACATAATCAATGCTCGTGCCAAATTTCACGTTTCTATGACACTGGAAAGTGAGAAAAATACATTCCGTACGTTAAATTTTGACGCTAATTCTTTTGCGCATTGAATTGAATAATCGAGTTGGGACCCATTAGTTTTTCCTATTTAGAACATATTCAATGTCCGTGCCAAATTTTACGTTTCTATGTGAGAAAATTGGATTGTGTACGTAAAATGTGGACGCTAATTCTTTTGCGCATAGAATTGAATAATCGAGTTGGGACCCATTAGCTTTTCCTATTTATGACATAATCAATGCTCGTGCCAAATTTCAAGTTTCTATGTGAGAAAATTGGATTCCGTACGTAAAATTTGGAGGCTAATTCTTTTGCACATAGAATTGAATAATCGAGTTGGGACCCATTAGCTTTTCCTATTTATGACATAATCAATGCTCGTGCCAAATTTCAAGTTTCTATGTGAGAAAATTGGATTCCGTACGTAAAATTTGGAGGCTAATTCTTTTGCACATAGAATTGAATAATCGAGTTAGGACCCATTAGCTTTTCTTATTTATGACTTAATCAATGCCCGTTCCAAATTTTAAGTTTCTATGTGAAAAAATTACATTCCGTACATAACATTTGGATGCTAATTCTTTTGCACATAGAATTAAATACCGGAGTTGGGACCCATTAGCTTTTCCTATTTATGACATAATCAATGCTCGTGCCAAATTTCACGTTTCTATGACACTGGAAAGTGAGAAAAATACATTCCATACGTAAAATTTTGACGCTAATTCTTTTGCACATAGAATTGAATAATCGAGTTAGGACCCATTAGCTTTTCCTATTTATGACATAATCAATGCCCGTGCCAAATTTTAAGTTTCTATGTGAGAAAATTACATTCCATACGTAAAACTTGGACGCTAATTCTTTTGCACATAGAATTGAATAATCGAGTTAGGACCCATTAGCTTTTCCTATTTATGACATAATCAATGCTCGTGCCAAATTTCACGTTTCTATGACACTGGAAAGTGAGAAAAATACATTCCGTACGGAAAATTTTGATGCTAATTCTTTTGCGCATAGAATTGAATAATCGAGTTGAGACCCTTTAGTTTTTCCTATTTTGAACATATACAATACCCGTGCCAAATTTTAAGTTTCTATGTGAGAAAATTGGATTCCGTACGTAAAATTCGGAGGCTAATTCTTTTGCACATAGAGTTGAAAAATCGAGTTGGGACCCATTAGCTTTTCCTATTTATGACATAATCAATGCTCATGCCAAATTTCAGGTTTCTATGACACTGGAAAGTGAGAAAAATACTTTCCGTACGTTAAATTTTGATGCTAATCCTTTTGCGCATAGAATTGAATAATCGAGTTGGGACCCATTAGCTTTTCCTATTTATGACATAATCAATGCTCGTGCCAAATTTCAAATTTCTATGTGAGAAAATTGGATACCGTACGTAAAATTTGGATGCTAATTCTTTTGCACATAGAATTGAATAATCGAGTTGGGACCCATTAGCTTTTCCTATTTATGACATAATCAATGCTCGTGCCAAATTTCACGTTTCTATGACACTGGAAAGTGAGAAAAATACATTCCATACGTAAAATTTTGACGCTAATTCTTTTGCACATAGAATTGAATAATCGAGTTAGGACCCATTAGCTTTTCCTATTTATGACATAATCAATGCTCGTGCCAAATTTCACGTTTCTATGACACTGGAAAGTGAGAAAAATACATTCCGTACGGAAAATTTTGACGCTAATTCTTTTGCGCATAGAATTGAATAATCGAGTTGAGACCCATTAGTTTTTCCTATTTTGAACATATACAATGCCCGTGCCAAATTTTAAGTTTCTATGTGAGAAAATTGGATTCTGTACGTAAAATTTGGACGCTAATTCTTTTGCGCATAGAATTGAATAATCGAGTTGGGACCCATTAGCTTTTCCTATTTATGACATAATCAATGCTCGTGCCAAATTTCACGTTTCTATGACACTGGAAAGTGAGAAAAATACATTCCGTACGTTAAATTTTGACGCTAATTCTTTTGCGCATTGAATTGAATAATCGAGTTGGGACCCATTAGTTTTTCCTATTTAGAACATATTCAATGTCCGTGCCAAATTTTACGTTTCTATGTGAGAAAATTGGATTGTGTACGTAAAATGTGGACGCTAATTCTTTTGCGCATAGAATTGAATAATCGAGTTGGGACCCATTAGCTTTTCCTATTTATGACATAATCAATGCTCGTGCCAAATTTCAAGTTTCTATGTGAGAAAATTGGATTCCGTACGTAAAATTTGGAGGCTAATTCTTTTGCACATAGAATTGAATAATCGAGTTGGGACCCATTAGCTTTTCCTATTTATGACATAATCAATGCTCGTGCCAAATTTCAAGTTTCTATGTGAGAAAATTGGATTCCGTACGTAAAATTTGGAGGCTAATTCTTTTGCACATAGAATTGAATAATCGAGTTAGGACCCATTAGCTTTTCTTATTTATGACTTAATCAATGCCCGTTCCAAATTTTAAGTTTCTATGTGAAAAAATTACATTCCGTACATAACATTTGGATGCTAATTCTTTTGCACATAGAATTAAATACCGGAGTTGGGACCCATTAGCTTTTCCTATTTATGACATAATCAATGCTCGTGCCAAATTTCACGTTTCTATGACACTGGAAAGTGAGAAAAATACATTCCATACGTAAAATTTTGACGCTAATTCTTTTGCACATAGAATTGAATAATCGAGTTAGGACCCATTAGCTTTTCCTATTTATGACATAATCAATGCCCGTGCCAAATTTTAAGTTTCTATGTGAGAAAATTACATTCCATACGTTAAACTTGGACGCTAATTCTTTTGCACATAGAATTGAATAATCGAGTTAGGACCCATTAGCTTTTCTTATTTATGACATAATCAATGCTCGTGCCAAATTTCACGTTTCTATGACACTGGAAAGTGAGAAAAATACATTCCGTACGGAAAATTTAGACGCTATTTCTTTTGCACATATAATTGAATAATCTAGTTAGGACCCATTAGCTTTTCCTATTTATGACATAATCAATGCCCGTGCCAAATTTTAAGTTTCTATGTGAGAAAATTACATTCAATACGTAAAACTTGGACGCTAATTCTTTTGTGCCTAGAATTAAATAACGGAGTTGGGACCCTTTAGCTTTTCCTATTTATGACATAATCAATGCCCATGCCAAATTTCAAGTTTCTATGTGAGAAAATTGGATTCCGTACATTAAATTTGGAGGCTAATTCTTTTGCACATAGAATTGAATAATCGAGTTGAGACCCATTAGTTTTTCCTATTTTGAACATATACAATGCCCGTGCCAAATTTTAAGTTTCTATGTGAGAAAATTGGGTTCTGTACGTAAAATTTGGAAGCTAATTCTTTTGCGCATAGAATTGAATAATCGAGTTGGGACCCATTAGCTTTTCCTATTTATGACATAATCAATGCTCGTGCCAAATTTCAAGTTTCTATGTGAGAAAATTGGATTCCGTACGTAAAATTTGGAGGCTAATTCTTTTGCACATAGAGTTGAAAAATCGAGTTGGGACCCATTAGCTTTTCCTATTTATGACATATTCAATGCTCGTGCCAAATTTCAAGTTTCTAAGTGAGAAAATTGGATTCCGTACATAAAATTTGGAGGCTAATTCTTTTGCACATAGAATTGAATAATCGAGTTGGGACCCATTAGCTTTTCCTATTTATGACATAATCAATGCTCGTGCCAAATTTCACGTTTCTATGACACTGGAAAGTGAGAAAAATACATTCCGTACGTTAAATTTTGACGCTAATTCTTTTGCGCATAGAATTGAATAATCGAGTTGGGACCCATTAGCTTTTCCTATTTATGACATAATCAATGCTCGTGCCAAATTTCAAATTTCTATGTGAGAAAATTGGATTCCGTACGTAAAATTTGGAGGCTAATTCTTTTGCACATAGAATTGAATAATCGAGTTGGGACCCATTAGCTTTTCCTATTTATGACATAATCAATGCTCGTGCCAAATTTCAAGTTTCTATGTGAGAAAATTGGATTCCGTACATAAAATTTGGAGGCTAATTCTTTTGCACATAGAATTGAATAATCGAGTTGGACTCATTAGCTTTTCCTATTTATAACATAATCAATGCTCGTGCCAAATTTCACGTTTCTATGACACTGGAAAGTGAGAAAAATACATTCCGTACGTTAAATTTTGACGCTAATTCTTTTGCTCATAGAATTGAATAATCGAGTTGGGACCCATTAGTTTTTCCTATTTAGAACATATTCAATGCCCGTGCCAAATTTTACGTTTCTATGTGAGAAAATTGGATTGTGTACGTAAAATTTGGATGCTAATTCTTTTGCGCATAGAATTGTATAATCGAGTTGGGACCCATTAGCTTTTCCTATTTATGACATAATCAATGCTCGTGCCAAATTTCAAGTTTCTATGTGAGAAAATTGGATTCCGTACGTAAAATTTGGAGGTTAATTCTTTTGCACATAGAATTGAATAATCGAGTTGGGACCCATTAGCTTTTCCTATTTATGACATAATCAATGCTCGTGCCAAATTTCAAGTTTCTATGTGAGAAAATTGGATTCCGTACGTAAAGTTTGAAGGCTAATTCTTTTGCACATAGAATTGAATAATCGAGTTAGGACCCATTAGCTTTTCTTATTTATGACATAATCAATGCCCGTGCCAAATTTTAAGTTTCTATGTGAGAAAATTACATTCCGTACGTAACATTTGGACGCTAATTCTTTTGCGCATAGAATTAAATAACGGAGTTGGGACCCATTAGCTTTTCCTATTTATGACATAATCAATGCTCGTGCCAAATTTCAACTTTCTATGTGAAAAAATTGGATTCTGTATGTAAAATTTAGACGCTATTTCTTTTGCACATAGAATTGAATAATCTAGTTAGGACCCATTAGCTTTTCCTATTTATGACATAATCAATGCCCGTGCCAAATTTTAAGTTTCTATGTGAGAAAATTACATTCCATACGTAAAACTTGGACGCTAATTCTTTTGCACATAGAATTGAATAATCGAGTTAGGACCCATTAGCTTTTCCTATTTATGACATAATCAATGCTCGTGCCAAATTTCACGTTTCTATGACACTTGAAAGTGAGAAAAATACATTCCATACGTAAAATTTTGACGCTAATTCTTTTGCACATAGAATTGAATAATCGAGTTAGGACCCATTAGCTTTTCCTATTTATGACATAATCAATGCCCGTGCCAAATTTTAAGTTTCTATGTGAGAAAATTACATTCCATACGTTAAACTTGGACGCTAATTCTTTTGCACATAGAATTGAATAATCGAGTTAGGACCCATTAGCTTTTCTTATTTATGACATAATCAATGCTCGTGCCAAATTTCACGTTTCTATGACACTGGAAAGTGAGAAAAATACATTCCGTACGGAAAATTTAGACGCTATTTCTTTTGCACATATAATTGAATAATCTAGTTAGGACCCATTAGCTTTTCCTATTTATGACATAATCAATGCCCGTGCCAAATTTTAAGTTTCTATGTGAGAAAATTACATTCAATACGTAAAACTTGGACGCTAATTCTTTTGTGCCTAGAATTAAATAACGGAGTTGGGACCCTTTAGCTTTTCCTATTTATGACATAATCAATGCCCATGCCAAATTTCAAGTTTCTATGTGAGAAAATTGGATTCCGTACATAAAATTTGGAGGCTAATTCTTTTGCACATAGAATTGAATAATCGAGTTGAGACCCATTAGTTTTTCCTATTTTGAACATATACAATGCCCGTGCCAAATTTTAAGTTTCTATGTGAGAAAATTGGGTTCTGTACGTAAAATTTGGAAGCTAATTCTTTTGCGCATAGAATTGAATAATCGAGTTGGGACCCATTAGCTTTTCCTATTTATGACATAATCAATGCTCGTGCCAAATTTCAAGTTTCTATGTGAGAAAATTGGATTCCGTACGTAAAATTTGGAGGCTAATTCTTTTGCACATAGAGTTGAAAAATCGAGCTGGGACCCATTAGCTTTTCCTATTTATGACATATTCAATGCTCGTGCCAAATTTCAAGTTTCTAAGTGAGAAAATTGGATTCCGTACATAAAATTTGGAGGCTAATTCTTTTGCACATAGAATTGAATAATCGAGTTGGGACCCATTAGCTTTTCCTATTTATGACATAATCAATGCTCGTGCCAAATTTCACGTTTCTATGACACTGGAAAGTGAGAAAAATACATTCCGTACGTTAAATTTTGACGCTAATTCTTTTGCGCATAGAATTGAATAATCGAGTTGGGACCCATTAGCTTTTCCTCTTTATGACATAATCAATGCTCGTGCCAAATTTCAAATTTCTATGTGAGAAAATTGGATTCCGTACGTAAAATTTGGAGGCTAATTCTTTTGCACATAGAATTGAATAATCTAGTTAGGACCCATTAGCTTTTCCTATTTATGACATAATCAATGCCCGTGCCAAATTTTAAGTTTCTATGTGAGAAAATTACATTCAATACGTAAAACTTGGACGCTAATTCTTTTGTGCCTAGAATTAAATAACGGAGTTGGGACCCTTTAGCTTTTCCTATTTATGACATAATCAATGCCCATGCCAAATTTCAAGTTTCTATGTGAGAAAATTGGATTCCGTACATAAAATTTGGAGGCTAATTCTTTTGCACATAGAATTGAATAATCGAGTTGAGACCCATTAGTTTTTCCTATTTTGAACATATACAATGCCCGTGCCAAATTTTAAGTTTCTATGTGAGAAAATTGGGTTCTGTACGTAAAATTTGGAAGCTAATTCTTTTGCGCATACAATTGAATAATCGAGTTGGGACCCATTAGCTTTTCCTATTTATGACATAATCAATGCTCGTGCCAAATTTCAAGTTTCTATGTGAGAAAATTGGATTCCGTACGTAAAATTTGGAGGCTAATTCTTTTGCACATAGAGTTGAAAAATCGAGTTGGGACCCATTAGCTTTTCCTATTTATGACATATTCAATGCTCGTGCCAAATTTCAAGTTTCTAAGTGAGAAAATTGGATTCCGTACATAAAATTTGGAGGCTAATTCTTTTGCACATAGAATTGAATAATCGAGTTGGGACCCATTAGCTTTTCCTATTTATGACATAATCAATGCTCGTGCCAAATTTCACGTTTCTATGACACTGGAAAGTGAGAAAAATACATTCCGTACGTTAAATTTTGACGCTAATTCTTTTGCGCATAGAATTGAATAATCGAGTTGGGACCCATTAGCTTTTCCTATTTATGACATAATCAATGCTCGTGCCAAATTTCAAATTTCTATGTGAGAAAATTGGATTCCGTACGTAAAATTTGGAGGCTAATTCTTTTGCACATAGAATTGAATAATCGAGTTGGGACCCATTAGCTTTTCCTATTCATGACATAATCAATGCTCGTGCCAAATTTCAAGTTTCTATGTGAGAAAATTGGATTCCGTACATAAAATTTGGAGGCTAATTCTTTTGCACATAGAATTGAATAATCGAGTTGGACTCATTAGCTTTTCCTATTTATAACATAATCAATGCTCGTGCCAAATTTCACGTTTCTATGACACTGGAAAGTGAGAAAAATACATTCCGTACGTTAAATTTTGACGCTAATTCTTTTGCTCATAGAATTGAATAATCGAGTTGGGACCCATTAGTTTTTCCTATTTAGAACATATTCAATGCCCGTGCCAAATTTTACGTTTCTATGTGAGAAAATTGGATTGTGTACGTAAAATTTGGATGCTAATTCTTTTGCGCATAGAATTGAATAATCGAGTTGGGACCCATTAGCTTTTCCTATTTATGACATAATCAATGCTCGTGCCAAATTTCAAGTTTCTATGTGAGAAAATTGGATTCCGTACGTAAAATTTGGAGGTTAATTCTTTTGCACATAGAATTGAATAATCGAGTTGGGACCCATTAGCTTTTCCTATTTATGACATAATCAATGCTCGTGCCAAATTTCAAGTTTCTATGTGAGAAAATTGGATTCCGTACGTAAAGTTTGAAGGCTAATTCTTTTGCACATAGAATTGAATAATCGAGTTAGGACCCATTAGCTTTTCTTATTTATGACATAATCAATGCCCGTGCCAAATTTTAAGTTTCTATGTGAGAAAATTACATTCCGTACGTAACATTTGGACGCTAATTCTTTTGCGCATAGAATTAAATAACGGAGTTGGGACCCATTAGCTTTTCCTATTTATGACATAATCAATGCTCGTGCCAAATTTCAACTTTCTATGTGAAAAAATTGGATTCTGTATGTAAAATTTAGACGCTATTTCTTTTGCACATAGAATTGAATAATCTAGTTAGGACCCATTAGCTTTTCCTATTTATGACATAATCAATGCCCGTGCCAAATTTTAAGTTTCTATGTGAGAAAATTACATTCCATACGTAAAACTTGGACGCTAATTCTTTTGCACATAGAATTGAATAATCGAGTTAGGACCCATTAGCTTTTCCTATTTATGACATAATCAATGCTCGTGCCAAATTTCACGTTTCTATGACACTGGAAAGTGAGAAAAATACATTCCATACGTAAAATTTTGACGCTAATTCTTTTGCACATAGAATTGAATAATCGAGTTAGGACCCATTAGCTTTTCCTATTTATGACATAATCAATGCCCGTGCCAAATTTTAAGTTTCTATGTGAGAAAATTACATTCCATACGTTAAACTTGGACGCTAATTCTTTTGCACATAGAATTGAATAATCGAGTTAGGACCCATTAGCTTTTCTTATTTATGACATAATCAATGCTCGTGCCAAATTTCACGTTTCTATGACACTGGAAAGTGAGAAAAATACATTCCGTACGGAAAATTTAGACGCTATTTCTTTTGCACATATAATTGAATAATCTAGTTAGGACCCATTAGCTTTTCCTATTTATGACATAATCAATGCCCGTGCCAAATTTTAAGTTTCTATGTGAGAAAATTACATTCAATACGTAAAACTTGGACGCTAATTCTTTTGTGCCTAGAATTAAATAACGGAGTTGGGACCCTTTAGCTTTTCCTATTTATGACATAATCAATGCCCATGCCAAATTTCAAGTTTCTATGTGAGAAAATTGGATTCCGTACATAAAATTTGGAGGCTAATTCTTTTGCACATAGAATTGAATAATCGAGTTGAGACCCATTAGTTTTTCCTATTTTGAACATATACAATGCCCGTGCCAAATTTTAAGTTTCTATGTGAGAAAATTGGGTTCTGTACGTAAAATTTGGAAGCTAATTCTTTTGCGCATAGAATTGAATAATCGAGTTGGGACCCATTAGCTTTTCCTATTTATGACATAATCAATGCTCGTGCCAAATTTCAAGTTTCTATGTGAGAAAATTGGATTCCGTACGTAAAATTTGGAGGCTAATTCTTTTGCACATAGAGTTGAAAAATCGAGTTGGGACCCATTAGCTTTTCCTATTTATGACATATTCAATGCTCGTGCCAAATTTCAAGTTTCTAAGTGAGAAAATTGGATTCCGTACATAAAATTTGGAGGCTAATTCTTTTGCACATAGAATTGAATAATCGAGTTGGGACCCATTAGCTTTTCCTATTTATGACATAATCAATGCTCGTGCCAAATTTCACGTTTCTATGACACTGGAAAGTGAGAAAAATACATTCCGTACGTTAAATTTTGACGCTAATTCTTTTGCGCATAGAATTGAATAATCGAGTTGGGACCCATTAGCTTTTCCTATTTATGACATAATCAATGCTCGTGCCAAATTTCAAATTTCTATGTGAGAAAATTGGATTCCGTACGTAAAATTTGGAGGCTAATTCTTTTGCACATAGAATTGAATAATCGAGTTGGGACCCATTAGCTTTTCCTATTCATGACATAATCAATGCTCGTGCCAAATTTCAAGTTTCTATGTGAGAAAATTGGATTCCGTACATAAAATTTGGAGGCTAATTCTTTTGCACATAGAATTGAATAATCGAGTTGGACTCATTAGCTTTTCCTATTTATAACATAATCAATGCTCGTGCCAAATTTCACGTTTCTATGACACTGGAAAGTGAGAAAAATACATTCCGTACGTTAAATTTTGACGCTAATTCTTTTGCTCATAGAATTGAATAATCGAGTTGGGACCCATTAGTTTTTCCTATTTAGAACATATTCAATGCCCGTGCCAAATTTTACGTTTCTATGTGAGAAAATTGGATTGTGTACGTAAAATTTGGATGCTAATTCTTTTGCGCATAGAATTGAATAATCGAGTTGGGACCCATTAGCTTTTCCTATTTATGACATAATCAATGCTCGTGCCAAATTTCAAGTTTCTATGTGAGAAAATTGGATTCCGTACGTAAAATTTGGAGGTTAATTCTTTTGCACATAGAATTGAATAATCGAGTTGGGACCCATTAGCTTTTCCTATTTATGACATAATCAATGCTCGTGCCAAATTTCAAGTTTCTATGTGAGAAAATTGGATTCCGTACGTAAAGTTTGAAGGCTAATTCTTTTGCACATAGAATTGAATAATCGAGTTAGGACCCATTAGCTTTTCTTATTTATGACATAATCAATGCCCGTGCCAAATTTTAAGTTTCTATGTGAGAAAATTACATTCCGTACGTAACATTTGGACGCTAATTCTTTTGCGCATAGAATTAAATAACGGAGTTGGGACCCATTAGCTTTTCCTATTTATGACATAATCAATGCTCGTGCCAAATTTCAACTTTCTATGTGAAAAAATTGGATTCTGTATGTAAAATTTAGACGCTATTTCTTTTGCACATAGAATTGAATAATCTAGTTAGGACCCATTAGCTTTTCCTATTTATGACATAATCAATGCCCGTGCCAAATTTTAAGTTTCTATGTGAGAAAATTACATTCCATACGTAAAACTTGGACGCTAATTCTTTTGCACATAGAATTGAATAATCGAGTTAGGACCCATTAGCTTTTCCTATTTATGACATAATCAATGCTCGTGCCAAATTTCACGTTTCTATGACACTGGAAAGTGAGAAAAATACATTCCATACGTAAAATTTTGACGCTAATTCTTTTGCACATAGAATTGAATAATCGAGTTAGGACCCATTAGCTTTTCCTATTTATGACATAATCAATGCCCGTGCCAAATTTTAAGTTTCTATGTGAGAAAATTACATTCCATACGTTAAACTTGGACGCTAATTCTTTTGCACATAGAATTGAATAATCGAGTTAGGACCCATTAGCTTTTCTTATTTATGACATAATCAATGCTCGTGCCAAATTTCACGTTTCTATGACACTGGAAAGTGAGAAAAATACATTCCGTACGGAAAATTTAGACGCTATTTCTTTTGCACATATAATTGAATAATCTAGTTAGGACCCATTAGCTTTTCCTATTTATGACATAATCAATGCCCGTGCCAAATTTTAAGTTTCTATGTGAGAAAATTACATTCAATACGTAAAACTTGGACGCTAATTCTTTTGTGCCTAGAATTAAATAACGGAGTTGGGACCCTTTAGCTTTTCCTATTTATGACATAATCAATGCCCATGCCAAATTTCAAGTTTCTATGTGAGAAAATTGGATTCCGTACATAAAATTTGGAGGCTAATTCTTTTGCACATAGAATTGAATAATCGAGTTGAGACCCATTAGTTTTTCCTATTTTGAACATATACAATGCCCGTGCCAAATTTTAAGTTTCTATGTGAGAAAATTGGGTTCTGTACGTAAAATTTGGAAGCTAATTCTTTTGCGCATAGAATTGAATAATCGAGTTGGGACCCATTAGCTTTTCCTATTTATGACATAATCAATGCTCGTGCCAAATTTCAAGTTTCTATGTGAGAAAATTGGATTCCGTACGTAAAATTTGGAGGCTAATTCTTTTGCACATAGAGTTGAAAAATCGAGTTGGGACCCATTAGCTTTTCCTATTTATGACATATTCAATGCTCGTGCCAAATTTCAAGTTTCTAAGTGAGAAAATTGGATTCCGTACATAAAATTTGGAGGCTAATTCTTTTGCACATAGAATTGAATAATCGAGTTGGGACCCATTAGCTTTTCCTATTTATGACATAATCAATGCTCGTGCCAAATTTCACGTTTCTATGACACTGGAAAGTGAGAAAAATACATTCCGTACGTTAAATTTTGACGCTAATTCTTTTGCGCATAGAATTGAATAATCGAGTTGGGACCCATTAGCTTTTCCTATTTATGACATAATCAATGCTCGTGCCAAATTTCAAATTTCTATGTGAGAAAATTGGATTCCGTACGTAAAATTTGGAGGCTAATTCTTTTGCACATAGAATTGAATAATCGAGTTGGGACCCATTAGCTTTTCCTTTTTATGACATAATCAATGCTCGTGCCAAATTTCAAGTTTCTATGTGAGAAAATTGGATTCCGTACATAAAATTTGGAGGCTAATTCTTTTGCACATAGAATTGAATAATCGAGTTGGACTCATTAGCTTTTCCTATTTATAACATAATCAATGCTCGTGCCAAATTTCACGTTTCTATGACACTGGAAAGTGAGAAAAATACATTCCGTACGTTAAATTTTGACGCTAATTCTTTTGCTCATAGAATTGAATAATCGAGTTGGGACCCATTGGTTTTTCCTATTTAGAACATATTCAATGCCCGTGCCAAATTTTACGTTTCTATGTGAGAAAATTGGATTGTGTACGTAAAATTTGGATGCTAATTCTTTTGCGCATAGAATTGAATAATCGAGTTGGGACCCATTAGCTTTTCCTATTTATGACATAATCAATGCTCGTGCCAAATTTCAAGTTTCTATGTGAGAAAATTGGATTCCGTACGTAAAATTTGGAGGTTAATTCTTTTGCACATAGAATTGAATAATCGAGTTGGGACCCATTAGCTTTTCCTATTTATGACATAATCAATGCTCGTGCCAAATTTCAAGTTTCTATGTGAGAAAATTGGATTCCGTACGTAAAGTTTGAAGGCTAATTCTTTTGCACATAGAATTGAATAATCGAGTTAGGACCCATTAGCTTTTCTTATTTATGACATAATCAATGCCCGTGCCAAATTTTAAGTTTCTATGTGAGAAAATTACATTCCGTACGTAACATTTGGACGCTAATTCTTTTGCGCATAGAATTAAATAACGGAGTTGGGACCCATTAGCTTTTCCTATTTATGACATAATCAATGCTCGTGCCAAATTTCAACTTTCTATGTGAAAAAATTGGATTCTGTATGTAAAATTTAGACGCTATTTCTTTTGCACATAGAATTGAATAATCTAGTTAGGACCCATTAGCTTTTCCTATTTATGACATAATCAATGCCCGTGCCAAATTTTAAGTTTCTATGTGAGAAAATTACATTCCATACGTAAAACTTGGACGCTAATTCTTTTGCACATAGAATTGAATAATCGAGTTAGGACCCATTAGCTTTTCCTATTTATGACATAATCAATGCTCGTGCCAAATTTCACGTTTCTATGACACTGGAAAGTGAGAAAAATACATTCCGTACGGAAAATTTTGATGCTAATTCTTTTGCGCATAGAATTGAATAATCGAGTTGAGACCCATTAGTTTTTCCTATTTTGAACATATACAATACCCGTGCCAAATTTTAAGTTTCTATGTGAGAAAATTGGATTCCGTACGTAAAATTCGGAGGCTAATTCTTTTGCACATAGAGTTGAAAAATCGAGTTGGGACCCATTAGCTTTTCCTATTTATGACATAATCAATGCTCGTGCCAAATTTCAGGTTTCTATGACACTGGAAAGTGAGAAAAATACTTTCCGTACGTTAAATTTTGATGCTAATTCTTTTGCGCATAGAATTGAATAATCCAGTTGGGACCCATTAGCTTTTCCTATTTATGACATAATCAATGCTCGTGCCAAATTTCAAGTTTCTATGTGAGAAAATTGGATACCGTACGTAAAATTTGGATGCTAATTCTTTTGCACATAGAATTGAATAATCGAGTTGGGACCCATTAGCTTTTCCTATTTATGACATAATCAATGCTCGTGCCAAATTTCACGTTTCTATGACACTGGAAAGTGAGAAAAATACATTCCATACGTAAAATTTTGACGCTAATTCTTTTGCACATAGAATTGAATAATCGAGTTAGGACCCATTAGCTTTTCCTATTTATGACATAATCAATGCTCGTGCCAAATTTCACGTTTCTATGACACTGGAAAGTGAGAAAAATACATTCCGTACGGAAAATTTTGACGCTAATTCTTTTGCGCATAGAATTGAATAATCGAGTTGAGACCCATTAGTTTTTCCTATTTTGAACATATACAATGCCCGTGCCAAATTTTAAGTTTCTATGTGAGAAAATTGGATTCTGTACGTAAAATTTGGACGCTAATTCTTTTGCGCATAGAATTGAATAATCGAGTTGGGACCCATTAGCTTTTCCTATTTATGACATAATCAATGCTCGTGCCAAATTTCAAGTTTCTATGTGAGAAAATTGGATTCCGCACGTAAAATTTGGAGGCTAATTCTTTTGCACATAGAGTTGAAAAATCGAGTTGGGACCCATTAGCTTTTCCTATTTATGACATAATCAATGCTCGTGCCAAATTTCAAGTTTCTATGTGAGAAAATTGGATTCCGTACATAAAATTTGGAGGCTAATTTATTTGCACATAGAATTGAATAATCGAGGTGGGACCCATTAGCTTTTCCTATTTATGACATAATCAATGCTCGTGCCAAATTTCACGTTTCTATGACACTGGAAAGTGAGAAAAATACATTCCATACGTAAAATTTTGACGCTAATTCTTTTGCACATAGAATTGAATAATCGAGTTGGACCCATTAGCTTTTCCTATTTATGACATAATCAATGCTCGTGCCAAATTTCACGTTTCTATGACACTGGAAAGTGAGAAAAATACATTCCGTACGTTAAATTTTGACGCTAATTCTTTTGCGCATTGAATTGAATAATCGAGTTGGGACCCATTAGTTTTTCCTATTTAGAACATATTCAATGCCCGTGCCAAATTTTACGTTTCTATGTGAGAAAATTGGATTGTGTACGTAAAATGTGGACGCTAATTCTTTGGCGCATAGAATTGAATAATCGAGTTGGGACCCATTAGCTTTTCCTATTTATGACATAATCAATGCTCGTGCCAAATTTCAAGTTTCTATGTGAGAAAATTGGATTCCGTACGTAAAATTTGGAGGCTAATTCTTTTGCACATAGAATTGAATAATCGAGTTGGGACCCATTAGCTTTTCCTATTTATGACATAATCAATGCTCGTGCCAAATTTCAAGTTTCTATGTGAGAAAATTGGATTCCGTACGTAAAATTTGGAGGCTAATTCTTTTGCACATAGAATTGAATAATCGAGTTAGGACCCATTAGCTTTTCTTATTTATGACTTAATCAATGCCCGTTCCAAATTTTAAGTTTCTATGTGAAAAAATTACATTCCGTACATAACATTTGGCTGCTAATTCTTTTGCACATAGAATTAAATACCGGAGTTGGGACCCATTAGCTTTTCCTATTTATGACATAATCAATGCTCGTGCCAAATTTCACGTTTCTATGACACTGGAAAGTGAGAAAAATACATTCCATACGTAAAATTGTGACGCTAATTCTTTTGCACATAGAATTGAATAATCGAGTTAGGACCCATTAGCTTTTCCTATTTATGACATAATCAATGCCCGTGCCAAATTTTAAGTTTCTATGTGAGAAAATTACATTCCATACGTTAAACTTGGACGCTAAATCTTTTGCACATAGAATTGAATAATCGAGTTAGGACCCATTAGCTTTTCTTATTTATGACATAATCAATGCTCGTGCCAAATTTCAAGTTTCTATGTGAGAAAATTGGATTCCGTACATAAAATTTGGAGGCTAATTCTTTTGCACATAGAATTGAATAATCGAGTTGAGACCCATTAGTTTTTCCTATTTTGAACATATACAATGCCCGTGCCAAATTTTAAGTTTCTATGTGAGAAAATTGGGTTCTGTACGTAAAATTTGGAAGCTAATTCTTTTGCGCATAGAATTGAATAATCGAGTTGGGACCCATTAGCTTTTCCTATTTATGACATAATCAATGCTCGTGCCAAATTTCAAGTTTCTATGTGAGAAAATTGGATTCCGTACGTAAAATTTGGAGGCTAATTCTTTTGCACATAGAGTTGAAAAATCGAGTTGGGACCCATTAGCTTTTCCTATTTATGACATAATCAATGCTCGTGCCAAATTTCACGTTTCTATGACACTGGAAAGTGAGAAAAATACATTCCGTACGTTAAATTTTGACGCTAATTCTTTTGCGCATAGAATTGAATAATCGAGTTGGGACCCATTAGCTTTTCCTATTTATGACATAATCAATGCTCGTGCCAAATTTCAAATTTCTATGTGAGAAAATTGGATTCCGTACGTAAAATTTGGAGGCTAATTCTTTTGCACATAGAATTGAATAATCGAGTTGGGACCCATTAGCTTTTCCTATTTATGACATAATCAATGCTCGTGCCAAATTTCAAGTTTCTATGTGAGAAAATTGGATTCCGTACATAAAATTTGGAGGCTAATTCTTTTGCACATAGAATTGAATAATCGAGTTGGACTCATTAGCTTTTCCTATTTATAACATAATCAATGCTCGTGCCAAATTTCACGTTTCTATGACACTGGAAAGTGAGAAAAATACATTCCGTACGTTAAATTTTGACGCTAATTCTTTTGCTCATAGAATTGAATAATCGAGTTGGGACCCATTAGTTTTTCCTATTTAGAACATATTCAATGCCCGTGCCAAATTTTACGTTTCTATGTGAGAAAATTGGATTGTGTACGTAAAATTTGGATGCTAATTCTTTTGCGCATAGAATTGAATAATCGAGTTGGGACCCATTAGCTTTTCCTATTTATGACATAATCAATGCTCGTGCCAAATTTCAAGTTTCTATGTGAGAAAATTGGATTCCGTACGTAAAATTTGGAGGTTAATTCTTTTGCACATAGAATTGAATAATCGAGTTGGGACCCATTAGCTTTTCCTATTTATGACATAATCAATGCTCGTGCCAAATTTTAAGTTTCTATGTGAGAAAATTGGATTCCGTACGTAAAGTTTGAAGGCTAATTCTTTTGCACATAGAATTGAATAATCGAGTTAGGACCCATTAGCTTTTCTTATTTATGACATAATCAATGCCCGTGCCAAATTTTAAGTTTCTATGTGAGAAAATTACATTCCGTACGTAACATTTGGACGCTAATTCTTTTGCGCATAGAATTAAATAACGGAGTTGGGACCCATTAGCTTTTCCTATTTATGACATAATCAATGCTCGTGCCAAATTACAACTTTCTATGTGAAAAAATTGGATTCTGTATGTAAAATTTAGACGCTATTTCTTTTGCACATAGAATTGAATAATCTAGTTAGGACCCATTAGCTTTTCCTATTTATGACATAATCAATGCCCGTGCCAAATTTTAAGTTTCTATGTGAGAAAATTACATTCCATACGTAAAACTTGGACGCTAATTCTTTTGCACATAGAATTGAATAATCGAGTTAGGACTCATTAGCTTTTCCTATTTATGACATAATCAATGCTCGTGCCAAATTTCACGTTTGTATGACACTGGAAAGTGAGAAAAATACATTCCATACGTAAAATTTTGACGCTAATTCTTTTGCGCATAGAATTAAATAACAGGGTTGGGACCCATTAGCTTTTCCTATTTATGACATAATCAATGCTCGTGCCAAATTTCAACTTTCTATGTGAAAAAATTGGATTCTGTATGTAAAATTTAGACGCTATTTCTTTTGCACATAGAATTGAATAATCTAATTAGGACCCATTAGCTTTTCCTATTTATGACATAATCAATGCCCGTGCCAAATTTTAAGTTTCTATGTGAGAAAATTACATTCCATACGTAAAACTTGGACGCTAATTCTTTTGCACATAGAATTGAATAATCGAGTTAGGACCCATTAGCTTTTCCTATTTATGACATAATCAATGCCCGTGCCAAATTTTAAGTTTCTATGTGAGAAAATTACATTCCATACGTAAAACTTGGACGCTAATTCTTTTGCACATAGAATTGAATAATCGAGTTAGGACCCATTAGCTTTTCCTATTTATGACATAATCAATGCTCGTGCCAAATTTCACGTTTCTATGACACTGGAAAGTGAGAAAAATACATTCCGTACGGAAAATTTTGATGCTAATTCTTTTGCGCATAGAATTGAATAATCGAGTTGAGACCCATTAGTTTTTCCTATTTTGAACATATACAATACCCGTGCCAAATTTTAAGTTTCTATGTGAGAAAATTGGATTCCGTACGTAAAATTCGGAGGCTAATTCTTTTGCACATAGAGTTGAAAAATCGAGTTGGGACCCATTAGCTTTTCCTATTTATGACATAATCAATGCTCGTGCCAAATTTCAGGTTTCTATGACACTGGAAAGTGAGAAAAATACTTTCCGTACGTTAAATTTTGATGCTAATTCTTTTGCGCATAGAATTGAATAATCGAGTTGGGACCCATTAGCTTTTCCTATTTATGACATAATCAATGCTCGTGCCAAATTTCAAGTTTCTATGTGAGAAAATTGGATACCGTACGTAAAATTTGGATGCTAATTCTTTTGCACATAGAATTGAATAATCGAGTTGGGACCCATTAGCTTTTCCTATTTATGACATAATCAATGCTCGTGCCAAATTTCACGTTTCTATGACACTGGAAAGTGAGAAAAATACATTCCATACGTAAAATTTTGACGCTAATTCTTTTGCACATAGAATTGAATAATCGAGTTGGGACCCATTAGTTTTTCCTATTTAGAACATATTCAATGCCCGTGCCAAATTTTACGTTTCTATGTGAGAAAATTGGATTGTGTACGTAAAATGTGGACGCTAATTCTTTTGCGCATAGAATTGAATAATCGAGTTGGGACCCATTAGCTTTTCCTATTTATGACATAATCAATGCTCGTGCCAAATTTCAAGTTTCTATGTGAGAAAATTGGATTCCGTACGTAAAATTTGGAGGCTAATTCTTTTGCACATAGAATTGAATAATCGAGTTGGGACCCATTAGCTTTTCCTATTTATGACATAATCAATGCTCGTGCCAAATTTCAAGTTTCTATGTGAGAAAATTGGATTCCGTACGTAAAATTTGGAGGCTAATTCTTTTGCACATAGAATTGAATAATCGAGTTAGGACCCATTAGCTTTTCTTATTTATGACTTAATCAATGCCCGTTCCAAATTTTAAGTTTCTATGTGAAAAAATTACATTCCGTACATAACATTTGGGTGCTAATTCTTTTGCACATAGAATTAAATACCGGAGTTGGGACCCATTAGCTTTTCCTATTTATGACATAATCAATGCTCGTGCCAAATTTCACGTTTCTATGACACTGGAAAGTGAGAAAAATACATTCCATACGTAAAATTTTGACGCTAATTCTTTTGCACATAGAATTGAATAATCGAGTTAGGACCCATTAGCTTTTCCTATTTATGACATAATCAATGCCCGTGCCAAATTTTAAGTTTCTATGTGAGAAAATTGGATTCCGTACGTAAAATTCGGAGGCTAATTCTTTTGCACATAGAGTTGAAAAATCGAGTTGGGACCCATTAGCTTTTCCTATTTATGACATAATCAATGCTCGTGCCAAATTTCAGGTTTCTATGACACTGGAAAGTGAGAAAAATACTTTCCGTACGTTAAATTTTGATGCTAATTCTTTTGCGCATAGAATTGAATAATCGAGTTGGGACCCATTAGCTTTTCCTATTTATGACATAATCAATGCTCGTGCCAAATTTCAAGTTTCTATGTGAGAAAATTGGATACCGTACGTAAAATTTGGATGCTAATTCTTTTGCACATAGAATTGAATAATCGAGTTGGGACCCATTAGCTTTTCCTATTTATGACATAATCAATGCTCGTGCCAAATTTCACGTTTCTATGACACTGGAAAGTGAGAAAAATACATTCCATACGTAAAATTTTGACGCTAATTCTTTTGCACATAGAATTGAATAATCGAGTTAGGACCCATTAGCTTTTCCTATTTATGACATAATCAATGCTCGTGCCAAATTTCACGTTTCTATGACACTGGAAAGTGAGAAAAATACATTCCGTACGGAAAATTTTGACGCTAATTCTTTTGCGCATAGAATTGAATAATCGAGTTGAGACCCATTAGTTTTTCCTATTTTGAACATATACAATGCCCGTGCCAAATTTTAAGTTTCTATGTGAGAAAATTGGATTCTGTACGTAAAATTTGGACGCTAATTCTTTTGCGCATAGAATTGAATAATCGAGTTGGGAACCATTAGCTTTTCCTATTTATGACATAATCAATGCTCGTGCCAAATTTCAAGTTTCTATGTGAGAAAATTGGATTCCGTACGTAAAATTTGGAGGCTAATTCTTTTGCACATAGAGTTGAAAAATCGAGTTGGGACCCATTAGCTTTTCCTATTTATGACATAATCAATGCTCGTGCCAAATTTCAAGTTTCTATGTGAGAAAATTGGATTCCGTACATAAAATTTGGAGGCTAATTTTTTTGCACATAGAATTGAATAATCGAGGTGGGACCCATTAGCTTTTCCTATTTATGACATAATCAATGCTCGTGCCAAATTTCACGTTTCTATGACACTGGAAAGTGAGAAAAATACATTCCGTACGTTAAATTTTGACGCTAATTCTTTTGCGCATTGAATTGAATAATCGAGTTGGGACCCATTAGTTTTTCCTATTTAGAACATATTCAATGCCCGTGCCAAATTTTACGTTTCTATGTGAGAAAATTGGATTGTGTACGTAAAATGTGGACGCTAATTCTTTTGCGCATAGAATTGAATAATCGAGTTGGGACCCATTAGCTTTTCCTATTTATGACATAATCAATGCTCGTGCCAAATTTCAAGTTTCTATGTGAGAAAATTGGATTCCGTACGTAAAATTTGGAGGCTAATTCTTTTGCACATAGAATTGAATAATCGAGTTGGGACCCATTAGCTTTTCCTATTTATGACATAATCAATGCTCGTGCCAAATTTCAAGTTTCTATGTGAGAAAATTGGATTCCGTACGTAAAATTTGGAGGCTAATTCTTTTGCACATAGAAATGAATAATCGAGTTAGGACCCATTAGCTTTTCTTATTTATGACTTAATCAATGCCCGTTCCAAATTTTAAGTTTCTATGTGAAAAAATTACATTCCGTACATAACATTTGGGTGCTAATTCTTTTGCACATAGAATTAAATACCGGAGTGGGGACCCATTAGCTTTTCCTATTTATGACATAATCAATGCTCGTGCCAAATTTCACGTTTCTATGACACTGGAAAGTGAGAAAAATACATTCCATACGTAACATTTTGACGCTAATTCTTTTGCACATAGAATTGAATAATCGAGTTAGGACCCATTAGCTTTTCCTATTTATGACATAATCAATGCCCGTGCCAAATTTTAAGTTTCTATGTGAGAAAATTGGATTCCGTACGTAAAATTCGGAGGCTAATTCTTTTGCACATAGAGTTGAAAAATCGAGTTGGGACCCATTAGCTTTTCCTATTTATGACATAATCAATGCTCGTGCCAAATTTCAGGTTTCTATGACACTGGAAAGTGAGAAAAATACTTTCCGTACGTTAAATTTTGATGCTAATTCTTTTGCGCATAGAATTGAATAATCGAGTTGGGACCCATTAGCTTTTCCTATTTATGACATAATCAATGCTCGTGCCAAATTTCAAGTTTCTATGTGAGAAAATTGGATACCGTACGTAAAATTTGGATGCTAATTCTTTTGCACATAGAATTGAATAATCGAGTTGGGACCCATTAGCTTTTCCTATTTATGACATAATCAATGCTCGTGCCAAATTTCACGTTTCTATGACACTGGAAAGTGAGAAAAATACATTCCATACGTAAAATTTTGACGCTAATTCTTTTGCACATAGAATTGAATAATCGAGTTAGGACCCATTAGCTTTTCCTATTTATGACATAATCAATGCTCGTGCCAAATTTCACGTTTCTATGACACTGGAAAGTGAGAAAAATACATTCCGTACGGAAAATTTTGACGCTAATTTTTTTTGCGCATAGAATTGAATAATCGAGTTGAGACCCATTAGTTTTTCCTATTTTGAACATATACAATGCCCGTGCCAAATTTTAAGTTTCTATGTGAGAAAATTGGATTCTGTACGTAAAATTTGGACGCTAATTCTTTTGCGCATAGAATTGAATAATCGAGTTGGGACCCATTAGCTTTTCCTATTTATGACATAATCAATGCTCGTGCCAAATTTCAAGTTTCTATGTGAGAAAATTGGATTCCGTACGTAAAATTTGGAGGCTAATTCTTTTGCACATAGAGTTGAAAAATCGAGTTGGGACCCATTAGCTTTTCCTATTTATGACATAATCAATGCTCGTTCCAAATTTCAAGTTTCTATGTGAGAAAATTGGATTCCGTACATAAAATTTGGAGGCTAATTTTTTTGCACATAGAATTGAATAATCGAGGTGGGACCCATTAGCTTTTCCTATTTATGACATAATCAATGCTCGTGCCAAATTTCACGTTTCTATGACACTGGAAAGTGAGAAAAATACATTCCGTACGTTAAATTTTGACGCTAATTCTTTTGCGCATTGAATTGAATAATCGAGTTGGGACCCATTAGTTTTTCCTATTTAGAACATATTCAATGCCCGTGCCAAATTTTACGTTTCTATGTGAGAAAATTGGATTGTGTACGTAAAATGTGGACGCTAATTCTTTTGCGCATAGAATTGAATAATCGAGTTGGGACCCATTAGCTTTTCCTATTTATGACATAATCAATGCTCGTGCCAAATTTCAAGTTTCTATGTGAGAAAATTGGATTCCGTACGTAAAATTTGGAGGCTAATTCTTTTGCACATAGAATTGAATAATCGAGTTGGGACCCATTAGCTTTTCCTATTTATGACATAATCAATGCTCGTGCCAAATTTCAAGTTTCTATGTGAGAAAATTGGATTCCGTACGTAAAATTTGGAGGCTAATTCTTTTGCACATAGAAATGAATAATCGAGTTAGGACCCATTAGCTTTTCTTATTTATGACTTAATCAATGCCCGTTCCAAATTTTAAGTTTCTATGTGAAAAAATTACATTCCGTACATAACATTTGGGTGCTAATTCTTTTGCACATAGAATTAAATACCGGAGTTGGGACCCATTAGCTTTTCCTATTTATGACATAATCAATGCTCGTGCCAAATTTCACGTTTCTATGACACTGGAAAGTGAGAAAAATACATTCCATACGTAACATTTTGACGCTAATTCTTTTGCACATAGAATTGAATAATCGAGTTAGGACCCATTAGCTTTTCCTATTTATGACATAATCAATGCCCGTGCCAAATTTTAAGTTTCTATGTGAGAAAATTACATTCCATACGTTAAACTTGGACGCTAATTCTTTTGCACATAGAATTGAATAATCGAGTTAGGACCCATTAGCTTTTCTTATTTATGACATAATCAATGCTCGTGTCAAATTTCACGTTTCTATGACACTGGAAAGTGAGAAAAATACATTCCGTACGGAAAATTTAGACGCTATTTCTTTTGCACATATAATTGAATAATCTAGTTAGGACCCATTAGCTTTTCCTATTTATGACATAATCAATGCCCGTGCCAAATTTTAAGTTTCTATGTGAGAAAATTACATTCAATACGTAAAACTTGGACGCTAATTCTTTTGTGCCTAGAATTAAATAACGGAGTTGGGACCCTTTAGCTTTTCCTATTTATGACATAATCAATGCCCATGCCAAATTTCAAGTTTCTATGTGAGAAAATTGGATTCCGTACATAAAATTTGGAGGCTAATTCTTTTGCACATAGAATTGAATAATCGAGTTGAGACCCATTAGTTTTTCCTATTTTGAATATATACAATGCCCGTGCCAAATTTTAAGTTTCTATGTGAGAAAATTGGGTTCTGTACGTAAAATTTGGAAGCTAATTCTTTTGCACATAGAGTTGAAAAATCGAGTTGGGACCCATTAGCTTTTCCTATTTATGACATAATCAATGCTCGTGCCAAATTTCAAGTTTCTATGTGAGAAAATTGGATTCCGTACGTAAAATTTGGAGGCTAATTCTTTTGCACATAGAGTTGAAAAATCGAGTTGGGACCCATTAGCTTTTCCTATTTATGACATATTCAATGCTCGTGCCAAATTTCAAGTTTCTAAGTGAGAAAATTGGATTCCGTACATAAAATTTGGAGGCTAATTCTTTTGCACATAGAATTGAATAATCGAGTTGGGACCCATTAGCTTTTCCTATTTATGACATAATCAATGCTCGTGCCAAATTTCACGTTTCTATGACACTGGAAAGTGAGAAAAATACATTCCGTACGTTAAATTTTGACGCTAATTCTTTTGCGCATAGAATTGAATAATCGAGTTGGGACCCATTAGCTTTTCCGATTTATGACATAATCAATGCTCGTGCCAAATTTCAAATTTCTATGTGAGAAAATTGGATTCCGTACGTAAAATTTGGAGGCAAATTCTTTTGCACATAGAATTGAATAATCGAGTTGGGACCCATTAGCTTTTCCTATTTATGACATAATCAATGCTCGTGCCAAATTTCAAGTTTCTATGTGAGAAAATTGGATTCCGTATGTAAAATTTAGACGCTATTTCTTTTGCACATAGAATTGAATAATCGAGTTAGGACCCATTAGCTTTTCCTATTTATGACATAATCAATGCCCGTGCCAAATTTTAAGTTTCTATGTGAGAAAATTACATTCCATGCGTAAAACTTGGACGCTAATTCTTTTGCACATAGAATTGAATAATCGAGTTAGGACCCATTAGCTTTTCCTATTTATGACATAATCAATGCTCGTGCCAAATTTCACGTTTCTATGACACTGGAAAGTGAGAAAAATACATTCCGTACGGAAAATTTTGATGCTAATTCTTTTGCGCATAGTATTGAATAATCGAGTTGAGACCCATTAGTTTTTCCTATTTTGAACATATACAATACCCGTGCCAAATTTTAAGTTTCTATGTGAGAAAATTGGATTCCGTACGTAAAATTCGGAGGCTAATTCTTTTGCACATAGAGTTGAAAAATCGAGTTGGGACCCATTAGCTTTTCCTATTAATGACATAATCAATGCCCGTGCCAAATTTTAAGTTTCAATGTGAGAAAATTGGATTCTGTACGTAAAATTTGGAGGCTAATTCTTTGCACATAGAGTTGAAAAATCGAGTTGGGACCCATTAGCTTTTCCTATTAATGACATAATCAATGCCCGTGCCAAATTTTAAGTTTCTATGTGAGAAAATTGGATTCTGTACGTAAAATTTAGACGCTAATTCTTTTGCGCATAGAATTGAATAATCGAGTTGGGACCCATTAGCTTTTCCTATTTATGACATAATCAATGCTCGTGCCAAATTTCAAGTTTCTATGTGAGAAAATTGGATTCCGTACGTAAAATTTGGAGGCTAATTCTTTTGCACATAGAGTTGAAAAATCGAGTTGGGACCCATTAGCTTTTCCTATTTATGACATAATCAATGCTAGTGCCAAATTTTAAGTTTCTATGTGAGAAAATTGGATTCCGTACATAAAATTTGGAGGCTAATTTTTTTGCACATAGAATTGAATAATCGAGGTGGGACCCATTAGCTTTTCCTATTTATGACATAATCAATGCTCGTGCCAAATTTCATGTTTCTATGACACTGGAAAGTGAGAAAAATACATTCCATACGTGAAATTTTGACGCTAATTCTTTTGCACATAGAATTGAATAATCGAGTTGGACCCATTAGCTTTTCCTATTCATGACATAATCAATGCTCGTGCCAAATTTCACGTTTCTATGACACTGGAAAGTGAGAAAAATACATTCCGTACGTTAAATTTTGACGCTAATTCTTTTGCGCATTGAATTGAATAATCGAGTTGGGACCCATTAGTTTTTCCTATTTAGAACATATTCAATGCCCGTGCCAAATTTTACGTTTCTATGTGAGAAAATTGGATTGTGTACGTAAAATGTGGACGCTAATTCTTTTGCGCATAGAATTGAATAATCGAGTTGGGACCCATTAGCTTTTCCTATTTATGACATAATCAATGCTCGTGCCAAATTTCAAGTTTCTATGTGAGAAAATTGGATTCCGTACGTAAAATTTGGAGGCTAATTCTTTTGCACATAGAATTGAATAATCGAGTTGGGACCCATTAGTTTTTCCTATTTATGACATAATCAATGCTCGTGCCAAATTTCAAGTTTCTATGTGAGAAAATTGGATTCCGTACGTAAAATTTGGAGGCTAATTCTTTTGCACATAGAATTGAAAAATCGAGTTAGGACCCATTAGCTTTTCTTATTTATGACTTAATCAATGCCCGTTCCAAATTTTAAGTTTCTATGTGAAAAAATTACATTCCGTACATAACATTTGGGTGCTAATTCTTTTGCGCATAGAATTAAATACCGAAGTTGGGACCCATTAGCTTTTCCTAATTATGACATAATCAATGCTCGTGCTAAATTTCAAGTTTCTATGTGAGAAAATTGGATTCTGTATGTAAAATTTAGACGCTATTTCTTTTGCACATAGAATTGAATAATCTAGTTAGGACCCATTAGCTTTTCCTATTTATGACATAATCAATGCCCGTGCCAAATTTTAAGTTTCTATGTGAGAAAATTACATTCCATACGTAAAACTTGGACGCTAATTCTTTTGCACATAGAATTGAATAATCGAGTTAGGACCCATTAGCTTTTCCTATTTATGACATAATCAATGCTCGTGCCAAATTTCACGTTTCTATGACACTGGAAAGTGAGAAAAATACATTCCATACGTAAAATTTTGACGCTAATTCTTTTGCACATAGAATTGAATAATCGAGTTAGGACCCATTAGCTTTTCCTATTTATGACATAATCAATGCCCGTGCCAAATTTTAAGTTTCTATGTGAGAAAATTACATTCCATACGTTAAACTTGGACGCTAATTCTTTTGCACATAGAATTGAATAATCGAGTTAGGACCCATTAGCTTTTCTTGTTTATGACATAATCAATGCTCGTACCAAATTTCACGTTTCTATGACACTGGAAAGTGAGAAAAATACATTCCGTACGGAAAGTTTAGACGCTATTTCTTTTGCACATATAATTGAATAATCTAGTTAGGACCCATTAGCTTTTCCTATTTATGACATAATCAATGCCCGTGCCAAATTTTCAGTTTCTATGTGAGAAAATTACATTCAATACGTAAAACTTGGACGCTAATTCTTTTGTGCCTAGAATTAAATAACGGAGTTGGGACCCTTTAGCTTTTCCTATTTATGACATAATCAATGCCCATGCCAAATTTCAAGTTTCTATGTGAGAAAATTGGATTCCGTACATAAAATTTGGAGGCTAATTCTTTTGCACATAGAATTGAATAATCGAGTTGAGACCCATTAGTTTTTCCTATTTTGAACATATACAATGCCCGTGCCAAATTTTAAGTTTCTATGTGAGAAAATTGGATTCCGTACGTAAAATTTGGAGGCTAATTCTTTTGCACATAGAGTTGAAAAATCGAGTTGGGACCCATTAGCTTTTCCTATTTATGACATAATCAATGCTCGTGCCAAATTTCAAGTTTCTATGTGAGAAAATTGGATTCCGTACATAAAATTTGGAGGCTAATTCTTTTGCACATAGAATTGAATAATCGAGTTGGGACCCATTAGCTTTTCCTATTTATGACATAATCAATGCTCGTGCCAAATTTCACGTTTCTATGACACTGGAAAGTGAGAAAAATCCATTCCGTACGTTAAATTTTGACGCTAATTCTTTTGCGCATTGAATTGAATAATCGAGTTGGGACCCATTAGTTTTTCCTATTTAGAACATATTCAATGCCCGTGCCAAATTTTACGTTTCTATGTGAGAAAATTGGATTGTGTACGTAAAATGTGGACGCTAATTCTTTTGCGCATAGAATTGAATAATCGAGTTGGGACCCATTAGCTTTTCCTATTTATGACATAATCAATGCTCGTGCCAAATTTCAAATTTCTATGTGAGAAAATTGGATTCCGTACGTAAAATTTGGAGGCTAATTGTTTTGCACATAGAATTGAATAATCGAGTTGGGACCCATTAGCTTTTCCTATTTATGACATAATCAATGCTCGTGCCAAATTTCAAGTTTCTATGTGAGAAAATTGGATTCTGTATGTAAAATTTAGACGCTCTTTCTTTTGCACATAGAATTGAATAATCGAGTTAGGACCCATTAGCTTTTCCTATTTATGACATAATCAATGCCCGTGCCAAATTTTAAGTTTTTATGTGAGAAAATTACATTCCATACGTAAAACTTGGACGCTAATTCTTTTGCACATAGAATTGAATAATCGAGTTAGGACCCATTAGCTTTTCCTATTTATGACATAATCAATGCTCGTGCCAAATTTCACGTTTCTATGACACTGGAAAGTGAGAAAAATACATTCCGTACGGAAAATTTTGATGCTAATTCTTTTGCGCATAGAAGTGAATAATCGAGTTGAGACCCATTAGTTTTTCCTATTTTGAACATATACAATACCCGTGCCAAATTTTAAGTTTCTATGTGAGAAAATTGGATTCCGTACGTAAAATTCGGAGGCTAATTCTTTTGCACATAGAGTTGAAAAATTGAGTTGGGACCCATTAGCTTTTCCTATTTATGACATAATCAATGCTCGTGCCAAATTTCACGTTTCTATGACACTGGAAAGTGAGAAAAATACATTCCGTACGTTAAATTTTGATGCTAATTCTTTTGCGCATAGAATTGAATAATCGAGTTGGGACCCATTAGCTTTTCCTATTTATGACATAATCAATGCTTGTGCCAAATTTCAAGTTTCTATGTGAGAAAATTGGATTCCGTACGTAAAATTTGGAGGCTAATTCTTTTGCACATAGAATTGAATAATCGAGTTGGGACCCATTAGCTTTTCCTATTTATGACATAATCAATGCTCGTGCCAAATTTCAAGTTTCTACGTGAGAAAATTGGATTCCGTACGTAAAATTTGAAGGCTAATTCTTTTGCACATAGAATTGAATAATCGAGTTAGGACCCATTAGCTTTTCTTATTTATGACATATTCAATGCCCGTGCCAAATTTTAAGTTTCTATGTGAGAAAATTACATTCCGTACGTAACATTTGGACGCTAATTCTTTTGCGCATAGAATTAAAAAACGGAGTTGGGACCCATTAGCTTTTCCTATTTATGACATAATCAATGCTCGTGCCAAATTTCAACTTTCTATGTGAAAAAATTGGATTCTGTATGTAAAATTTAGACGCTATTTCTTTTGCACATAGAATTGAATAATCTAGTTAGGACCCATTAGCTTTTCTTATTTATGACATAATCAATGCCCGTGCCAAATTTTAAGTTTCTATGTGAGAAAATTACATTCCATACGTAAAACTTGGACGCTAATTCTTTTGCACATAGAATTGAATAATCGAGTTAGGACCCATTAGCTTTTCCTATTTATGACATAATCAATGCTCGTGCCAAATTTCACGTTTCTATGACACTGGAAAGTGAGAAAAATACATTCCATACGTAAAATTTTGACGCTAATTCTTTTGCACATAGAATTGAATAATCGAGTTAGGACCCATTAGCTTTTCCTATTTATGACATAATCAATGCCCGTGCCAAATTTTAAGTTTCTATGTGAGAAAATCACATTCCATACGTAAAAGTTGGACGCTAATTCTTTTGCAGATAGAATTGAATAATCGAGTTAGGACCCATTAGCTTTTCCTATTTATGACATAATCAATGCTCGTGCCAAATTTCACGTTTCTATGAGACTGGAAAGTGAGAAAAATACATTCCGTACGGAAAATTTTGATGCTAATTCTTTTGCGCATAGAATTGAATAATCGAGTTGAGACCCATTAGTTTTTCCTATTTTGAACATATACAATACCCGTGCCAAATTTTAAGTTTCTATGTGAGAAAATTGGATTCCGTACGTAAAATTCGGAGGCTAATTCTTTTGCACATAGAGTTGAAAAATCGAGTTGGGACCCATTAGCTTTTCCTATTTATGACATAATCAATGCTCGTGCCAAATTTCAGGTTTCTACGTGAGAAAATTGGATTCCGTACGTAAAATTTGAAGGCTAATTCTTTTGCACATAGAATTGAATAATCGAGTTAGGACCCATTAGCTTTTCTTATTTATGACATATTCAATGCCCGTGCCAAATTTTAAGTTTCTATGTGAGAAAATTACATTCCGTACGTAACATTTGGACGCTAATTCTTTTGCGCATAGAATTAAATAACGGAGTTGGGACCCATTAGCTTTTCCTATTTATGACATAATCAATGCTCGTGCCAAATTTCAAGTTTCTATGTGAAAAAATTGTATTCTGTATGTAAAATTTAGACGCTATTTCTTTTGCACATATAATTGAATAATCTAGTTAGGACCCATTAGCTTTTCCTATTTATGACATAATCAATGCCCGTGCCAAATTTTAAGTTTCTATGTGAGAAAATTACATTCAATACGTAAAACTTGGACGCTAATTCTTTTGTGCCTAGAATTAAATAACGGAGTTGGGACCCTTTAGCTTTTCCTATTTATGACATAATCAATGCCCGTGCCAAATTTCAAGTTTCTATGTGAGAAAATTGGATTCCGTACATAAAATTTGGAGGCTAATTCTTTTGCACATAGAATTGAATAATCGAGTTGGGACGCATTAGCTTTTCCTATTTATGACATAATCAATGCTCGTGCCAAAAATTTCACGTTTCTATGACACTGGAAAGTGAGAAAAATACATTCCATACGTAAAATTTTGACGCTAATTCTTTTGCACATAGAATTGAATAATCGAGTTAGGACCCATTAGCTTTTCCTATTTATGACATAATCAATGCCCGTGCCAAATTTCACGTTTCTATGACACTGGAAAGTGAGAAAAATACATTCCGTACGGAAAATTTTGACGCTAATTCTTTTGCGCATAGAATTGAATAATCGAGTTGAGACCCATTAGTTTTTCCTATTTTGAACATATACAATGCCCGTGCCAAATTTTAAGTTTCTATGTGAGAAAATTGGATTCCGTACGTAAAATTCGGAGGCTAATTCTTTTGCACATAGAGTTGAAAAATCGAGTTGGGACCCATTAGCTTTTCCTATTTATGACATAATCAATGCTCGTGCCAAATTTCACGTTTCTATGACACTGGAAAGTGAGAAAAATACATTCCGTACGTTAAATTTTGATGCTAATTCTTTTGCGCATAGAATTGAATAACCGAGTTGGGACCCATTAGCTTTTCCTATTTATGATATAATCAATGCTCGTGCCAAATTTCAAGTTTCTATGTGAGAAAATTGGATTCCGTACGTAAAATTTGGAGGCTAATTCTTTTGCACATAGAATTGAATAATCGAGTTGGGACGCATTAGCTTTTCCTATTTATGACATAATCAATGCTCGTGCCAAAAATTTCACGTTTCTATGACACTGGAAAGTGAGAAAAATACATTCCATACGTAAAATTTTGACGCTAATTCTTTTGCACATAGAGTTGAAAAATCGAGTTGGGACCCATTAGCTTTTCCTATTTATGACATAATCAATGCTCGTGCCAAATTTCACGTTTCTATGACACTGGAAAGTGAGAAAAATACATTCCGTACGTTAAATTTTGATGCTAATTCTTTTGCGCATAGAATTGAATAATCGAGTTGGGACCCATTAGCTTTTCCTATTTATGACATAATCAATGCTCGTGCCAAATTTCAAGTTTCTATGTGAGAAAATTGGATTCCGTACGTAAAATTTGGAGGCTAATTCTTTTGCACATAGAATTGAATAATCGAGTTGGGACCCATTAGCTTTTCCTATTTATGACATAATCAATGCTCGTGCCAAATTTCACGTTTCTATGACACTGGAAAGTGAGAAAAATACATTCCGTACGGAAAATTTAGACGCTATTTCTTTTGCACATATAATTGAATAATCTAGTTAGGACCCATTAGCTTTTCCTATTTATGACATAATCAATGCCCGTGCCAAATTTTAAGTTTCTATGTGAGAAAATTACATTCAATACGTAAAACTTGGACGCTAATTCTTTTGTGCCTAGAATTAAATAACGGAGTTGGGACCCTTTAGCTTTTCCTATTTATGACATAATCAATGCCCATGCCAAATTTCAAGTTTCTATGTGAGAAAATTGGATTCCGTACATAAAATTTGGAGGCTAATTCTTTTGCACATAGAATTGAATAATCGAGTTGAGACCCATTAGTTTTTCCTATTTTGAATATATACAATGCCCGTGCCAAATTTTAAGTTTCTATGTGAGAAAATTGGGTTCTGTACGTAAAATTTGGAAGCTAATTCTTTTGCACATAGAGTTGAAAAATCGAGTTGGGACCCATTAGCTTTTCCTATTTATGACATAATCAATGCTCGTGCCAAATTTCAAGTTTCTATGTGAGAAAATTGGATTCCGTACGTAAAATTTGGAGGCTAATTCTTTTGCACATAGAGTTGAAAAATCGAGTTGGGACCCATTAGCTTTTCCTATTTATGACATATTCAATGCTCGTGCCAAATTTCAAGTTTCTAAGTGAGAAAATTGGATTCCGTACATAAAATTTGGAGGCTAATTCTTTTGCACATAGAATTGAATAATCGAGTTGGGACCCATTAGCTTTTCCTATTTATGACATAATCAATGCTCGTGCCAAATTTCACGTTTCTATGACACTGGAAAGTGAGAAAAATACATTCCGTACGTTAAATTTTGACGCTAATTCTTTTGCGCATAGAATTGAATAATCGAGTTGGGACCCATTAGCTTTTCCGATTTATGACATAATCAATGCTCGTGCCAAATTTCAAATTTCTATGTGAGAAAATTGGATTCCGTACGTAAAATTTGGAGGCAAATTCTTTTGCACATAGAATTGAATAATCGAGTTGGGACCCATTAGCTTTTCCTATTTATGACATAATCAATGCTCGTGCCAAATTTCAAGTTTCTATGTGAGAAAATTGGATTCCGTATGTAAAATTTAGACGCTATTTCTTTTGCACATAGAATTGAATAATCGAGTTAGGACCCATTAGCTTTTCCTATTTATGACATAATCAATGCCCGTGCCAAATTTTAAGTTTCTATGTGAGAAAATTACATTCCATGCGTAAAACTTGGACGCTAATTCTTTTGCACATAGAATTGAATAATCGAGTTAGGACCCATTAGCTTTTCCTATTTATGACATAATCAATGCTCGTGCCAAATTTCACGTTTCTATGACACTGGAAAGTGAGAAAAATACATTCCGTACGGAAAATTTTGATGCTAATTCTTTTGCGCATAGTATTGAATAATCGAGTTGAGACCCATTAGTTTTTCCTATTTTGAACATATACAATACCCGTGCCAAATTTTAAGTTTCTATGTGAGAAAATTGGATTCCGTACGTAAAATTCGGAGGCTAATTCTTTTGCACATAGAGTTGAAAAATCGAGTTGGGACCCATTAGCTTTTCCTATTAATGACATAATCAATGCCCGTGCCAAATTTTAAGTTTCAATGTGAGAAAATTGGATTCTGTACGTAAAATTTGGAGGCTAATTCTTTGCACATAGAGTTGAAAAATCGAGTTGGGACCCATTAGCTTTTCCTATTAATGACATAATCAATGCCCGTGCCAAATTTTAAGTTTCTATGTGAGAAAATTGGATTCTGTACGTAAAATTTAGACGCTAATTCTTTTGCGCATAGAATTGAATAATCGAGTTGGGACCCATTAGCTTTTCCTATTTATGACATAATCAATGCTCGTGCCAAATTTTAAGTTTCTATGTGAGAAAATTGGATTCCGTACATAAAATTTGGAGGCTAATTTTTTTGCACATAGAATTGAATAATCGAGGTGGGACCCATTAGCTTTTCCTATTTATGACATAATCAATGCTCGTGCCAAATTTCATGTTTCTATGACACTGGAAAGTGAGAAAAATACATTCCATACGTGAAATTTTGACGCTAATTCTTTTGCACATAGAATTGAATAATCGAGTTGGACCCATTAGCTTTTCCTATTCATGACATAATCAATGCTCGTGCCAAATTTCACGTTTCTATGACACTGGAAAGTGAGAAAAATACATTCCGTACGTTAAATTTTGACGCTAATTCTTTTGCGCATTGAATTGAATAATCGAGTTGGGACCCATTAGTTTTTCCTATTTAGAACATATTCAATGCCCGTGCCAAATTTTACGTTTCTATGTGAGAAAATTGGATTGTGTACGTAAAATGTGGACGCTAATTCTTTTGCGCATAGAATTGAATAATCGAGTTGGGACCCATTAGCTTTTCCTATTTATGACATAATCAATGCTCGTGCCAAATTTCAAGTTTCTATGTGAGAAAATTGGATTCCGTACGTAAAATTTGGAGGCTAATTCTTTTGCACATAGAATTGAATAATCGAGTTGGGACCCATTAGTTTTTCCTATTTATGACATAATCAATGCTCGTGCCAAATTTCAAGTTTCTATGTGAGAAAATTGGATTCCGTACGTAAAATTTGGAGGCTAATTCTTTTGCACATAGAATTGAATAATCGAGTTAGGACCCATTAGCTTTTCTTATTTATGACTTAATCAATGCCCGTTCCAAATTTTAAGTTTCTATGTGAAAAAATTACATTCCGTACATAACATTTGGGTGCTAATTCTTTTGCGCATAGAATTAAATACCGAAGTTGGGACCCATTAGCTTTTCCTAATTATGACATAATCAATGCTCGTGCTAAATTTCAAGTTTCTATGTGAGAAAATTGGATTCTGTATGTAAAATTTAGACGCTATTTCTTTTGCACATAGAATTGAATAATCTAGTTAGGACCCATTAGCTTTTCCTATTTATGACATAATCAATGCCCGTGCCAAATTTTAAGTTTCTATGTGAGAAAATTACATTCCATACGTAAAACTTGGACGCTAATTCTTTTGCACATAGAATTGAATAATCGAGTTAGGACCCATTAGCTTTTCCTATTTATGACATAATCAATGCTCGTGCCAAATTTCACGTTTCTATGACACTGGAAAGTGAGAAAAATACATTCCATACGTAAAATTTTGACGCTAATTCTTTTGCACATAGAATTGAATAATCGAGTTAGGACCCATTAGCTTTTCCTATTTATGACATAATCAATGCCCGTGCCAAATTTTAAGTTTCTATGTGAGAAAATTACATTCCATACGTTAAACTTGGACGCTAATTCTTTTGCACATAGAATTGAATAATCGAGTTAGGACCCATTAGCTTTTCTTGTTTATGACATAATCAATGCTCGTACCAAATTTCACGTTTCTATGACACTGGAAAGTGAGAAAAATACATTCCGTACGGAAAATTTAGACGCTATTTCTTTTGCACATATAATTGAATAATCTAGTTAGGACCCATTAGCTTTTCCTATTTATGACATAATCAATGCCCGTGCCAAATTTTCAGTTTCTATGTGAGAAAATTACATTCAATACGTAAAACTTGGACGCTAATTCTTTTGTGCCTAGAATTAAATAACGGAGTTGGGACCCTTTAGCTTTTCCTATTTATGACATAATCAATGCCCATGCCAAATTTCAAGTTTCTATGTGAGAAAATTGGATTCCGTACATAAAATTTGGAGGCTAATTCTTTTGCACATAGAATTGAATAATCGAGTTGAGACCCATTAGTTTTTCCTATTTTGAACATATACAATGCCCGTGCCAAATTTTAAGTTTCTATGTGA
Organism: Eleutherodactylus coqui; assembly: GCF_035609145.1. Lineage (NCBI taxonomy): Eukaryota > Metazoa > Chordata > Amphibia > Anura > Eleutherodactylidae > Eleutherodactylus > Eleutherodactylus coqui. The sequence goes on along the minus strand of NC_089844.1, from coordinate 48,720,373 downwards.
GAAAATTGGATTCCGTACGTAAAATTTGGAGGCTAATTCTTTTGCACATAGAGTTGAAAAATCGAGTTGGGACCCATTAGCTTTTCCTATTTATGACATAATCAATGCTCGTGCCAAATTTCAAGTTTCTATGTGAGAAAATTGGATTCCGTACATAAAATTTGGAGGCTAATTCTTTTGCACATAGAATTGAATAATCGAGTTGGGACCCATTAGCTTTTCCTATTTATGACATAATCAATGCTCGTGCCAAATTTCACGTTTCTATGACACTGGAAAGTGAGAAAAATCCATTCCGTACGTTAAATTTTGACGCTAATTCTTTTGCGCATTGAATTGAATAATCGAGTTGGGACCCATTAGTTTTTCCTATTTAGAACATATTCAATGCCCGTGCCAAATTTTACGTTTCTATGTGAGAAAATTGGATTGTGTACGTAAAATGTGGACGCTAATTCTTTTGCGCATAGAATTGAATAATCGAGTTGGGACCCATTAGCTTTTCCTATTTATGACATAATCAATGCTCGTGCCAAATTTCAAATTTCTATGTGAGAAAATTGGATTCCGTACGTAAAATTTGGAGGCTAATTTTTTTGCACATAGAATTGAATAATCGAGTTGGGACCCATTAGCTTTTCCTATTTATGACATAATCAATGCTCGTGCCAAATTTCAAGTTTCTATGTGAGAAAATTGGATTCTGTATGTAAAATTTAGACGCTCTTTCTTTTGCACATAGAATTGAATAATCGAGTTAGGACCCATTAGCTTTTCCTATTTATGACATAATCAATGCCCGTGCCAAATTTTAAGTTTTTATGTGAGAAAATTACATTCCATACGTAAAACTTGGACGCTAATTCTTTTGCACATAGAATTGAATAATCGAGTTAGGACCCATTAGCTTTTCCTATTTATGACATAATCAATGCTCGTGCCAAATTTCACGTTTCTATGACACTGGAAAGTGAGAAAAATACATTCCGTACGGAAAATTTTGATGCTAATTCTTTTGCGCATAGAAGTGAATAATCGAGTTGAGACCCATTAGTTTTTGCTATTTTGAACATATACAATACCCGTGCCAAATTTTAAGTTTCTATGTGAGAAAATTGGATTCCGTACGTAAAATTCGGAGGCTAATTCTTTTGCACATAGAGTTGAAAAATTGAGTTGGGACCCATTAGCTTTTCCTATTTATGACATAATCAATGCTCGTGCCAAATTTCACGTTTCTATGACACTGGAAAGTGAGAAAAATACATTCCGTACGTTAAATTTTGATGCTAATTCTTTTGCGCATAGAATTGAATAATCGAGTTGGGACCCATTAGCTTTTCCTATTTATGACATAATCAATGCTTGTGCCAAATTTCAAGTTTCTATGTGAGAAAATTGGATTCCGTACGTAAAATTTGGAGGCTAATTCTTTTGCACATAGAATTGAATAATCGAGTTGGGACCCATTAGCTTTTCCTATTTATGACATAATCAATGCTCGTGCCAAATTTCAAGTTTCTACGTGAGAAAATTGGATTCCGTACGTAAAATTTGAAGGCTAATTCTTTTGCACATAGAATTGAATAATCGAGTTAGGACCCATTAGCTTTTCTTATTTATGACATATTCAATGCCCGTGCCAAATTTTAAGTTTCTATGTGAGAAAATTACATTCCGTACGTAACATTTGGACGCTAATTCTTTTGCGCATAGAATTAAATAACGGAGTTGGGACCCATTAGCTTTTCCTATTTATGACATAATCAATGCTCGTGCCAAATTTCAACTTTCTATGTGAAAAAATTGGATTCTGTATGTAAAATTTAGACGCTATTTCTTTTGCACATAGAATTGAATAATCTAGTTAGGACCCATTAGCTTTTCTTATTTATGACATAATCAATGCCCGTGCCAAATTTTAAGTTTCTATGTGAGAAAATTACATTCCATACGTAAAACTTGGACGCTAATTCTTTTGCACATAGAATTGAATAATCGAGTTAGGACCCATTAGCTTTTCCTATTTATGACATAATCAATGCTCGTGCCAAATTTCACGTTTCTATGACACTGGAAAGTGAGAAAAATACATTCCATACGTAAAATTTTGACGCTAATTCTTTTGCACATAGAATTGAATAATCGAGTTAGGACCCATTAGCTTTTCCTATTTATGACATAATCAATGCCCGTGCCAAATTTTAAGTTTCTATGTGAGAAAATCACATTCCATACGTAAAAGTTGGACGCTAATTCTTTTGCAGATAGAATTGAATAATCGAGTTAGGACCCATTAGCTTTTCCTATTTATGACATAATCAATGCTCGTGCCAAATTTCACGTTTCTATGAGACTGGAAAGTGAGAAAAATACATTCCGTACGGAAAATTTTGATGCTAATTCTTTTGCGCATAGAATTGAATAATCGAGTTGAGACCCATTAGTTTTTCCTATTTTGAACATATACAATACCCGTGCCAAATTTTAAGTTTCTATGTGAGAAAATTGGATTCCGTACGTAAAATTCGGAGGCTAATTCTTTTGCACATAGAGTTGAAAAATCGAGTTGGGACCCATTAGCTTTTCCTATTTATGACATAATCAATGCTCGTGCCAAATTTCAGGTTTCTACGTGAGAAAATTGGATTCCGTACGTAAAATTTGAAGGCTAATTCTTTTGCACATAGAATTGAATAATCGAGTTAGGACCCATTAGCTTTTCTTATTTATGACATATTCAATGCCCGTGCCAAATTTTAAGTTTCTATGTGAGAAAATTACATTCCGTACGTAACATTTGGACGCTAATTCTTTTGCGCATAGAATTAAATAACGGAGTTGGGACCCATTAGCTTTTCCTATTTATGACATAATCAATGCTCGTGCCAAATTTCAAGTTTCTATGTGAAAAAATTGTATTCTGTATGTAAAATTTAGACGCTATTTCTTTTGCACATATAATTGAATAATCTAGTTAGGACCCATTAGCTTTTCCTATTTATGACATAATCAATGCCCGTGCCAAATTTTAAGTTTCTATGTGAGAAAATTACATTCAATACGTAAAACTTGGACGCTAATTCTTTTGTGCCTAGAATTAAATAACGGAGTTGGGACCCTTTAGCTTTTCCTATTTATGACATAATCAATGCCCGTGCCAAATTTCAAGTTTCTATGTGAGAAAATTGGATTCCGTACATAAAATTTGGAGGCTAATTCTTTTGCACATAGAATTGAATAATCGAGTTGGGACGCATTAGCTTTTCCTATTTATGACATAATCAATGCTCGTGCCAAAAATTTCACGTTTCTATGACACTGGAAAGTGAGAAAAATACATTCCATACGTAAAATTTTGACGCTAATTCTTTTGCACATAGAATTGAATAATCGAGTTAGGACCCATTAGCTTTTCCTATTTATGACATAATCAATGCCCGTGCCAAATTTCACGTTTCTATGACACTGGAAAGTGAGAAAAATACATTCCGTACGGAAAATTTTGACGCTAATTCTTTTGCGCATAGAATTGAATAATCGAGTTGAGACCCATTAGTTTTTCCTATTTTGAACATATACAATGCCCGTGCCAAATTTTAAGTTTCTATGTGAGAAAATTGGATTCCGTACGTAAAATTCGGAGGCTAATTCTTTTGCACATAGAGTTGAAAAATCGAGTTGGGACCCATTAGCTTTTCCTATTTATGACATAATCAATGCTCGTGCCAAATTTCACGTTTCTATGACACTGGAAAGTGAGAAAAATACATTCCGTACGTTAAATTTTGATGCTAATTCTTTTGCGCATAGAATTGAATAACCGAGTTGGGACCCATTAGCTTTTCCTATTTATGATATAATCAATGCTCGTGCCAAATTTCAAGTTTCTATGTGAGAAAATTGGATTCCGTACGTAAAATTTGGAGGCTAATTCTTTTGCACATAGAATTGAATAATCGAGTTGGGACGCATTAGCTTTTCCTATTTATGACATAATCAATGCTCGTGCCAAAAATTTCACGTTTCTATGACACTGGAAAGTGAGAAAAATACATTCCATACGTAAAATTTTGACGCTAATTCTTTTGCACATAGAGTTGAAAAATCGAGTTGGGACCCATTAGCTTTTCCTATTTATGACATAATCAATGCTCGTGCCAAATTTCACGTTTCTATGACACTGGAAAGTGAGAAAAATACATTCCGTACGTTAAATTTTGATGCTAATTCTTTTGCGCATAGAATTGAATAATCGAGTTGGGACCCATTAGCTTTTCCTATTTATGACATAATCAATGCTCGTGCCAAATTTCAAGTTTCTATGTGAGAAAATTGGATTCCGTACGTAAAATTTAGAGGCTAATTCTTTTGCACATAGAATTGAATAATCGAGTTGGGACCCATTAGCTTTTCCTATTTATGACATAATCAATGCTCGTGCCAAATTTCACGTTTCTATGACACTGGAAAGTGAGAAAAATACATTCCGTACGTTAAATTTTGACGCTAATTCTTTTGCGCATAGAATTGAATAATCGAGTTGGGACCCATTAGCTTTTCCTATTTATGACATAATCAATGCTCGTGCCAAATTTCAAATTTCTATGTGAGAAAATTGGATTCCGTACGTAAAATTTGGAGGCTAATTCTTTTGCACATAGAATTGAATAATCGAGTTGGGACCCATTAGCTTTTCCTATTTATGACATAATCAATGCTCGTGCCAAATTTCAAGTTTCTATGTGAGAAAATTGGATTCTGTATGTAAAATTTAGACGCTATTTCTTTTGCACATAGAATTGAATAATCGAGTTAGGACCCATTAGCTTTTCCTATTTATGACATAATCAATGCCCGTGCCAAATTTTAAGTTTCTATGTGAGAAAATTACATTCCATACGTAAAACTTGGACGCTAATTCTTTTGCACATAGAATTGAATAATCGAGTTAGGACCCATTAGCTTTTCCTATTTATGACATAATCAATGCTCGTGCCAAATTTCACGTTTCTATGACACTGGAAAGTGAGAAAAATACATTCCGTACGGAAAATTTTGATGCTAATTCTTTTGCGCATAGAATTGAATAATCGAGTTGAGACCCATTAGTTTTTCCTATTTTGAACATTTACAATACCCGTGCCAAATTTTAAGTTTCTATGTGAGAAAATTGGATTCCGTAGGTAAAATTCGGAGGCTAATTCTTTTGCACATAGAGTTGAAAAATCGAGTTGGGACCCATTAGCTTTTCCTATTAATGATATAATCAATGCCCGTGCCAAATTTTAAGTTTCTATGTGAGAAAATTGGATTCTGTACGTAAAATTTGGAGGCTAATTCTTTGCACATAGAGTTGAAAAATCGAGTTGGGACCCATTAGCTTTTCCTATTAATGACATAATCAATGCCCGTGCCAAATTTTAAGTTTCTATGTGAGAAAATTGGATTCTGTACGTAAAATTTGGACGCTAATTCTTTTGCGCATAGAATTGAATAATCGAGTTGGGACCCATTAGCTTTTCCTATTTATGACATAATCAATGCTCGTGCCAAATTTCAAGTTTCTATGTGAGAAAATTGGATTCCGTACGTAAAATTTGGAGGCTAATTCTTTTGCACATAGAGTTGAAAAATCGAGTTGGGACCCATTAGCTTTTCCTATTTATGACATAATCAATGCTCGTGCCAAATTTCAAGTTTCTATGTGAGAAAATTGGATTCCGTACATAAAATTTGGAGGCTAATTTTTTTGCACATAGAATTGAATAATTGAGGTGGGACCATTAGCTTTTCCTATTTATGACATAATCAATGCTCGTGCCAAATTTCACGTTTCTATGACACTGGAAAGTGAGAAAAATACATTCCATACGTAAAATTTTGACGCTGATTCTTTTGCACATAGAATTGAATAATCGAGTTGGACCCATAAGCTTTTCCTATTTATGACATAATCAATGCTCGTGCCAAATTTCACGTTTCTATGACACTGGAAAGTGAGAAAAATACATTCCGTACGTTAAATTTTGACGCTAATTCTTTTGCGCATTGAATTGAATAATCGAGTTGGGACCCATTAGTTTTTCCTATTTAGAACATATTCAATGCCCGTGCCAAATTTTACGTTTCTATGTGAGAAAATTGGATTGTGTACGTAAAATGTGGACGCTAATTCTTTTGCGCATAGAATTGAATAATCGAGTTGGGACCCATTAGCTTTTCCTATTCATGACATAATCAATGCTCGTGCCAAATTTCAAGTTTCTATGTGAGAAAATTGGATTCCGTACATAAAATTTGGAGGCTAATTCTTTTGCACATAGAATTGAATAATCGAGTTGGGACCCATTAGCTTTTCCTATTTATGACATAATCAATGCTCGTGCCAAATTTCAAGTTTCTACGTGAGAAAATTGGATTCCGTACGTAAAATTTGAAGGCTAATTCTTTTGCACATAGAATTGAATAATCGAGTTAGGACCCATTAGCTTTTCTTATTTATGACATATTCAATGCCCGTGCCAAATTTTAAGTTTCTATGTGAGAAAATTACATTCCGTACGTAACATTTGGACGCTAATTCTTTTGCGCATAGAATTAAATAACGGAGTTGGGACCCATTAGCTTTTCCTATTTATGACATAATCAATGCTCGTGCCAAATTTCAAGTTTCTATGTGAAAAAATTGTATTCTGTATGTAAAATTTAGACGCTATTTCTTTTGCACATATAATTGAATAATCTAGTTAGGACCCATTAGCTTTTCCTATTTATGACATAATCAATGCCCGTGCCAAATTTTAAGTTTCTATGTGAGAAAATTACATTCAATACGTAAAACTTGGACGCTAATTCTTTTGTGCCTAGAATTAAATAACGGAGTTGGGACCCTTTAGCTTTTCCTATTTATGACAATCAATGCCCGTGCCAAATTTCAAGTTTCTATGTGAGAAAATTGGATTCCGTACATAAAATTTGGAGGCTAATTCTTTTGCACATAGAATTGAATAATCGAGTTGGGACGCATTAGCTTTTCCTATTTATGACATAATCAATGCTCGTGCCAAAAATTTCACGTTTCTATGACACTGGAAAGTGAGAAAAATACATTCCATACGTAAAATTTTGACGCTAATTCTTTTGCACATAGAATTGAATAATCGAGTTAGGACCCATTAGCTTTTCCTATTTATGACATAATCAATGCTCGTGCCAAATTTCACGTTTCTATGACACTGGAAAGTGAGAAAAATACATTCCGTACGGAAAATTTTGACGCTAATTCTTTTGCGCATAGAATTGAATAATCGAGTTGAGACCCATTAGTTTTTCCTATTTTGAACATATACAATGCCCGTGCCAAATTTTAAGTTTCTATGTGAGAAAATTGGATTCCGTACGTAAAATTCGGAGGCTAATTCTTTTGCACATAGAGTTGAAAAATCGAGTTGGGACCAATTAGCTTTTCCTATTTATGACATAATCAATGCTCGTGCCAAATTTCACGTTTCTATGACACTGGAAAGTGAGAAAAATACATTCCGTACGTTAAATTTTGATGCTAATTCTTTTGCGCATAGAATTGAATAATCGAGTTGGGACCCATTAGCTTTTCCTATTTATGACATAATCAATGCTCGTGCCAAATTTCAAGTTTCTATGTGAGAAAATTGGATTCCGTACGTAAAATTTGGAGGCTAATTCTTTTGCACATAGAATTGAATAATCGAGTTGTGACCCATTAGCTTTTCCTATTTATGACATAATCAATGCTCTTGCCAAATTTCAAGTTTCTACGTGAGAAAATTGGATTCAGTACGTAAAATTTGAAGGCTAATTCTTTTGCACATAGAATTGAATAATCGAGTTAGGACCCATTAGCTTTTCTTATTTATGACATAATCAATGCCCGTGCCAAATTTTAAGTTTCTATGTGAGAAAATTACATTCCGTACGTAACATTTGGACGCTAATTCTTTTGCGCATAGAATTAAATAACGGAGTTGGGACATATTAGCTTTTCCTATTTATGACATAATCAATGCTCGTGCCAAATTTCAAGTTTCTATGTGAGAAAATTGGATTCTGTATGTAAAATTTAGACGCTATTTCTTTTGCACATATAATTGAATAATCTAGTTAGGACCCATTAGCTTTTCTTATTTATGACATAATCAATGCCCGTGCCAAATTTTAAGTTTCTATGTGAGAAAATTACATTCAATACGTAAAACTTGGACGCTAATTCTTTTGTGCCTAGAATTAAATAACGGAGTTGGGACCCTTTAGCTTTTCCTATTTATGACATAATCAATGCCCGTGCCAAATTTCAAGTTTCTATGTGAGAAAATTGGATTCCGTACATAAAATTTGGAGGCTAATTCTTTTGCACATAGAATTGAATAATCGAGTTGGGACGCATTAGCTTTTCCTATTTATGACATAATCAATGCTCGTGCCAAAAATTTCACGTTTCTATGACACTGGAAAGTGAGAAAAATACATTCCATACGTAAAATTTTGACGCTAATTCTTTTGCACATAGAATTGAATAATCGAGTTAGGACCCATTAGCTTTTCCTATTTATGACATAATCAATGCTCGTGCTAAATTTCACGTTTCTATGACACTGGAAAGTGAGAAAAATACATTCCGTACGGAAAATTTTGACGCTAATTCTTTTGCGCATAGAATTGAATAATCGAGTTGAGACCCATTAGTTTTTCCTATTTTGAACATATACAATGCCCGTGCCAAATTTTAAGTTTCTATGTGAGAAAATTGGATTCCGTACGTAAAATTCGGAGGCTAATTCTTTTGCACATAGAGTTGAAAAATCGAGTTGGGACCGATTAGCTTTTCCTATTTATGACATAATCAATGCTCGTGCCAAATTTCACGTTTCTATGACACTGGAAAGTGAGAAAAATACATTCCGTACGTTAAATTTTGATGCTAATTCTTTTGCGCATAGAATTGAATAATCGAGTTGGGACCCATTAGCTTTTCCTATTTATGACATAATCAATGCTCGTGCCAAATTTCAAGTTTCTATGTGAGAAAATTGGATTCCGTACGTAAAATTTGAAGGCTAATTCTTTTGCACATAGAATTGAATAATCGAGTTAGGACCCATTAGCTTTTCTTATTTATGACATATTCAATGCCCGTGCCAAATTTTAAGTTTCTATGTGAGAAAATTACATTCCGTACGTAACATTTGGACGCTAATTCTTTTGCGCATAGAATTAAATAACGGAGTTGGGACCCATTAGCTTTTCCTATTTATGACATAATCAATGCTCGTGCCAAATTTCAACTTTCTATGTGAAAAAATTGGATTCTGTATGTAAAATTTAGACGCTATTTCTTTTGCACATAGAATTGAATAATCTAGTTAGGACCCATTAGCTTTTCCTATTTATGACATAATCAATGCCCGTGCCAAATTTTAAGTTTCTATGTGAGAAAATTACATTCCATACGTAAAACTTGGACGCTAATTCTTTTGCACATAGAATTGAATAATCGAGTTAGGACCCATTAGCTTTTCCTATTTATGACATAATCAATGCTCGTGCCAAATTTCACGTTTCTATGACACTGGAAAGTGAGAAAAATACATTCCATACGTAAAATTTTGACGCTAATTCTTTTGCACATAGAATTGAATAATCGAGTTAGGACCCATTAGCTTTTCCTATTTATGACATAATCAATGCTCGTGCTAAATTTCACGTTTCTATGACACTGGAAAGTGAGAAAAATACATTCCGTACGGAAAATTTTGACGCTAATTCTTTTGCGCATAGAATTGAATAATCGAGTTGAGACCCATTAGTTTTTCCTATTTTGAACATATACAATGCCCGTGCCAAATTTTAAGTTTCTATGTGAGAAAATTACATTCAATACGTAAAACTTGGACGCTAATTCTTTTGTGCCTAGAATTAAATAACGGAGTTGGGACCCTTTAGCTTTTCCTATTTATGATATAATCAATGCCCGTGCCAAATTTCAAGTTTCTATGTGAGAAAATTGGATTCCGTACATAAAATTTGGAGGCTAATTCTTTTGCACATAGAATTGAATAATCGAGTTGGGACCCATTAGCTTTTCCTATTTATGACATAATCAATGCTCGTGCCAAATTTCACGTTTCTATGACACTGGAAAGTGAGAAAAATACATTCCGTACGTTAAATTTTGACGCTAATTCTTTTGCGCATAGAATTGAATAATCGAGTTGGGACCCATTAGTTTTTCCTATTTAGAACATATTCAATGCCCGTGCCAAATTTTACGTTTCTATGTGAGAAAATTGGATTGTGTACGTAAAATGTGGACGCTAATTCTTTTGCGCATAGAATTGAATAATCGAGTTGGGACCCATTAGCTTTTCCTATTTATGACATAATCAATGCTCGTGCCAAATTTCAAATTTCTATGTGAGAAAATTGGATTCCGTACGTAAAATTTGGAGGCTAATTGTTTTGCACATAGAATTGAATAATCGAGTTGGGACCCATTAGCTTTTCCTATTTATGACATAATCAATGCTCGTGCCAAATTTCAAGTTTCTATGTGAGAAAATTGGATTCTGTATGTAAAATTTAGACGCTATTTCTTTTGCACATAGAATTGAATAATCGATTTAGGACCCATTAGCTTTTCCTATTTATGACATAATCAATGCCCGTGCCAAATTTTAAGTTTTTATGTGAGAAAATTACATTCCATACGTAAAACTTGGACGCTAATTCTTTTGCACATAGAATTGAATAATCGAGTTAGGACCCATTAGCTTTTCCTATTTATGACATAATCAATGCTCGTGCCAAATTTCACGTTTCTATGACACTGGAAAGTGAGAAAAATACATTCCGTACGGAAAATTTTGATGCTAATTCTTTTGCGCATAGAATTGAATAATCGAGTTGAGACCCATTAGTTTTTCCTATTTTGAACATATACAATACCCGTGCCAAATTTTAAGTTTCTATGTGAGAAAATTGGATTCCGTACGTAAAATTCGGAGGCTAATTCTTTTGCACATAGCGTTGAAAAATCGAGTTGGGACCCATTAGCTTTTCCTATTTATGACATAATCAATGCTCGTGCCAAATTTCACGTTTCTATGACACTGGAAAGTGAGAAAAATACATTCCGTACGTTAAATTTTGATGCTAATTCTTTTGCGCATAGAATTGAATAATCGAGTTGGGACCCAATAGCTTTTCCTATTTATGACATAATCAATGCTCGTGCCAAATTTCAAGTTTCTATGTGAGAAAATTGGATTCCGTACGTAAAATTTGGAGGCTAATTCTTTTGCACATAGAATTGAATAATCGAGTTGGGACCCATTAGCTTTTCCTATTTATGACATAATCAATGCTCGTGCCAAATTTCAAGTTTCTACGTGAGAAAATTGGATTCCGTACGTAAAATTTGAAGGCTAATTCTTTTGCACATAGAATTGAATAATCGAGTTAGGACCCATTAGCTTTTCTTATTTATGACATATTCAATGCCCGTGCCAAATTTTAAGTTTCTATGTGAGAAAATTATATTCCGTACGTAACATTTGGACGCTAATTCTTTTGCGCATAGAATTAAATAACGGAGTTGGGACCCATTAGCTTTTCCTATTTATGACATAATCAATGCTCGTGCCAAATTTCAAGTTTCTATGTGAAAAAATTGTATTCTGTATGTAAAATTTAGACGCTATTTCTTTTGCACATATAATTGAATAATCTAGTTAGGACCCATTAGCTTTTCCTATTTATGACATAATCAATGCCCGTGCCAAATTTTAAGTTTCTATGTGAGAAAATTACATTCAATACGTAAAACTTGGACGCTAATTCTTTTGTGCCTAGAATTAAATAACGGAGTTGGGACCCATTAGCTTTTCCTATTTATGACAATCAATGCCCGTGCCAAATTTCAAGTTTCTATGTGAGAAAATTGGATTCCGTACATAAAATTTGGAGGCTAATTCTTTTGCACATAGAATTGAATAATCGAGTTGGGACGCATTAGCTTTTCCTATTTATGACATAATCAATGCTCGTGCCAAAAATTTCACGTTTCTATGACACTGGAAAGTGAGAAAAATACATTCCATACGTAAAATTTTGACGCTAATTCTTTTGCACATAGAATTGAATAATCGAGTTAGGACCCATTAGCTTTTCCTATTTATGACATAATCAATGCTCGTGCCAAATTTCACGTTTCTATGACACTGGAAAGTGAGAAAAATACATTCCGTACGGAAAATTTTGACGCTAATTCTTTTGCGCATAGAATTGAATAATCGAGTTGAGACCCATTAGTTTTTCCTATTTTGAACATATACAATGCCCGTGCCAAATTTTAAGTTTCTATGTGAGAAAATTGGATTCCGTACGTAAAATTCGGAGGCTAATTCTTTTGCACATAGAGTTGAAAAATCGAGTTGGGACCAATTAGCTTTTCCTATTTATGACATAATCAATGCTCGTGCCAAATTTCACGTTTCTATGACACTGGAAAGTGAGAAAAATACATTCCGTACGTTAAATTTTGATGCTAATTCTTTTGCGCATAGAATTGAATAATCGAGTTGGGACCCATTAGCTTTTCCTATTTATGACATAATCAATGCTCGTGCCAAATTTCAAGTTTCTATGTGAGAAAATTGGATTCCGTACGTAAAATTTGGAGGCTAATTCTTTTGCACATAGAATTGAATAATCGAGTTGGGACCCATTAGCTTTTCCTATTTATGACATAATCAATGCTCGTGCCAAATTTCAAGTTTCTACGTGAGAAAATTGGATTCAGTACGTAAAATTTGAAGGCTAATTCTTTTGCACATAGAATTGAATAATCGAGTTAGGACCCATTAGCTTTTCTTATTTATGACATAATCAATGCCCGTGCCAAATTTTAAGTTTCTATGTGAGAAAATTACATTCCGTACGTAACATTTGGACGCTAATTCTTTTGCGCATAGAATTAAATAACGGAGTTGGGACCCATTAGCTTTTCCTATTTATGACATAATCAATGCTCGTGCCAAATTTCAAGTTTCTATGTGAAAAAATTGTATTCTGTATGTAAAATTTAGACGCTATTTCTTTTGCACATATAATTGAATAATCTAGTTAGGACCCATTAGCTTTTCCTATTTATGACATAATCAATGCCCGTGCCAAATTTTAAGTTTCTATGTGAGAAAATTACATTCAATACGTAAAACTTGGACGCTAATTCTTTTGTGCCTAGAATTAAATAACGGAGTTGGGACCCTTTAGCTTTTCCTATTTATGACATAATCAATGCCCGTGCCAAATTTCAAGTTTCTATGTGAGAAAATTGGATTCCGTACATAAAATTTGGAGGCTAATTCTTTTGCACATAGAATTGAATAATCGAGTTGGGACGCATTAGCTTTTCCTATTTATGACATAATCAATGCTCGTGCCAAAAATTTCACGTTTCTATGACACTGGAAAGTGAGAAAAATACATTCCATACGTAAAATTTTGACGCTAATTCTTTTGCACATAGAATTGAATAATCGAGTTAGGACCCATTAGCTTTTCCTATTTATGACATAATCAATGCTCGTGCCAAATTTCACGTTTCTATGACACTGGAAAGTGAGAAAAATACATTCCGTACGGAAAATTTTGACGCTAATTCTTTTGCGCATAGAATTGAATAATCGAGTTGAGACCCATTAGTTTTTCCTATTTTGAACATATACAATGCCCGTGCCAAATTTTAAGTTTCTATGTGAGAAAATTGGATTCCGTACGTAAAATTCGGAGGCTAATTCTTTTGCACATAGCGTTGAAAAATCGAGTTGGGACCCATTAGCTTTTCCTATTTATGACATAATCAATGCTCGTGCCAAATTTCACGTTTCTATGACACTGGAAAGTGAGGAAAATACATTCCGTACGTTAAATTTTGGTGCTAATTCTTTTGCGCATAGAATTGAATAATCGAGTTGGGACCCAATAGCTTTTCATATTTATGACATAATCAATGCTCGTGCCAAATTTCAAGTTTCTATGTGAGAAAATTGGATTCCGTACGTAAAATTTGGAGGCTAATTCTTTTGCACATAGAATTGAATAATCGAGTTGGGACCCATTAGCTTTTCCTATTTATGACATAATCAATGCTCGTGCCAAATTTCAAGTTTCTACGTGAGAAAATTGGATTCCGTACGTAAAATTTGAAGGCTAATTCTTTTGCACATAGAATTGAATAATCGAGTTAGGACCCATTAGCTTTTCTTATTTATGACATATTCAATGCCCGTGCCAAATTTTAAGTTTCTATGTGAGAAAATTACATTCCGTACGTAACATTTGGACGCTAATTCTTTTGCGCATACAATTAAATAACGGAGTTGGGACCCTTTAGCTTTTCCTATTTATGACATAATCAATGCTCGTGCCAAATTTCAAGTTTCTATGTGAGAAAATTGGATTCCGTACATAAAATTTGGAGGCTAATTCTTTTGCACATAGAATTGAATAATCGAGTTGGGACGCATTAGCTTTTCCTATTTATGACATAATCAATGCTCGTGCCAAAAATTTCACGTTTCTATGACACTGGAAAGTGAGAAAAATACATTCCATACGTAAAATTTTGACGCTAATTCTTTTGCACATAGAATTGAATAATCGAGTTAGGACCCATTAGCTTTTCCTATTTATGACATAATCAATGCTCGTGCCAAATTTTACGTTTCTATGACACTGGAAAGTGAGAAAAATACATTCCGTACGGAAAATTTTGACGCTAATTCTTTTGCGCATAGAATTGAATAATCGAGTTGAGACCCATTAGTTTTTCCTATTTTGAACAAATACAATGCCCGTGCCAAATTTTAAGTTTCTATGTGAGAAAATTGGATTCCGTACGTAAAATTCGGAGGCTAATTCTTTTGCACATAGAGTTGAAAAATCGAGTTGGGACCCATTAGCTTTTCCTATTTATGACATAATCAATGCTCGTGCCAAATTTCACGTTTCTATGACACTGGAAAGTGAGAAAAATACATTCCGTACGTTAAATTTTGATGCTTATTCTTTTGCGCATAGAATTGAATAATCGAGTTGGGACCCATTAGCTTTTCCTATTTATGATATAATCAATGCTCGTGCCAAATTTCAAGTTTCTATGTGAGAAAATTGGATTCCGTACGTAAAATTTGGAGGCTAATTCTTTTGCACATAGAATTGAATAATCGAGTTGGGACCCATTAGCTTTTCCTATTTATGACATAATCAATGCTCGTGCCAAATTTCAAGTTTCCACGTGAGAAAATTGGATTCCGTACGTAAAATTTGAAGGCTAATTCTTTTGCACATAGAATTGAATAATCGAGTTAGGACCCATTAGCTTTTCTAATTTATGACATAATCAATGCCCATGCCAAATTTTAAGTTTCTATGTGAGAAAATTACATTCCGTACGTAACATTTGGACGCTAATTCTTTTGCGCATAGAATTAAATAACGGAGTTGGGACCCATTAGCTTTTCCTATTTATAACATAATCAATGCTCGTGCCAAATTTCAAGTTTCTATGTGAGAAAATTGGATTCTGTATGTAAAATTTAGACCCTATTTCTTTTGCACATATAATTGAATAATCTAGTTAGGACCCATTAGCTTTTCCTATTTATGACATTAATCAATGCCAATGCCAAATTTTAAGTTTCTATGTGAGAAAATTACATTCAATACGTAAAACTTGGACGCTAATTCTTTTGTGCCTAGAATTAAATAACGGAGTTGGGACCCTTTAGCTTTTCCTATTTATGACATAATCAATGCCCGTGCCAAATTTCAAGTTTCTATGTGAGAAAATTGGATTCCGTACATAAAATTTGGAGGCTAATTCTTTTGCACATAGAATTGAATAATCGAGTTGGGACGCAATAGCTTTTCCTATTTATGACATAATCAATGCTCGTGCCAAAAATTTCACGTTTCTATGACACTGGAAAGTGAGAAAAATACATTCCATACGTAAAATTTTGACGCTAATTCTTTTGCGCATAGAATTGAATAATCGAGTTGAGACCCATTAGTTTTTCCTATTTTGAACATATACAATGCCCGTGCCAAATTTTAAGTTTCTATGTGAGAAAATTGGATTCCGTACCTAAAATTCGGAGGCTAATTCTTTTGCACATAGAGTTGAAAAATCGAGTTGGGACCCATTAGCTTTTCCTATTTATGACATAATCAATGCTCGTGCCAAATTTCACGTTTCTATGACACTGGAAAGTGAGAAAAATACATTCCGTACGTTAAATTTTGATGCTAATTCTTTTGCGCATAGAATTGAATAATCGAGTTGGGACCCATTAGCTTTTCCTATTTATGACATAATCAATGCTCGTGCCAAATTTCAAGTTTCTATGTGAGAAAATTGGATTATGTATGTAAAATTTAGACGCTATTTCTTTTGCACATATAATTGAATAATCTAGTTAGGACCCATTAGCTTTTCCTATTTATGACATAATCAATGCCCGTGCCAAATTTCAAGTTTCTATGTGAGAAAATTGGATTCCGTACATAAAATTTGGAGGCTAATTCTTTTGCACATAGAATTGAATAATCGAATTGGGACGCATTAGCTTTTCCTATTTATGACATAATCAATGCTCGTGCCAAAAATTTCACGTTTCTATGACACTGGAAAGTGAGAAAAATACATTCCATACTTAAAATTTTGACGCTAATTCTTTTGCACATAAAATTGAATAATCGAGTTAGGACCCATTAGCTTTTCCTATTTATGACATAATCAATGCTCGTGCCAAATTTTAAGTTTCTATGTGAGAAAATTGGATTCCGTACGTAAAATTCGGAAGCTAATTCTTTTGCACACAGAGTTGAAAAATCGAGATGGGACCCATTAGCTTTTCCTATTTATGACATAATCAATGCTCGTGCCAAATTTCACGTTTCTATGACACTGGAAAGTGAGAAAAATACATTCCGTACGTTAAATTTTGATGCTAATTCTTTTGCGCATAGAATTGAATAATCGAGTTGGGACCCATTAGCTTTTCCTATTTATGACATAATCAATGCTCGTGCCAAATTTCAAGTTTCTATGTGAGAAAATTGGATTCCGTACGTAAAATTTGGAGGCTAATTCTTTTGCACATAGAATTGAATAATCGAGTTGGGACCCATTAGCTTTTCCTATTTATGACATAATCAATGCTCGTGCCAAATTTCAAGTTTCTACGTGAGAAAATTGGATTCCGTACGTAAAATTTGAAGGCTAATTCTTTTGCACATAGAATTGAATAATCGAGTTAGGACCCATTAGCTTTTTTTATATATGACATAATCAATGCCCGTGCCAAATTTTAAGTTTCTATGTGAGAAAATTACATTCCGTACGTAACATTTGGACGCTAATTCTTTTGCGCATAGAATTAAAAAAATAACGGAGTTGGGACCCATTAGCTTTTCCTATTTATGACATAATCAATGCTCGTGCCAAATTTCACGTTTCTATGACACTGGAAAGTGAGAAAAATACCTTCCGTACGGAAAATTTTGACGCTAATTCTTTTGCGCATAGAATTGAATAATCGAGTTGAGACCCATTAGTCTTTCCTATTTTGAACATATACAATGCCCGTGCCAAATTTTAAGTTTCTATGTGAGAAAATTGGATTCTGTACGTAAAATTTGGACGCTAATTCTTTTGCGCATAGAATTGAATAATCGAGTTGGGACCCATTAGCTTTTCCTATTTATGACATAATCAATGCTCGTGCCAAATTTCAAGTTTCTATGTGAGAAAATTGGATTCCGTACATAAAATTTGGAGGCTAATTTTTTTGCACATAGAATTGAATAATCGAGTTGGACCCATTAGCTTTTCCTATTTATAACATAATCAATGCTCGTGCCAAATTTCACGTTTCTATGACACTGGAAAGTGAGAAAAATACATTCCGTACGTAAAATTTTGACGCTAATTCTTTTGCGCATAGAATTGAATAATCGAGTTGGGACCCATTAGTTTTTCCTATTTAGAACATATTCAATGCCCGTGCCAAATTTTAAGTTTCTATGTGAGAAAATTGGATTGTGTACGTAAAATTTGGACGCTAATTCTTTTGCGCATAGAATTGAATAATCGAGTTGGGACCCATTAGCTTTTCCTATTTATGACATAATCAATGCTCGTGCCAAATTTCAAGTTTCTATGTGAGAAAATTGGATTCCGTACGTAAAATTTGAAGGCTAATTCTTTTGCACATAGAATTGAATAATCGAGTTAGGACCCATTAGCTTTTCTTATTTATGACATAATCAATTCCTGTGCCAAATTTTAAGTTTCTATGTGAGAAAATTGGATTCCGTATGTAACATTTGGACGCTAATTCTTTTGCGCATAGAATTAAATAACGGAGTTGGGACCCATTAGCTTTTCCTATTTATGACATAATCAATGCTCGTGCCAAATTTCAAGTTTCTATGTGAGAAAATTGGATTCCGTACGTAAAATTTGGATGCTAATTCTTTTGCACATAAAATTGAATAATCGAGTTGGGACCCATTAGCTTTTCCTATTTATGACATAATCAATGCTCGTGCCAAATTTCACGTTTCTATGACACTGGAAAGTGAGAAAAATACATTCCGTACGTTAAATTTTGTTGCTAATTCTTTTGCGCATAGAATTGAATAATCGAGTTGGGACCCATTAGCTTTTCCTATTTATGACATAATCAATGCTCGTGCCAAATTTCAAGTTTCTATGTGAGAAAATTGGATTCCGTACGTAAAATTTGGAGGCTTATTCTTTTGCACATAGAATTGAATAATCGAGTTGGGACCCATTAGCTTTTCCTATTTATGACATAATCAATGCTCGTGCCAAATTTCAAGTTTCTACTTGAGAAAATTGGATTCCGTACGTAAAATTTGAAGGCTAATTCTTTTGCACATAGAATTGAATAATCGAGTTAGGACCCATTAGCTTTTCTTATTTATGACATAATCAATGCCCGTGCCAAATTTTAAGTTTCTATGTGAGAAAATTACATTCCGTACGTAACATTTGGACGCTAATTCTTTTGCGCATAGAATTAAATAACGGAGTTGGGACCCTTTAGCTTTTCCTATTTATGACATAATCAATGCCCGTGCCAAATTTCAAGTGTCTATGTGAGAAAATTACATTCCATACGTAAAACTTGGACGCTAATTCTTTTGTGCCTAGAATTAAATATCAGAGTTGGGACCCTTTAGCTTTTCCTATTTATGACATAATCAATGCCCGTGCGAAATTTCAAGTTTCTATGTGAGAAAATTGGATTCTGTATGTAAAATTTAGACGCTATTTCTTTTGCACATAGAATTGAATAATCTAGTTAGGACCCATTAGCTTTTCCTATTTATGACATAATCAATGCCCGTGCCAAATTTTAAGTTTCTATGTGAGAAAATTACATTCCATACATAAAACTTGGACGCTAATTCTTTTGTGCCTACAATTAAAAAACGGAGTAGGGACCCTTTAGCTTTTCCTATTTTTGACATAATCAATGCCCGTGCCAAATTTCAAGTTTCTATGTGAGAAAATTGGATTCCGTACATAAAATTTGGAGGCTAATTCTTTTGCGCATAGAATTGAATAATCGAGTTGGGACCCATTAGCTTTTCCTATTTATGACATAATCAATGCCCGTGCCAAATTTTAAGTTTCTATGTGAGAAAATTACATTCCGTACGTAAAACTTGGACGCTAATTCTTTAGTGCCTAGAATTAAAAACCAGAGTTGGGACCCATTAGCTTTTCCTATTTATGACATAATCAATGCTCGTGCCAAATTTCAAGTTTCTATGTGAGAAAATTGGATTCCGTACGTAAACTTTGGAGGCTAATTCTTTTGCACATAGAATTGAATAATCGAGTTGGGACCCATTAGCTTTTCCTATTTATGACATAATCAATGCTCGTGCCAAATTTCACGTTTCTATGACACTGGAAAGTGAGAAAAATACATTCAATACGTAAAATTTTGACGCTAATTCTTTTGCAGATAGAATTGAATAATCGAGTTAGGACCCATTAGCTTTTCCTATTTATGACATAATCAATGCTCGTGCCAAATTTCACATTTCTATGACACTGGAAAGTGAGAAAAATACATTCCGTACGGAATATTTTGACGCTAATTCTTTTGCGCATAGAATTGAATAATCGAGTTGAGACCCATTAGTTTTTCCTATTTTGAACAAATACAATGCCCGTGCCAAATTTTAAGTTTCTATGTGAGAAAATTGGATTCCGTACGTAAAATTTGGATGCTAATTCTTTTGCACATAAAATTGAATATTCGAGTTGGGACCCATTAGCTTTTCCTATTTATGACATAATCAATGCTCGTGCCAAATTTCACGTTTCGATGACACTGGAAAGTGAGAAAAATACATTCCGTACGTTAAATTTTGTTGCTAATTCTTTTGCGCATAGAATTGAATAATCGAGTTGGGACCCATTAGCTTTTCCTATTTATGACATAATCAATGCTCGTGCCAAATTTCAAGTTTCTATGTGAGAAAATTGGATTCCGTACGTAAAATTTGGAGGCTAATTCTTTTGCACATAGAATTGAATAATCGAGTTGGGACCCATTAGCTTTTCCTATTTATGACATAATCAATGCTCGTGCCAAATTTCAAGTTTCTACTTGAGAAAATTGGATTCCGTACGTAAAATTTGAAGGCTAATTCTTTTGCACATAGAATTGAATAATCGAGTTAGGACCTATTAGCTTTTCTTATTTATGACATAATCAATGCCCGTGCCAAATTTTAAGTTTCTATGTGAGAAAATTACATTCCGTACGTAACATTTGGACGCTAATTCTTTTGCGCATAGAATTAAATAACGGAGTTGGGACCCTTTAGCTTTTCCTATTTATGACATAATCAATGCCCGTGCCAAATTTCAAGTGTCTATGTGAGAAAATTGGATTCCGTACATAAAATTTGGAGGCTAATTCTTTTGCACATAGAATTGAAAAATCGAGTTGGGACCCATTAGCTTTTCCTATTTATGACATAATCAATGCCCGTGCCAAATTTTAAGTTTCTATGTGAGAAAATTACATTCCATACGTAAAACTTGGACGCTAATTCTTTTGTGCCTAGAATTAAATATCAGAGTTGGGACCCTTTAGCTTTTCCTATTTATGACATAATCAATGCCCGTGCGAAATTTCAAGTTTCTATGTGAGAAAATTGGATTCTGTATGTAAAATTTAGACGCTATTTCTTTTGCACATAGAATTGAATAATCGAGTTAGGACCCATTAGCTTTTCTTATTTATGACATAATCAATGCCCGTGCCAAATTTTAAGGTTCTATGTGAGAAAATTACATTCCGTACGTAACATTTGGACGCTAATTCTTTTGCGCATAGAATTAAATAACGGAGTTGGGACCCATTAGCTTTTCCTATTTATGACATAATCAATGCTCGTGCCAAATTTCAAGTTTCTATGTGAGAAAATTGGATTCTGTATGTAAAATTTAGACGCTATTTCTTTTGCACATATAATTGAATAATCTAGTTAGGACCCATTAGCTTTTCCTATTTATGACATAATCAATGCCCGTGCCAAATTTTAAGTTTCTATGTGAGAAAATTACATTCAATACGTAAAACTTGGACGCTAATTCTTTTGTGCCTAGAATTAAATATCAGAGTTGGGACCCTTTAGCTTTTCCTATTTATGACATAATCAATGCCCGTGCGAAATTTCAAGTTTCTATGTGAGAAAATTGGATTCTGTATGTAAAATTTAGATGCTATTTCTTTTGCACATAGAATTGAATAATCTAGTTAGGACCCATTAGCTTTTCCTATTTATGACATAATCAATGCCCGTGCCAAATTTTAAGTTTCTATGTGAGAAAATTACATTCCATACATAAAACTTGGACGCTAATTCTTTTGTGCCTAGAATTAAATAACGGAGTAGGGACCCTTTAGCTTTTCCTATTTATGACATAATCAATGCCCGTGCCAAATTTCAAGTTTCTATGTGAGAAAATTGGATTCCGTACATAAAATTTGGAGGCTAATTCTTTTGCACATAGAATTGAATAATCGAGTTGGGACCCATTAGCTTTTCCTATTTATGACATAATCAATGCCCGTGCCAAATTTTAAGTTTCTATGTGAGAAAATTACATTCCGTACGTAAAACTTGGACGCTAATTCTTTAGTGCCTAGAATTAAAAACCAGAGTTGGGACCCATTAGCTTTTCCTATTTATGACATAATCAATGCTCGTGCCAAATTTCAAGTTTCTATGTGAGAAAATTGGATTCCGTACGTAAAATTTGGAGGCTAATTCTTTTGCACATAGAATTGAATAATCGAGTTGGGACCCATTAGCTTTTCCTATTTATGACATAATCAATGCTCGTGCCAAATTTCAAGTTTCTATGACACTGGAAAGTGAGAAAAATACATTCCGTACGGAAAATTTTGACGCTAATTCTTTTGCGCATAGAATTGAATAATCGAGTTGAGACCCATTAGTTTTTCCTATTTTGAACATATACAATGCCCGTGCCAAATTTTAAGTTTCTATGTGAGAAAATTGGATTCTGTACGTAAAATTTGGACGCTAATTCTTTTGCGCATAGAATTGAATAATCGAGTTGGGACCCATTAGCTTTTCCTATTTATGACATAATCAATGCTCGTGCCAAATTTCAAGTTTCTATGTGAGAAAATTGGATTCTGTACGTAAAATTTGGAGGCTAATTCTTTTGCACATAGAGTTGAAAAATCGAGTTGGGACCCATTAGCTTTTCCTATTTATGACATAATCAATGCTTGTGCCAAATTTCAAGTTTCTATGTGAGAAAATTGGATTCCGTACATAAAATTTGGAGGCTAATTCTTTTGCACATAGAATTGAATAATCGAGTTGGACCCATTAGCTTTTCCTATTTATAACATAATCAATGCTCGTGCCAAATTTCACGTTTCTATGACACTGAAAAGTGAGAAAAATACAATCCGTACGTTAAATTTTGTTGCTAATTCTTTTGCGCATAGAATTGAATAATCGAGTTGGGACCCATTAGCTTTTCATATTTATGACATAATCAATGCTCGTGCCAAATTTCAAGTTTCTATGTGAGAAAATTGGATTCCGTACGTAAAATTTGGAGGCTAATTCTTTTGCACATAGAATTGAATAATCGAGTTGGGACCCATTAGCTTTTCCTATTTATGACATAATCAATGCTCGTGCCAAATTTCAAGTTTCTACTTGAGAAAATTGGATTCCGTACGTAAAATTTGAAGGCTAATTCTTTTGCACATAGAATTGAATAATCGAGTTAGGACCTATTAGCTTTTCTTATTTATGACATAATCAATGCCCGTGCCAAATTTTAAGTTTCTATGTGAGAAAATTACATTCCGTACGTAACATTTGGACGCTAATTCTTTTGCGCATAGAATTAAATAACGGAGTTGGGACCCATTAGCTTTTCCTATTTATGACATAATCAATGCTCGTGCCAAATTTCAAGTTTCTATGTGAGAAAATTGGATTCTGTATGTAAAATTTAGACGCTATTTCTTTTGCACATATAATTGAATAATCTAGTTAGGACCCATTAGCTTTTCCTATTTATGACATAATCAATGCCCGTGCCAAATTTTAAGTTTCTATGTGAGAAAATTACATTCAATACGTAAAACTTGGACGCTAATTCTTTTGTGCCTAGAATTAAATAACGGAGTTGGGACCCTTTAGCTTTTCCTATTTATGACATAATCAATGCCCGTGCCAAATTTCAAGTGTCTATGTGAGAAAATTGGATTCCGTACATAAAATTTGGAGGCTAATTCTTTTGCACATAGAATTGAAAAATCGAGTTGGGACCCATTAGCTTTTCCTATTTATGACATAATCAATGCCCGTGCCAAATTTTAAGTTTCTATGTGAGAAAATTACATTCCATACGTAAAACTTGGACGCTAATTCTTTTGTGCCTAGAATTAAATATCAGAGTTGGGACCCTTTAGCTTTTCCTATTTATGACATAATCAATGCCCGTGCGAAATTTCAAGTTTCTATGTGAGAAAATTGGATTCTGTATGTAAAATTTAGACGCTATTTCTTTTGCACATAGAATTGAATAATCTAGTTAGGACCCATTAGCTTTTCCTATTTATGACATAATCAATGCCCGTGCCAAATTTTAAGTTTCTATGTGAGAAAATTACATTCCATACATAAAACTTGGACGCTAATTATTTTGTGCCTACAATTAAATAACGGAGTAGGGACCCTTTAGCTTTTCCTATTTATGACATAATCAATGCCCGTGCCAAATTTCAAGTTTCTATGTGAGAAAATTGGATTCCGTACATAAAATTTGGAGGCTAATTCTTTTGCACATAGAATTGAATAATCGAGTTGGGACCCATTAGCTTTTCCTATTTATGACATAATCAATGCCCGTGCCAAATTTTAAGTTTCTATGTGAGAAAATTACATTCCGTACGTAAAACTTGGACGCTAATTCTTTAGTGCCTAGAATTAAAAACCAGAGTTGGGACCCATTAGCTTTTCCTATTTATGACATAATCAATGCTCGTGCCAAATTTCAAGTTTCTATGTGAGAAAATTGGATTCCGTACGTAAACTTTGGACGCTAATTCTTTTGCACATAGAATTGAATAATCGAGTTGGGACCCATTAGCTTTTCCTATTTATGACATAATCAATGCTCGTGCCAAATTTCACATTTCTATGACACTGGAAAGTGAGAAAAATACATTCCGTACGGAATATTTTGACGCTAATTCTTTTGCGCATAGAATTGAATAATCGAGTTGAGACCCATTAGTTTTTCCTATTTTGAACAAATACAATGCCCGTGCCAAATTTTAAGTTTCTATGTGAGAAAATTGGATTCCGTACGTAAAATTTGGATGCTAATTCTTTTGCACATAAAATTGAATATTCGAGTTGGGACCCATTAGCTTTTCCTATTTATGACATAATCAATGCTCGTGCCAAATTTCACGTTTCGATGACACTGGAAAGTGAGAAAAATACATTCCGTACCGTTACATTTTGTTGCTAATTCTTTTGCGCATAGAATTGAATAATCGAGTTGGGACCCATTAGCTTTTCCTATTTATGACATAATCAATGCTCGTGCCAAATTTCAAGTTTCTATGTGAGAAAATTGGATTCCGTACGTAAAATTTGGAGGCTAATTCTTTTGCACATAGAATTGAATAATCGAGTTGGGACCCATTAGCTTTTCCTATTTATGACATAATCAATGCTCGTGCCAAATTTCAAGTTTCTACGTGAGAAAATTGGATTCCGTACGTAAAATTTGAAGGCTAATTCTTTTGCACATAGAATTGAATAATCGAGTTAGGACCCATTAGCTTTTCTTATTTATGACATAATCAATGCCCGTGCCAAATTTTAAGTTTCTATGTGAGAAAATTACATTCCGTACGTAACATTTGGACGCTAATCCTTTTGCGCATAGAATTAAATAACGGAGTTGGGACCCATTAGCTTTTCCTATTTATGACATAATCAATGCTCGTGCCAAATTTCAAGTTTCTATGTGAGAAAATTGGATTCTGTATGTAAAATTTAGACGCTATTTCTTTTGCACATATAATTGAATAATCTAGTTAGGACCCATTAGCTTTTCCTATTTATGACATAATCAATGCCCGTGCCAAATTTTAAGTTTCTATGTGAGAAAATTACATTCAATACGTAAAACTTGGACGCTAATTCTTTTGTGCCTAGAATTAAATAACGGAGTAGGGACCCTTTAGCTTTTCCTATTTATGACATAATCAATGCCCGTGCCAAATTTCAAGTTTCTATGTGAGAAAATTGGATTCCGTACATAAAATTTGGAGGCTAATTCTTTTGCACATAGAATTGAATAATCGAGTTGGGACCCATTAGCTTTTCCTATTTATGACATAATCAATGCCCGTGCCAAATTTTAAGTTTCTATGTGAGAAAATTACATTCCGTACGTAAAACTTGGACGCTAATTCTTTAGTGCCTAGAATTAAAAACCAGAGTTGGGACCCATTAGCTTTTCCTATTTATGACATAATCAATGCTCGTGCCAAATTTCAAGTTTCTATGTGAGAAAATTGGATTCCGTACGTAAACTTTGGACGCTAATTCTTTTGCACATAGAATTGAATAATCGAGTTGGGACCCATTAGCTTTTCCTATTTATGACATAATCAATGCTCGTGCCAAATTTCACGTTTCTATGACACTGGAAAGTGAGAAAAATACATTCCATACGTAAAATTTTGACGCTAATTCTTTTGCACATAGAATTGAATAATCGAGTTAGGACCCATTAGCTTTTCCTATTTATGACATAATCAATGCTCGTGCCAAATTTCACATTTCTATGACACTGGAAAGTGAGAAAAATACATTCCGTACGGAATATTTTGACGCTAATTCTTTTGCGCATAGAATTGAATAATCGAGTTGAGACCCATTAGTTTTTCCTATTTTGAACAAATACAATGCCCGTGCCAAATTTTAAGTTTCTATGTGAGAAAATTGGATTCCGTACGTAAAATTTGGATGCTAATTCTTTTGCACATAAAATTGAATATTCGAGTTGGGACCCATTAGCTTTTCCTATTTATGACATAATCAATGCTCGTGCCAAATTTCACGTTTCGATGACACTGGAAAGTGAGAAAAATACATTCCGTACCGTTACATTTTGTTGCTAATTCTTTTGCGCATAGAATTGAATAATCGAGTTGGGACCCATTAGCTTTTCCTATTTATGACATAATCAATGCTCGTGCCAAATTTCAAGTTTCTATGTGAGAAAATTGGATTCCGTACGTAAAATTTGGAGGCTAATTCTTTTGCACATAGAATTGAATAATCGAGTTGGGACCCATTAGCTTTTCCTATTTATGACATAATCAATGCTCGTGCCAAATTTCAAGTTTCTACGTGAGAAAATTGGATTCCGTACGTAAAATTTGAAGGCTAATTCTTTTGCACATAGAATTGAATAATCGAGTTAGGACCCATTAGCTTTTCTTATTTATGACATAATCAATGCCCGTGCCAAATTTTAAGTTTCTATGTGAGAAAATTACATTCCGTACGTAACATTTGGACGCTAATCCTTTTGCGCATAGAATTAAATAACGGATTTGGGACCCATTAGCTTTTCCTATTTATGACATAATCAATGCTCGTGCCAAATTTCAAGTTTCTATGTGAGAAAATTGGATTCTGTATGTAAAATTTAGACGCTATTTCTTTTGCACATATAATTGAATAATCTAGTTAGGACCCATTAGCTTTTCCTATTTATGACATAATCAATGCCCGTGCCAAATTTTAAGTTTCTATGTGAGAAAATTACATTCAATACGTAAAACTTGGACGCTAATTCTTTTGTGCCTAGAATTAAATAACGGAGTAGGGACCCTTTAGCTTTTCCTATTTATGACATAATCAATGCCCGTGCCAAATTTCAAGTTTCTATGTGAGAAAATTGGATTCCGTACATAAAATTTGGAGGCTAATTCTTTTGCACATAGAATTGAATAATCGAGTTGGGACCCATTAGCTTTTCCTATTTATGACATAATCAATGCCCGTGCCAAATTTTAAGTTTCTATGTGAGAAAATTACATTCCGTACGTAAAACTTGGACGCTAATTCTTTAGTGCCTAGAATTAAAAACCAGAGTTGGGACCCATTAGCTTTTCCTATTTATGACATAATCAATGCTCGTGCCAAATTTCAAGTTTCTATGTGAGAAAATTGGATTCCGTACGTAAAATTTGGAGGCTAATTCTTTTGCACATAGAATTGAATAATCGAGTTGGGACCCATTAGCTTTAACTATTTATGACATAATCAATGCTCGTGCCAAATTTCAAGTTTCTATGACACTGGAAAGTGAGAAAAATACATTCCGTACGGAAAATTTTGACGCTAATTCTTTTGCGCATAGAATTGAATAATCGAGTTGAGACCCATTAGTTTTTCCTATTTTGAACATATACAATGCCCGTGCCAAATTTTAAGTTTCTATGTGAGAAAATTGGATTCCGTACATAAAATTTGGAGGCTAATTCTTTTGCACATAGAATTGAATAATCGAGTTGGGACCCATTAGCTTTTCCTATTTATGACATAATCAATGCCCGTGCCAAATTTTAAGTTTCTATGTGAGAAAATTACATTCCGTACGTAAAACTTGGACGCTAATTCTTTAGTGCCTAGAATTAAAAACCAGAGTTGGGACCCATTAGCTTTTCCTATTTATGACATAATCAATGCCCGTGCCAAATTTTAAGTTTCTATGTGAGAAAATTACATTCCGTACGTAACATTTGGACGCTAATTCTTTTGCGCATAGAATTAAATAACGGAGTTGGGACCCATTAGCTTTTCCTATTTATGACATAATCAATGCTCGTGCCAAATTTCAAGTTTCTATGTGAGAAAATTACATTCAATACGTAAAACTTGGACGCTAATTCTTTTGTGCCTAGAATTAAATATCAGAGTTGGGACCCTTTAGCTTTTCCTATTTATGACATAATCAATGCCCGTGCGAAATTTCAAGTTTCTATGTGAGAAAATTGGATTCTGTATGTAAAATTTAGATGCTATTTCTTTTGCACATAGAATTGAATAATCTAGTTAGGACCCTTTAGCTTTTCCTATTTATGACATAATCAATGCCCGTGCCAAATTTCAAGTTTCTATGTGAGAAAATTGGATTCCGTACATAAAATTTGGAGGCTAATTCTTTTGCACATAGAATTGAATAATCGAGTTGGGACCCATTAGCTTTTCCTATTTATGACATAATCAATGCCCGTGCCAAATTTTAAGTTTCTATGTGAGAAAATTACATTCCGTACGTAAAACTTGGACGCTAATTCTTTAGTGCCTAGAATTAAAAACCAGAGTTGGGACCCATTAGCTTTTCCTATTTATGACATAATCAATGCTCGTGCCAAATTTCAAGTTTCTATGTGAGAAAATTGGATTCCGTACGTAAAATTTGGAGGCTAATTCTTTTGCACATAGAATTGAATAATCGAGTTGGGACCCATTAGCTTTAACTATTTATGACATAATCAATGCTCGTGCCAAATTTCAAGTTTCTATGACACTGGAAAGTGAGAAAAATACATTCCGTACGGAAAATTTTGACGCTAATTCTTTTGCGCATAGAATTGAATAATCGAGTTGAGACCCATTAGTTTTTCCTATTTTGAACATATACAATGCCCGTGCCAAATTTTAAGTTTCTATGTGAGAAAATTGGATTCTGTACGTAAAATTTGGACGCTAATTCTTTGGCGCATAGAATTGAATAATCGAGTTGGGACCCATTAGCTTTTCCTATTTATGACATAATCAATGCTCGTGCCAAATTTCAAGTTTCTATGTGAGAAAATTGGATTCCGTACGTAAAATTTGGAGGCTAATTCTTTTGCACATAGAGTTGAAAAATCGAGTTGGGACCCATTAGCTTTTCCTATTTATGACATAATCAATGCTTGTGCCAAATTTCAAGTTTCTATGTGAGAAAATTGGATTCCGTACATAAAATTTGGAGGCTAATTCTTTTGCACATAGAATTGAATAATCGAGTTGGACCCATTAGCTTTTCCTATTTATAACATAATCAATGCTCGTGCCAAATTTCACGTTTCTATGACACTGGAAAGTGAGAAAAATACATTCCGTACGTAAAATTTTGACGCTAATTCTTTTGCGCATAGAATTGAATAATCGAGTTGGGACTCATTAGTTTTTCCTATTTAGAACATATTCAATGCCCGTGCCAAATTTTAAGTTTCTATGTGAGAAAATTGGATTGTGTACGTAAAATTTGGACGCTAATTCTTTTGCGCATAGAATTGAATAATCGAGTTGGGACCCATTAGCTTTTCCTATTTATGACATAATCAATGCTCGTGCCAAATTTCAAGTTTCTATGTGAGAAAATTGGATTCCGTACGTAAAATTTGAAGGCTAATTCTTTTGCACAGAGAATTGAATAATCGAGTTAGGACTAGAGATGAGCGAACGTGTCCGTAACGGACACATCCGCACCCGGACACCGGCTTTAGCGAACACTGGAGTGTTCGCGCGTAAGTGTCCGGGTGCCGCCGGGGGGCGGGGAGATGCTCGGCGGCGCGGGCGGCAGTAGCGGGGAACAGGGGGGAGCCCTCTCTCTCTCCCTCTCCCCCCCGCTCCCCGCCGCACCCCCCCGGGCTGCCACGGCGGCCCCCGAACTTTTTCGCCCGAACACCGAGGTGTTCGCAAAGTTCGGTGTTCGGGCGAAAAAGGGGCGGGGCCGAACGTGTTCGCTCATCTCTAGTTAGGACCCATTAGCTTTTCTTATTTATGACATAATCAATGCCCGTGCCAAATTTTAAGTTTCTATGTGAGAAAATTACATTCCGTACGTAACATTTGGACGCTAATTCTTTTGCGCATAGAATTAAATAACGGAGTTGGGACCCATTAGCTTTTCCTATTTATGACATAATCAATGCTCGTGCCAAATTTCAAGTTTCTATGTGAGAAAATTGGATTCCGTACATAAAATTTGGAGGCTAATTCTTTTGCACATAGAATTGAATAATCGAGTTGGGACCCATTAGCTTTTCCTATTTATGACATAATCAATGCCCGTGCCAAATTTTAAGTTTCTATGTGAGAAAATTACATTCCGTACGTAAAACTTGGACGCTAATTCTTTAGTGCCTAGAATTAAAAACCAGAGTTGGGACCCATTAGCTTTTCCTATTTATGACATAATCAATGCTCGTGCCAAATTTCAAGTTTCTATGTGAGAAAATTGGATTCCGTACGTAAAATTTGGAGGCTAATTCTTTTGCACATAGAATTGAATAATCGAGTTGGGACCCATTAGCTTTTCCTATTTATGACATAATCAATGCTCGTGCCAAATTTCAAGTTTCTATTACACTGGAAAGTGAGAAAAATACATTCCGTACGGAAAATTTTGACGCTAATTCTTTTGCGCATAGAATTGAATAATCGAGTTGAGACCCATTAGTTTTTCCTATTTTGAACATATACAATGCCCGTGCCAAATTTTAAGTTTCTATGTGAGAAAATTGGATTCTGTACGTAAAATTTGGACGCTAATTCTTTTGC
Organism: Eleutherodactylus coqui; assembly: GCF_035609145.1. Lineage (NCBI taxonomy): Eukaryota > Metazoa > Chordata > Amphibia > Anura > Eleutherodactylidae > Eleutherodactylus > Eleutherodactylus coqui. The sequence goes on along the minus strand of NC_089844.1, from coordinate 48,689,065 downwards.
GCATAGAATTGAATAATCGAGTTGGGACCCATTAGCTTTTCCTATTTATGACATAATCAATGCTCGTGCCAAATTTCAAGTTTCTATGTGAGAAAATTGGATTCCGTACGTAAAATTTGGAGGCTAATTCTTTTGCACATAGAGTTGAAAAATCGAGTTGGGACCCATTAGCTTTTCCTATTTATGACATAATCAATGCTTGTGCCAAATTTCAAGTTTCTATGTGAGAAAATTGGATTCCGTACATAAAATTTGGAGGCTAATTCTTTTGCGCATAGAATTGAATAATCGAGTTGGACCCATTAGCTTTTCCTATTTATAACATAATCAATGCTCGTGCCAAATTTCACGTTTCTATGACACTGGAAAGTGAGAAAAATACATTCCGTACGTAAAATTTTGACTCTAATTCTTTTGCACATAGAATTGAATAATCGAGTTGGGACCCATTAGTTTTTCCTATTTAGAACATATTCAATGCCCGTGCCAAATTTTACGTTTCTATGTGAGAAAATTGGATTGTGTACGTAAAATTTGGACGCTAATTCTTTTGCGCATAGAATTGAATAATCGAGTTGGGACCCATTAGCTTTTCCTATTTATGACATAATCAATGCTCGTGCCAAATTTCAAGTTTCTATGTGAGAAAATTGGATTCCGTACGTAAAATTTGAAGGCTAATTCTTTTGCACATAGAATTGAATAATCGAGTTAGGACCCATTAGCTTTTCTTATTTATGACATAATCAATGCCCGTGCCAAATTTTAAGTTTCTATGTGAGAAAATTACATTCCGTACGTAACATTTGGACGCTAATTCTTTTGCGCATAGAATTAAATAACGGAGTTGGGACCCATTAGCTTTTCCTATTTATGACATAATCAATGCTCGTGCCAAATTTCAAGTTTCTATGTGAGAAAATTGGATTCCGTACGTAAAATTTGGATGCTAATTCTTTTGCACATAAAATTGAATAATCGAGTTGGGACCCATTAGCTTTTCCTATTTATGACATAATCAATGCTCGTGCCAAATTTCACGTTTCTATGACACTGGAAAGTGAGAAAAATACAATCCGTACGTTAAATTTTGTTGCTAATTCTTTTGCGCATAGAATTGAATAATCGAGTTGGGACCCATTAGCTTTTCATATTTATGACATAATGCTCGTGCCAAATTTCAAGTTTCTATGTGAGAAAATTGGATTCCGTACGTAAAATTTGGAGGCTAATTCTTTTGCACATAGAATTGAATAATCGAGTTGGGACCCATTAGCTTTTCCTATTTATGACATAATCAATGCTCGTGCCAAATTTCAAGTTTCTACTTGAGAAAATTGGATTCCGTACGTAAAATTTGAAGGCTAATTCTTTTGCACATAGAATTGAATAATCGAGTTAGGACCCATTAGCTTTTCTTATTTATGACATAATCAATGCCCGTGCCAAATTTTAAGTTTCTATGTGAGAAAATTACATTCCGTACGTAACATTTGGACGCTAATTCTTTTGTGCCTAGAATTAAATAACGGAGTTGGGACCCATTAGCTTTTCCTATTTATGACATAATCAATGCTCGTGCCAAATTTCAAGTTTCTATGTGAGAAAATTGGATTCCGTACGTAAACTTTGGACGCTAATTCTTTTGCACATAGAATTGAATAATCGAGTTGGGACCCATTAGCTTTTCCTATTTATGACATAATCAATGCTCGTGCCAAATTTTAAGTTTCTATGTGAGAAAATTACATTCCGTACGTAACATTTGGACGCTAATTCTTTTGCGCATAGAATTAAATAACGGAGTTGGGACCCATTAGCTTTTCCTATTTATGACATAATCAATGCTCGTGCCAAATTTCAAGTTTCTATGTGAGAAAATTGGATTCCGTACATAAAATTTGGAGGCTAATTCTTTTGCACATAGAATTGAATAATCGAGTTGGGACCCATTAGCTTTTCCTATTTATGACATAATCAATGCCCGTGCCAAATTTTAAGTTTCTATGTGAGAAAATTACATTCCGTACGTAAAACTTGGACGCTAATTCTTTAGTGCCTAGAATTAAAAACCAGAGTTGGGACCCATTAGCTTTTCCTATTTATGACATAATCAATGCTCGTGCCAAATTTCAAGTTTCTATGTGAGAAAATTGGATTCCGTACGTAAAATTTGGAGGCTAATTCTTTTGCACATAGAATTGAATAATCGAGTTGGGACCCATTAGCTTTTCCTATTTATGACATAATCAATGCTCGTGCCAAATTTCAAGTTTCTATGACACTGGAAAGTGAGAAAAATACATTCCGTACGGAAAATTTTGACGCTAATTCTTTTGCGCATAGAATTGAATAATCGAGTTGAGACCCATTAGTTTTTCCTATTTTGAACATATACAATGCCTGTGCCAAATTTTAAGTTTCTATGTGAGAAAATTGGATTCTGTACGTAAAATTTGGACGCTAATTCTTTTGCGCATAGAATTGAATAATCGAGTTGGGACCCATTAGCTTTTCCTATTTATGACATAATCAATGCTCGTGCCAAATTTCAAGTTTCTATGTGAGAAAATTGGATTCCGTACGTAAAATTTGGAGGCTAATTCTTTTGCACATAGAGTTGAAAAATCGAGTTGGGACCCATTAGCTTTTCCTATTTATGACATAATCAATGCTTGTGCCAAATTTCAAGTTTCTATGTGAGAAAATTGGATTCCGTACATAAAATTTGGAGGCTAATTCTTTTGCACATAGAATTGAATAATCGAGTTGGACCCATTAGCTTTTCCTATTTATAACATAATCAATGCTCGTGCCAAATTTCACGTTTCTATGACACTGGAAAGTGAGAAAAATACATTCCGTACGTAAAATTTTGACGCTATTTCTTTTGCGCATAGAATTGAATAATCGAGTTGGGACCCATTAGTTTTTCCTATTTAGAACATATTCAATGCCCGTGCCAAATTTTAAGTTTCTATGTGAGAAAATTGGATTGTGTACATAAAATTTGGACGCTAATTCTTTTGCGCATAGAATTAAATAACGGAGTTGGGACCCATTAGCTTTTCCTATTTATGACATAATCAATGCTCGTGCCAAATTTCAAGTTTCTATGTGAGAAAATTGGATTCCGTACATAAAATTTGGAGGCTAATTCTTTTGCACATAGAATTGAATAATCGAGTTGGACCCATTAGCTTTTCCTATTTATAACATAATCAATGCTCGTGACAAATTTCACGTTTCTATGACACTGGAAAGTGAGAAAAATACATTCCGTACGTAAAATTTTGACGCTATTTCTTTTGCGCATAGAATTGAATAATCGAGTTGGGACCCATTAGTTTTTCCTATTTAGAACATATTCAATGCCCGTGCCAAATTTTAAGTTTCTATGTGAGAAAATTACATTCCGTACGTAACATTTGGACGCTAATTCTTTTGCGCATAGAATTGAATAACGGAGTTGGGACCCATTAGCTTTTCCTATTTATGACATAATCAATGCTCGTGCCAAATTTTAAGTTTCTATGTGAGAAAATTGGATTGTGTACGTAAAATTTGGACGCTAATTCTTTTGCGCATAGAATTGAATAATCGAGTTGGGACCCATTAGCTTTTCCTATTTATGACATAATCAATGCTCGTGCCAAATTTCAAGTTTCTATGTGAGAAAATTGGATTCCGTACGTAAAATTTGAAGGCTAATTCTTTTGCACATAGAATTGAATAATCGAGTTAGGACCCATTAGCTTTTCTTATTTATGACATAATCAATGCCGTGCCAAATTTTAAGTTTCTATGTGAGAAAATTACATTCCGTACGTAACATTTGGACGCTAATTCTTTTGCGCATAGAATTAAATAACGGAGTTGGGACCCATTAGCTTTTCCTACTTATGACATAATCAATGCTCGTGCCAAATTTCAAGTTTCTATGTGAGAAAATTGGATTCCGTACGTAAAATTTGGATGCTAATTCTTTTGCACATAAAATTGAATAATCGAGTTGGGACCCATTAGCTTTTCCTATTTATGACATAATCAATGCTCGTGCCAAATTTCACGTTTCTATGACACTGGAAAGTGAGAAAAATACAATCCGTACGTTAAATTTTGTTGCTAATTCTTTTGCGCATAGAATTGAATAATCGAGTTGGGACCCATTAGCTTTTCATATTTATGACATAATCAATGCTCGTGCCAAATTTCAAGTTTCTATGTGAGAAATTTGGATTCCGTACGTAAAATTTGGAGGCTAATTCTTTTGCACATAGAATTGAATAATCGAGTTGGGACCCATTAGCTTTTCCTATTTATGACATAATCAATGCTCGTGCCAAATTTCAAGTTTCTACTTGAGAAAATTGGATTCCGTACGTAAAATTTGAAGGCTAATTCTTTTGCACATAGAATTGAATAATCGAGTTAGGACCCATTAGCTTTTCTTATTTATGACATAATCAATGCCCGTGCCAAATTTTAAGTTTCTATGTGAGAAAATTACATTCCGTACGTAACATTTGGACGCTAATTCTTTTGCGCATAGAATTAAATAACGGAGTTGGGACCCATTAGCTTTTCCTATTTATGACATAATCAATGCTCGTGCCAAATTTCAAGTTTCTATGTGAGAAAATTGGATTCTGTATGTAAAATTTAGACGCTATTTCTTTTGCACATATAATTGAATAATCTAGTTAGGACCCATTAGCTTTTCCTATTTATGACATAATCAATGCCCGTGCCAAATTTTAAGTTTCTATGTGAGAAAATTACATTCAATACGTAAAACTTGGACGCTAATTCTTTTGTGCCTAGAATTAAATAACGGAGTTGGGACCCTTTAGCTTTTCCTATTTATGACATAATCAATGCCCGTGCCAAATTTCAAGTGTCTATGTGAGAAAATTGCATTCCGTACATAAAATTTGGAGGCTAATTCTTTTGCACATAGAATTGAAAAATCGAGTTGGGACCCATTAGCTTTTCCTATTTATGACATAATCAATGCCCGTGCCAAATTTTAAGTTTCTATGTGAGAAAATTACATTCCATACGTAAAACTTGGACGCTAATTCTTTTGTGCCTAGAATTAAATATCAGAGTTGGGACCCATTAGCTTTTCCTATTTATGACATAATCAATGCCCGTGCGAAATTTCAAGTTTCTATGTGAGAAAATTGGATTCTGTATGTAAAATTTAGACGCTATTTCTTTTGCACATAGAATTGAATAATCTAGTTAGGACCCATTAGCTTTTCCTATTTATGACATAATCAATGCCCGTGCCAAATTTTAAGTTTCTATGTGAGAAAATTACATTCCATACATAAAACTTGGACGCTAATTCTTTTGTGCCTACAATTAAATAACGGAGTAGGGACCCTTTAGCTTTTCCTATTTATGACATAATCAATGCCCGTGCCAAATTTCAAGTTTCTATGTGAGAAAATTGGATTGTGTACGTAAAATTTGGACGCTAATTCTTTTGCGCATAGAATTGAATAATCGAGTTGGGACCCATTAGCTTTTCCTATTTATGACATAATCAATGCTCGTGCCAAATTTCAAGTTTCTATGTGAGAAAATTGGATTCCGTACGTAAAATTTGAAGGCTAATTCTTTTGCACATAGAATTGAATAATCGAGTTAGGACCCATTAGCTTTTCTTATTTATGACATAATCAATGCCCGTGCCAAATTTTAAGTTTCTATGTGAGAAAATTACATTCCGTACGTAACATTTGGACGCTAATTCTTTTGCGCATAGAATTAAATAACGGAGTTGGGACCCATTAGCTTTTCCTATTTATGACATAATCAATGCTCGTGCCAAATTTCAAGTTTCTATGTGAGAAAATTGGATTCCGTACGTAAAATTTGGATGCTAATTCTTTTGCACATAAAATTGAATAATCGAGTTGGGACCCATTAGCTTTTCCTATTTATGACATAATCAATGCTCGTGCCAAATTTCACGTTTCTATGACACTGGAAAGTGAGAAAAATACAATCCGTACGTTAAATTTTGTTGCTAATTCTTTTGCGCATAGAATTGAATAATCGAGTTGGGACCCATTAGCTTTTCATATTTATGACATAATGCTCGTGCCAAATTTCAAGTTTCTATGTGAGAAAATTGGATTCCGTACGTAAAATTTGGAGGCTAATTCTTTTGCACATAGAATTGAATAATCGAGTTGGGACCCATTAGCTTTTCCTATTTATGACATAATCAATGCTCGTGCCAAATTTCAAGTTTCTACTTGAGAAAATTGGATTCCGTACGTAAAATTTGAAGGCTAATTCTTTTGCACATAGAATTGAATAATCGAGTTAGGACCCATTAGCTTTTCTTATTTATGACATAATCAATGCCCGTGCCAAATTTTAAGTTTCTATGTGAGAAAATTACATTCCGTACGTAACATTTGGACGCTAATTCTTTTGTGCCTAGAATTAAATAACGGAGTTGGGACCCATTAGCTTTTCCTATTTATGACATAATCAATGCTCGTGCCAAATTTCAAGTTTCTATGTGAGAAAATTGGATTCCGTACGTAAACTTTGGACGCTAATTCTTTTGCACATAGAATTGAATAATCGAGTTGGGACCCATTAGCTTTTCCTATTTATGACATAATCAATGCTCGTGCCAAATTTTAAGTTTCTATGTGAGAAAATTACATTCCGTACGTAATATTTGGACGCTAATTCTTTTGCGCATAGAATTAAATAACGGAGTTGGGACCCATTAGCTTTTCCTATTTATGACATAATCAATGCTCGTGCCAAATTTCAAGTTTCTATGTGAGAAAATTGGATTCCGTACATAAAATTTGGAGGCTAATTCTTTTGCACATAGAATTGAATAATCGAGTTGGGACCCATTAGCTTTTCCTATTTATGACATAATCAATGCCCGTGCCAAATTTTAAGTTTCTATGTGAGAAAATTACATTCCGTACGTAAAACTTGGACGCTAATTCTTTAGTGCCTAGAATTAAAAACCAGAGTTGGGACCCATTAGCTTTTCCTATTTATGACATAATCAATGCTCGTGCCAAATTTCAAGTTTCTATGTGAGAAAATTGGATTCCGTACGTAAAATTTGGAGGCTAATTCTTTTGCACATAGAATTGAATAATCGAGTTGGGACCCATTAGCTTTTCCTATTTATGACATAATCAATGCTCGTGCCAAATTTCAAGTTTCTATGACACTGGAAAGTGAGAAAAATACATTCCGTACGGAAAATTTTGACGCTAATTCTTTTGCGCATAGAATTGAATAATCGAGTTGAGACCCATTAGTTTTTCCTATTTTGAACATATACAATGCCTGTGCCAAATTTTAAGTTTCTATGTGAGAAAATTGGATTCTGTACGTAAAATTTGGACGCTAATTCTTTTGCGCATAGAATTGAATAATCGAGTTGGGACCCATTAGCTTTTCCTATTTATGACATAATCAATGCTCGTGCCAAATTTCAAGTTTCTATGTGAGAAAATTGGATTCCGTACGTAAAATTTGGAGGCTAATTCTTTTGCACATAGAGTTGAAAAATCGAGTTGGGACCCATTAGCTTTTCCTATTTATGACATAATCAATGCTTGTGCCAAATTTCAAGTTTCTATGTGAGAAAATTGGATTCCGTACATAAAATTTGGAGGCTAATTCTTTTGCACATAGAATTGAATAATCGAGTTGGACCCATTAGCTTTTCCTATTTATAACATAATCAATGCTCGTGCCAAATTTCACGTTTCTATGACACTGGAAAGTGAGAAAAATACATTCCGTACGTAAAATTTTGACGCTATTTCTTTTGCGCATAGAATTGAATAATCGAGTTGGGACCCATTAGTTTTTCCTATTTAGAACATATTCAATGCCCGTGCCAAATTTTAAGTTTCTATGTGAGAAAATTGGATTGTGTACATAAAATTTGGACGCTAATTCTTTTGCGCATAGAATTAAATAACGGAGTTGGGACCCATTAGCTTTTCCTATTTATGACATAATCAATGCTCGTGCCAAATTTCAAGTTTCTATGTGAGAAAATTGGATTCCGTACATAAAATTTGGAGGCTAATTCTTTTGCACATAGAATTGAATAATCGAGTTGGACCCATTAGCTTTTCCTATTTATAACATAATCAATGCTCGTGCCAAATTTCACGTTTCTATGACACTGGAAAGTGAGAAAAATACATTCCGTACGTAAAATTTTGACGCTATTTCTTTTGCGCATAGAATTGAATAATCGAGTTGGGACCCATTAGTTTTTCCTATTTAGAACATATTCAATGCCCGTGCCAAATTTTAAGTTTCTATGTGAGAAAATTACATTCCGTACGTAACATTTGGACGCTAATTCTTTTGCGCATAGAATTAAATAACGGAGTTGGGACCCATTAGCTTTTCCTATTTATGACATAATCAATGCTCGTGCCAAATTTCAAGTTTCTATGTGAGAAAATTGGATTCCGTACGTAAAATTTGAAGGCTAATTATTTTGCACATAGAATTGAATAATCGAGTTAGGACCCATTAGCTTTTCTTATTTATGACATAATCAATGCCCGTGCCAAATTTTAAGTTTCTATGTGAGAAAATTACATTCCGTACGTAACATTTGGACGCTAATTCTTTTGCGCATAGAATTGAATAATCGAGTTGGGACCCATTAGTTTTTCCTATTTAGAACATATTCAATGCCCGTGCCAAATTTTAAGTTTCTATGTGAGAAAATTGGATTGTGTACGTAAAATTTGGACGCTAATTCTTTTGCGCATAGAATTGAATAATCGAGTTGGGACCCATTAGCTTTTCCTATTTATGACATAATCAATGCTCGTGCCAAATTTCAAGTTTCTATGTGAGAAAATTGGATTCCGTACGTAAAATTTGAAGGCTAATTCTTTTGCACATAGAATTGAATAATCGAGTTAGGACCCATTAGCTTTTCTTATTTATGACATAATCAATGCCGTGCCAAATTTTAAGTTTCTATGTGAGAAAATTACATTCCGTACGTAACATTTGGACGCTAATTCTTTTGCGCATAGAATTAAATAACGGAGTTGGGACCCATTAGCTTTTCCTACTTATGACATAATCAATGCTCGTGCCAAATTTCAAGTTTCTATGTGAGAAAATTGGATTCCGTACGTAAAATTTGGATGCTAATTCTTTTGCACATAAAATTGAATAATCGAGTTGGGACCCATTAGCTTTTCCTATTTATGACATAATCAATGCTCGTGCCAAATTTCACGTTTCTATGACACTGGAAAGTGAGAAAAATACAATCCGTACGGTAAATTTTGTTGCTAATTCTTTTGCGCATAGAATTGAATAATCGAGTTGGGACCCATTAGCTTTTCCTATTTATGACATAATCAATGCCCGTGCCAAATTTTAAGTTTCTATGTGAGAAAATTACATTCCATACGTAAAACTTGGACGCTAATTCTTTTGTGCCTAGAATTAAATATCAGAGTTGGGACCCATTAGCTTTTCCTATTTATGACATAATCAATGCCCGTGCGAAATTTCAAGTTTCTATGTGAGAAAATTGGATTCTGTATGTAAAATTTAGACGCTATTTCTTTTGCACATAGAATTGAATAATCTAGTTAGGACCCATTAGCTTTTCCTATTTATGACATAATCAATGCCCGTGCCAAATTTTAAGTTTCTATGTGAGAAAATTACATTCCATACATAAAACTTGGACGCTAATTCTTTTGTGCCTACAATTAAATAACGGAGTAGGGACCCTTTAGCTTTTCCTATTTATGACATAATCAATGCCCGTGCCAAATTTCAAGTTTCTATGTGAGAAAATTGGATTGTGTACGTAAAATTTGGACGCTAATTCTTTTGCGCATAGAATTGAATAATCGAGTTGGGACCCATTAGCTTTTCCTATTTATGACATAATCAATGCTCGTGCCAAATTTCAAGTTTCTATGTGAGAAAATTGGATTCCGTACGTAAAATTTGAAGGCTAATTCTTTTGCACATAGAATTGAATAATCGAGTTAGGACCCATTAGCTTTTCTTATTTATGACATAATCAATGCCCGTGCCAAATTTTAAGTTTCTATGTGAGAAAATTACATTCCGTACGTAACATTTGGACGCTAATTCTTTTGCGCATAGAATTAAATAACGGAGTTGGGACCCATTAGCTTTTCCTATTTATGACATAATCAATGCTCGTGCCAAATTTCAAGTTTCTATGTGAGAAAATTGGATTCCGTACGTAAAATTTGGATGCTAATTCTTTTGCACATAAAATTGAATAATCGAGTTGGGACCCATTAGCTTTTCCTATTTATGACATAATCAATGCTCGTGCCAAATTTCACGTTTCTATGACACTGGAAAGTGAGAAAAATACAATCCGTACGTTAAATTTTGTTGCTAATTCTTTTGCGCATAGAATTGAATAATCGAGTTGGGACCCATTAGCTTTTCATATTTATGACATAATGCTCGTGCCAAATTTCAAGTTTCTATGTGAGAAAATTGGATTCCGTACGTAAAATTTGGAGGCTAATTCTTTTGCACATAGAATTGAATAATCGAGTTGGGACCCATTAGCTTTTCCTATTTATGACATAATCAATGCTCGTGCCAAATTTCAAGTTTCTACTTGAGAAAATTGGATTCCGTACGTAAAATTTGAAGGCTAATTCTTTTGCACATAGAATTGAATAATCGAGTTAGGACCCATTAGCTTTTCTTATTTATGACATAATCAATGCCCGTGCCAAATTTTAAGTTTCTATGTGAGAAAATTACATTCCGTACGTAACATTTGGACGCTAATTCTTTTGTGCCTAGAATTAAATAACGGAGTTGGGACCCATTAGCTTTTCCTATTTATGACATAATCAATGCTCGTGCCAAATTTCAAGTTTCTATGTGAGAAAATTGGATTCCGTACGTAAACTTTGGACGCTAATTCTTTTGCACATAGAATTGAATAATCGAGTTGGGACCCATTAGCTTTTCCTATTTATGACATAATCAATGCTCGTGCCAAATTTTAAGTTTCTATGTGAGAAAATTACATTCCGTACGTAACATTTGGACGCTAATTCTTTTGCGCATAGAATTAAATAACGGAGTTGGGACCCATTAGCTTTTCCTATTTATGACATAATCAATGCTCGTGCCAAATTTCAAGTTTCTATGTGAGAAAATTGGATTCCGTACATAAAATTTGGAGGCTAATTCTTTTGCACATAGAATTGAATAATCGAGTTGGGACCCATTAGCTTTTCCTATTTATGACATAATCAATGCCCGTGCCAAATTTTAAGTTTCTATGTGAGAAAATTACATTCCGTACGTAAAACTTGGACGCTAATTCTTTAGTGCCTAGAATTAAAAACCAGAGTTGGGACCCATTAGCTTTTCCTATTTATGACATAATCAATGCTCGTGCCAAATTTCAAGTTTCTATGTGAGAAAATTGGATTCCGTACGTAAAATTTGGAGGCTAATTCTTTTGCACATAGAATTGAATAATCGAGTTGGGACCCATTAGCTTTTCCTATTTATGACATAATCAATGCTCGTGCCAAATTTCAAGTTTCTATGACACTGGAAAGTGAGAAAAATACATTCCGTACGGAAAATTTTGACGCTAATTCTTTTGCGCATAGAATTGAATAATCGAGTTGAGACCCATTAGTTTTTCCTATTTTGAACATATACAATGCCTGTGCCAAATTTTAAGTTTCTATGTGAGAAAATTGGATTCTGTACGTAAAATTTGGACGCTAATTCTTTTGCGCATAGAATTGAATAATCGAGTTGGGACCCATTAGCTTTTCCTATTTATGACATAATCAATGCTCGTGCCAAATTTCAAGTTTCTATGTGAGAAAATTGGATTCCGTACGTAAAATTTGGAGGCTAATTCTTTTGCACATAGAGTTGAAAAATCGAGTTGGGACCCATTAGCTTTTCCTATTTATGACATAATCAATGCTTGTGCCAAATTTCAAGTTTCTATGTGAGAAAATTGGATTCCGTACATAAAATTTGGAGGCTAATTCTTTTGCACATAGAATTGAATAATCGAGTTGGACCCATTAGCTTTTCCTATTTATAACATAATCAATGCTCGTGCCAAATTTCACGTTTCTATGACACTGGAAAGTGAGAAAAATACATTCCGTACGTAAAATTTTGACGCTATTTCTTTTGCGCATAGAATTGAATAATCGAGTTGGGACCCATTAGTTTTTCCTATTTAGAACATATTCAATGCCCGTGCCAAATTTTAAGTTTCTATGTGAGAAAATTGGATTGTGTACATAAAATTTGGACGATAATTCTTTTGCGCATAGAATTAAATAACGGAGTTGGGACCCATTAGCTTTTCCTATTTATGACATAATCAATGCTCGTGCCAAATTTCAAGTTTCTATGTGAGAAAATTGGATTCCGTACATAAAATTTGGAGGCTAATTCTTTTGCACATAGAATTGAATAATCGAGTTGGACCCATTAGCTTTTCCTATTTATAACATAATCAATGCTCGTGCCAAATTTCACGTTTCTATGACACTGGAAAGTGAGAAAAATACATTCCGTACGTAAAATTTTGACGCTATTTCTTTTGCGCATAGAATTGAATAATCGAGTTGGGACCCATTAGTTTTTCCTATTTAGAACATATTCAATGCCCGTGCCAAATTTTAAGTTTCTATGTGAGAAAATTACATTCCGTACGTAACATTTGGACGCTAATTCTTTTGCGCATAGAATTAAATAACGGAGTTGGGACCCATTAGCTTTTCCTATTTATGACATAATCAATGCTCGTGCCAAATTTCAAGTTTCTATGTGAGAAAATTGGATTCCGTACGTAAAATTTGAAGGCTAATTATTTTGCACATAGAATTGAATAATCGAGTTAGGACCCATTAGCTTTTCTTATTTATGACATAATCAATGCCCGTGCCAAATTTTAAGTTTCTATGTGAGAAAATTACATTCCGTACGTAACATTTGGACGCTAATTCTTTTGCGCATAGAATTGAATAATCGAGTTGGGACCCATTAGTTTTTCCTATTTAGAACATATTCAATGCCCGTGCCAAATTTTAAGTTTCTATGTGAGAAAATTGGATTGTGTACGTAAAATTTGGACGCTAATTCTTTTGCGCATAGAATTGAATAATCGAGTTGGGACCCATTAGCTTTTCCTATTTATGACATAATCAATGCTCGTGCCAAATTTCAAGTTTCTATGTGAGAAAATTGGATTCCGTACGTAAAATTTGAAGGCTAATTCTTTTGCACATAGAATTGAATAATCGAGTTAGGACCCATTAGCTTTTCTTATTTATGACATAATCAATGCCGTGCCAAATTTTAAGTTTCTATGTGAGAAAATTACATTCCGTACGTAACATTTGGACGCTAATTCTTTTGCGCATAGAATTAAATAACGGAGTTGGGACCCATTAGCTTTTCCTACTTATGACATAATCAATGCTCGTGCCAAATTTCAAGTTTCTATGTGAGAAAATTGGATTCCGTACGTAAAATTTGGAGGCTAATTCTTTTGCACATAGAATTGAATAATCGAGTTGGGACCCATTAGCTTTTCCTATTTATGACATAATCAATGCTCGTGCCAAATTTCAAGTTTCTACTTGAGAAAATTGGATTCCGTACGTAAAATTTGAAGGCTAATTCTTTTGCACATAGAATTGAATAATCGAGTTAGGACCCATTAGCTTTTCTTATTTATGACATAATCAATGCCCGTGCCAAATTTTAAGTTTCTATGTGAGAAAATTACATTCCGTACGTAACATTTGGACGCTAATTCTTTTGCGCATAGAATTAAATAACGGAGTTGGGACCCATTAGCTTTTCCTATTTATGACATAATCAATGCTCGTGCCAAATTTCAAGTTTCTATGTGAGAAAATTGGATTCTGTATGTAAAATTTAGACGCTATTTCTTTTGCACATATAATTGAATAATCTAGTTAGGACCCATTAGCTTTTCCTATTTATGACATAATCAATGCCCGTGCCAAATTTTAAGTTTCTATGTGAGAAAATTACATTCAATACGTAAAACTTGGACGCTAATTCTTTTGTGCCTAGAATTAAATAACGGAGTTGGGACCCTTTAGCTTTTCCTATTTATGACATAATCAATGCCCGTGCCAAATTTCAAGTGTCTATGTGAGAAAATTGCATTCCGTACATAAAATTTGGAGGCTAATTCTTTTGCACATAGAATTGAAAAATCGAGTTGGGACCCATTAGCTTTTCCTATTTATGACATAATCAATGCCCGTGCCAAATTTTAAGTTTCTATGTGAGAAAATTACATTCCATACGTAAAACTTGGACGCTAATTCTTTTGTGCCTAGAATTAAATATCAGAGTTGGGACCCATTAGCTTTTCCTATTTATGACATAATCAATGCCCGTGCGAAATTTCAAGTTTCTATGTGAGAAAATTGGATTCTGTATGTAAAATTTAGACGCTATTTCTTTTGCACATAGAATTGAATAATCTAGTTAGGACCCATTAGCTTTTCCTATTTATGACATAATCAATGCCCGTGCCAAATTTTAAGTTTCTATGTGAGAAAATTACATTCCATACATAAAACTTGGACGCTAATTCTTTTGTGCCTACAATTAAATAACGGAGTAGGGACCCTTTAGCTTTTCCTATTTATGACATAATCAATGCCCGTGCCAAATTTCAAGTTTCTATGTGAGAAAATTACATTCCGTACGTAAAACTTGGACGCTAATTCTTTAGTGCCTAGAATTAAAAACCAGAGTTGGGACCCATTAGCTTTTCCTATTTATGACATAATCAATGCTCGTGCCAAATTTCAAGTTTCTATGTGAGAAAATTGGATTCCGTACGTAAACTTTGGACGCTAATTCTTTTGCACATAGAATTGAATAATCGAGTTGGGACCCATTAGCTTTTCCTATTTATGACATAATCAATGCTCGTGCCAAATTTCACGTTTCTATGACACTGGAAAGTGAGAAAAATACATTCCATACGTAAAATTTTGACGCTAATTCTTTTGCAGATAGAATTGAATAATCGAGTTAGGACCCATTAGCTTTTCCTATTTATGACATAATCAATGCTCGTGCCAAATTTCACATTTCTATGACACTGGAAAGTGAGAAAAATACATTCCGTACGGAATATTTTGACGCTAATTCTTTTGCGCATAGAATTGAATAATCGAGTTGAGACCCATTAGTTTTTCCTATTTTGAACAAATACAATGCCCGTGCCAAATTTTAAGTTTCTATGTGAGAAAATTGGATTCCGTACGTAAAATTTGGATGATAATTCTTTTGCACATAAAATTGAATATTCGAGTTGGGACCCATTAGCTTTTCCTATTTATGACATAATCAATGCTCGTGCCAAATTTCACGTTTCGATGACACTGGAAAGTGAGAAAAATACATTCCGTACGTTAAATTTTGTTGCTAATTCTTTTGCGCATAGAATTGAATAATCGAGTTGGGACCCATTAGCTTTTCCTATTTATGACATAATCAATGCTCGTGCCAAATTTCAAGTTTCTATGTGAGAAAATTGGATTCCGTACGTAAAATTTGGAGGCTAATTCTTTTGCACATAGAATTGAATAATCGAGTTGGGACCCATTAGCTTTTCCTATTTATGACATAATCAATGCTCGTGCCAAATTTCAAGTTTCTACGTGAGAAAATTGGATTCCGTACGTAAAATTTGAAGGCTAATTCTTTTGCACATAGAATTGAATAATCGAGTTAGGACCCATTAGCTTTTCTTATTTATGACATAATCAATGCCCGTGCCAAATTTTAAGTTACTATGTGAGAAAATTACATTCCGTACGTAACATTTGGACGCTAATTCTTTTGCGCATAGAATTAAATAACGGAGTTGGGACCCATTAGCTTTTCCTATTTATGACATAATCAATGCCCGTGCCAAATTTTAATTTTCTATGTGAGAAAATTACATTCAATACGTAAAACTTGGACGCTAATTCTTTTGTGCCTAGAATTAAATATCAGAGTTGGGACCCTTTAGCTTTTCCTATTTATGACATAATCAATGCCCGTGCGAAATTTCAAGTTTCTATGTGAGAAAATTGGATTCTGTATGTAAAATTTAGATGCTATTTCTTTTGCACATAGAATTGAATAATCTAGTTAGGACCCATTAGCTTTTCCTATTTATGACATAATCAATGCCCGTGCCAAATTTTAAGTTTCTATGTGAGAAAATTACATTCCATACATAAAACTTGGACGCTAATTCTTTTGTGCCTAGAATTAAATAACGGAGTAGGGACCCTTTAGCTTTTCCTATTTATGACATAATCAATGCCCGTGCCAAATTTCAAGTTTCTATGTGAGAAAATTGGATTCCGTACATAAAATTTGGAGGCTAATTCTTTTGCACATAGAATTGAATAATCGAGTTGGGACCCATTAGCTTTTCCTATTTATGACATAATCAATGCCCGTGCCAAATTTTAAGTTTCTATGTGAGAAAATTACATTCCGTACGTAAAACTTGGACGCTAATTCTTTAGTGCCTAGAATTAAAAACCAGAGTTGGGACCCATTAGCTTTTCCTATTTATGACATAATCAATGCTCGTGCCAAATTTCAAGTTTCTATTTGAGAAAATTGGATTCCGTACGTAAAATTTGGAGGCTAATTCTTTTGCACATAGAATTGAATAATCGAGTTGGGACCCATTAGCTTTTCCTATTTATGACATAATCAATGCTCGTGCCAAATTTCAAGTTTCTATGACACTGGAAAGTGAGAAAAATACATTCCATACGGAAAATTTTGACGCTAATTCTTTTGCGCATAGAATTGAATAATCGAGTTGAGACCCATTAGTTTTTCCTATTTTGAACATATACAATGCCCGTGCCAAATTTTAAGTTTCTATGTGAGAAAATTGGATTCTGTACGTAAAATTTGGACGCTAATTCTTTTGCGCATAGAATTGAATAATCGAGTTGGGACCCATTAGCTTTTCCTATTTATGACATAATCAATGCTCGTGCCAAATTTCAAGTTTCTATGTGAGAAAATTGGATTCCGTACGTAAAATTTGGAGGCTAATTCTTTTGCACATAGAGTTGAAAAATCGAGTTGGGACCCATTAGCTTTTCCTATTTATGACATAATCAATGCTTGTGCCAAATTTCAAGTTTCTATGTGAGAAAATTGGATTCCGTACATAAAATTTGGAGGCTAATTCTTTTGCACATAGAATTGAATAATCGAGTTGGACCCATTAGCTTTTCCTATTTATAACATAATCAATGCTCGTGCCAAATTTCACGTTTCTATGACACTGGAAAGTGAGAAAAATACATTCCGTACGTAAAATTTTGACGCTATTTCTTTTGCGCATAGAATTGAATAATCGAGTTGGGACCCATTAGTTTTTCCTATTTAGAACATATTCAATGCCCGTGCCAAATTTTAAGTTTCTATGTGAGAAAATTGGATTGTGTACATAAAATTTGGACGCTAATTCTTTTGCGCATAGAATTGAATAATCGAGTTGGGACCCATTAGCTTTTCCTATTTATGACATAATCAATGCTCGTGCCAAATTTCACGTTTCTATGACACTGGAAAGTGAAAAAAAAACAATCCGTACGTTAAATTTTGTTGCTAATGCTTTTGCGCATAGAATTGAATAATCGAGTTGGGACCCATTAGCTTTTCATATTTATGACATAATCAATGCTCGTGCCAAATTTCAAGTTTCTATGTGAGAAAATTGTATTCCGTACGTAAAATTTGGAGGCTAATTCTTTTGCACATAGAATTGAATAATCGAGTTGGGACCCATTAGCTTTTCCTATTTATGACATAATCAATGCTCGTGCCAAATTTCAAGTTTCTACTTGAGAAAATTGGATTCCGTACGTAAAATTTGAAGGCTAATTCTTTTGCACATAGAATTGAATAATCGAGTTAGGACCCATTAGCTTTTCTTATTTATGACATAATCAATGCCCGTGCCAAATTTTAAGTTTCTATGTGAGAAAATTACATTCCGTACGTAACATTTGGACGCTAATTCTTTTGTGCCTAGAATTAAATAACGGAGTTGGGACCCATTAGCTTTTCCTATTTATGACATAATCAATGCTCGTGCCAAATTTCAAGTTTCTATGTGAGAAAATTGGATTCCGTACGTAAACTTTGGACGCTAATTCTTTTGCACATAGAATTGAATAATCGAGTTTGGACCCATTAGCTTTTCCTATTTATGACATAATCAATGCTCGTGCCAAATTTTAAGTTTCTATGTGAGAAAATTACATTCCGTACGTAACATTTGGACGCTAATTCTTTTGCGCATAGAATTAAATAACGGAGTTGGGACCCATTAGCTTTTCCTATTTATGACATAATCAATGCTCGTGCCAAATTTCAAGTTTCTATGTGAGAAAATTGGATTCCGTACGTAAAATTTGGATGCTAATTCTTTTGCACATAAAATTGAATAATCGAGTTGGGACCCATTAGCTTTTCCTATTTATGACATAATCAATGCTCGTGCCAAATTTCACGTTTCTATGACACTGGAAAGTGAAAAAAAAACAATCCGTACGTTAAATTTTGTTGCTAATGCTTTTGCGCATAGAATTGAATAATCGAGTTGGGACCCATTAGCTTTTCATATTTATGACATAATCAATGCTCGTGCCAAATTTCAAGTTTCTACTTGAGAAAATTGGATTCCGTACGTAAAATTTGGAGGCTAATTCTTTTGCACATAGAATTGAATAATCGAGTTGGGACCCATTAGCTTTTCCTATTTATGACATAATCAATGCTCGTGCCAAATTTCAAGTTTCTACTTGAGAAAATTGGATTCCGTACGTAAAATTTGAAGGCTAATTCTTTTGCACATAGAATTGAATAATCGAGTTAGGACCCATTAGCTTTTCTTATTTATGACATAATCAATGCCCGTGCCAAATTTTAAGTTTCTATGTGAGAAAATTACATTCCGTACGTAACATTTGGACGCTAATTCTTTTGTGCCTAGAATTAAATAACGGAGTTGGGACCCATTAGCTTTTCCTATTTATGACATAATCAATGCTCGTGCCAAATTTCAAGTTTCTATGTGAGAAAATTGGATTCCGTACGTAAACTTTGGACGCTAATTCTTTTGCACATAGAATTGAATAATCGAGTTTGGACCCATTAGCTTTTCCTATTTATGACATAATCAATGCTCGTGCCAAATTTTAAGTTTCTATGTGAGAAAATTACATTCCGTACGTAACATTTGGACGCTAATTCTTTTGCGCATAGAATTAAATAACGGAGTTGGGACCCATTAGCTTTTCCTATTTATGACATAATCAATGCTCGTGCCAAATTTCAAGTTTCTATGTGAGAAAATTGGATTCCGTACATAAAATTTGGAGGCTAATTCTTTTGCACATAGAATTGAATAATCGAGTTGGGACCCATTAGCTTTTCCTATTTATGACATAATCAATGCCCGTGCCAAATTTTAAGTTTCTATGTGAGAAAATTACATTCCGTACGTAAAACTTGGACGCTAATTCTTTAGTGCCTAGAATTAAAAACCAGAGTTGGGACCCATTAGCTTTTCCTATTTATGACATAATCAATGCTTGTGCCAAATTTCAAGTTTCTATGTGAGAAAATTGGATTCCGTACGTAAAATTTGGAGGCTAATTCTTTTGCACATAGAATTGAATAATCGAGTTGGGACCCATTAGCTTTTCCTATTTATGACATAATCAATGCTCGTGCCAAATTTCAAGTTTCTATGACACTGGAAAGTGAGAAAAATACATTCCGTACGGAAAATTTTGACGCTAATTCTTTTGCGCATAGAATTGAATAATCGAGTTGAGACCCATTAGTTTTTCCTATTTTGAACATATACAATGCCCGTGCCAAATTTTAAGTTTCTATGTGAGAAAATTGGATTCTGTACGTAAAATTTGGACGCTAATTCTTTTGCGCATAGAATTGAATAATCGAGTTGGGACCCATTAGCTTTTCCTATTTATGACATAATCAATGCTCGTGCCAAATTTCAAGTTTCTATGTGAGAAAATTGGATTCCGTACGTAAAATTTGGAGGCTAATTCTTTTGCACATAGAGTTGAAAAATCGAGTTGGGACCCATTAGCTTTTCCTATTTATGACATAATCAATGCTTGTGCCAAATTTCAAGTTTCTATGTGAGAAAATTGGATTCCGTACATAAAATTTGGAGGCTAATTCTTTTGCACATAGAATTGAATAATCGAGTTGGACCCATTAGCTTTTCCTATTTATAACATAATCAATGCTCGTGCCAAATTTCACGTTTCTATGACACTGGAAAGTGAGAAAAATACATTCCGTACGTAAAATTTTGACGCTAATTCTTTTGCGCATAGAATTGAATAATCGAGTTGGGACCCATTAGTTTTTCCTATTTAGAACATATTCAATGCCCGTGCCAAATTTTAAGTTTCTATGTGAGAAAATTGGATTGTGTACGTAAAATTTGGACGCTAATTCTTTTGCGCATAGAATTGAATAATCGAGTTGGGACCCATTAGCTTTTCCTATTTATGACATAATCAATGCTCGTGCCAAATTTCAAGTTTCTACTTGAGAAAATTGGATTCCGTACGTAAAATTTGAAGGCTAATTCTTTTGCACATAGAATTGAATAATCGAGTTAGGACCCATTAGCTTTTCTTATTTATGACATAATCAATGCCCGTGCCAAATTTTAAGTTTCTATGTGAGAAAATTACATTCCGTACGTAACATTTGGACGCTAATTCTTTTGCGCATAGAATTAAATAACGGAGTTGGGACCCATTAGCTTTTCCTATTTATGACATAATCAATGCTCGTGCCAAATTTCAAGTTTCTATGTGAGAAAATTGGATTCTGTATGTAAAATTTAGACGCTATTTCTTTTGCACATATAATTGAATAATCTAGTTAGGACCCATTAGCTTTTCCTATTTATGACATAATCAATGCCCGTGCCAAATTTTAAGTTTCTATGTGAGAAAATTACATTCAATACGTAAAACTTGGACGCTAATTCTTTTGTGCCTAGAATTAAATAACGGAGTTGGGACCCTTTAGCTTTTCCTATTTATGACATAATCAATGCCCGTGCCAAATTTCAAGTGTCTATGTGAGAAAATTGCATTCCGTACATAAAATTTGGAGGCTAATTCTTTTGCACATAGAATTGAAAAATCGAGTTGGGACCCATTAGCTTTTCATATTTATGACATAATCAATGCTCGTGCCAAATTTCAAGTTTCTATGTGAGAAAATTGGATTCCGTACGTAAAATTTGGAGGCTAATTCTTTTGCACATAGAATTGAATAATCGAGTTGGGACCCATTAGCTTTTCCTATTTATGACATAATCAATGCTCGTGCCAAATTTCAAGTTTCTACTTGAGAAAATTGGATTCCGTACGTAAAATTTGAAGGCTAATTCTTTTGCACATAGAATTGAATAATCGAGTTAGGACCCATTAGCTTTTCTTATTTATGACATAATCAATGCCCGTGCCAAATTTTAAGTTTCTATGTGAGAAAATTACATTCCGTACGTAACATTTGGACGCTAATTCTTTTGTGCCTAGAATTAAATAACGGAGTTGGGACCCATTAGCTTTTCCTATTTATGACATAATCAATGCTCGTGCCAAATTTCAAGTTTCTATGTGAGAAAATTGGATTCCGTACGTAAACTTTGGACGCTAATTCTTTTGCACATAGAATTGAATAATCGAGTTTGGACCCATTAGCTTTTCCTATTTATGACATAATCAATGCTCGTGCCAAATTTTAAGTTTCTATGTGAGAAAATTACATTCCGTACGTAACATTTGGACGCTAATTCTTTTGCGCATAGAATTAAATAACGGAGTTGGGACCCATTAGCTTTTCCTATTTATGACATAATCAATGCTCGTGCCAAATTTCAAGTTTCTATGTGAGAAAATTGGATTCCGTACATAAAATTTGGAGGCTAATTCTTTTGCACATAGAATTGAATAATCGAGTTGGGACCCATTAGCTTTTCCTATTTATGACATAATCAATGCCCGTGCCAAATTTTAAGTTTCTATGTGAGAAAATTACATTCCGTACGTAAAACTTGGACGCTAATTCTTTAGTGCCTAGAATTAAAAACCAGAGTTGGGACCCATTAGCTTTTCCTATTTATGACATAATCAATGCTCGTGCCAAATTTCAAGTTTCTATGTGAGAAAATTGGATTCCGTACGTAAAATTTGGAGGCTAATTCTTTTGCACATAGAATTGAATAATCGAGTTGGGACCCATTAGCTTTTCCTATTTATGACATAATCAATGCTCGTGCCAAATTTCAAGTTTCTATGACACTGGAAAGTGAGAAAAATACATTCCGTACGGAAAATTTTGACGCTAATTCTTTTGCGCATAGAATTGAATAATCGAGTTGAGACCCATTAGTTTTTCCTATTTTGAACATATACAATGCCCGTGCCAAATTTTAAGTTTCTATGTGAGAAAATTGGATTCTGTACGTAAAATTTGGACGCTAATTCTTTTGCGCATAGAATTGAATAATCGAGTTGGGACCCATTAGCTTTTCCTATTTATGACATAATCAATGCTCGTGCCAAATTTCAAGTTTCTATGTGAGAAAATTGGATTCCGTACGTAAAATTTGGAGGCTAATTCTTTTGCACATAGAGTTGAAAAATCGAGTTGGGACCCATTAGCTTTTCCTATTTATGACATAATCAATGCTTGTGCCAAATTTCAAGTTTCTATGTGAGAAAATTGGATTCCGTACATAAAATTTGGAGGCTAATTCTTTTGCACATAGAATTGAATAATCGAGTTGGACCCATTAGCTTTTCCTATTTATAACATAATCAATGCTCGTGCCAAATTTCACGTTTCTATGACACTGGAAAGTGAGAAAAATACATTCCGTACGTAAAATTTTGACGCTAATTCTTTTGCGCATAGAATTGAATAATCGAGTTGGGACCCATTAGTTTTTCCTATTTAGAACATATTCAATGCCCGTGCCAAATTTTAAGTTTCTATGTGAGAAAATTGGATTGTGTACGTAAAATTTGGACGCTAATTCTTTTGCGCATAGAATTGAATAATCGAGTTGGGACCCATTAGCTTTTCCTATTTATGACATAATCAATGCTCGTGCCAAATTTCAAGTTTCTATGTGAGAAAATTGGATTCCGTACGTAAAATTTGAAGGCTAATTCTTTTGCACATAGAATTGAATAATCGAGTTAGGACCCATTAGCTTTTCTTATTTATGACATAATCAATGCCCGTGCCAAATTTTAAGTTTCTATGTGAGAAAATTACATTCCGTACGTAACATTTGGACGCTAATTCTTTTGCGCATAGAATTAAATAACGGAGTTGGGACCCATTAGCTTTTCCTATTTATGACATAATCAATGCTCGTGCCAAATTTCAAGTTTCTATGTGAGAAAATTGGATTCCGTACGTAAAATTTGGATGCTAATACTTTTGCACATAAAATTGAATAATCGAGTTGGGACCCATTAGCTTTTCCTATTTATGACATAATCAATGCTCGTGCCAAATTTCACGTTTCTATGACACTGGAAAGTGAGAAAAATACAATCCGTACGTTAAATTTTGTTGCTAATTCTTTTGCGCATAGAATTGAATAATCGAGTTGGGACCCATTAGCTTTTCATATTTATGACATAATCAATGCTCGTGCCAAATTTCAAGTTTCTATGTGAGAAAATTGGATTCCGTACGTAAAATTTGGAGGCTAATTCTTTTGCACATAGAATTGAATAATCGAGTTGGGACCCATTAGCTTTTCCTATTTATGACATAATCAATGCTCGTGCCAAATTTCAAGTTTCTACTTGAGAAAATTGGATTCCGTACGTAAAATTTGAAGGCTAATTCTTTTGCACATAGAATTGAATAATCGAGTTAGGACCCATTAGCTTTTCTTATTTATGACATAATCAATGCCCGTGCCAAATTTTAAGTTTCTATGTGAGAAAATTACATTCCGTACGTAACATTTGGACGCTAATTCTTTTGCGCATAGAATTAAATAACGGAGTTGGGACCCATTAGCTTTTCCTATTTATGACATAATCAATGCTCGTGCCAAATTTCAAGTTTCAATGTGAGAAAATTGGATTCTGTATGTAAAATTTAGACGCTATTTCTTTTGCACATATAATTGAATAATCTAGTTAGGACCCATTAGCTTTTCCTATTTATGACATAATCAATGCCCGTGCCAAATTTTAAGTTTCTATGTGAGAAAATTACATTCAATACGTAAAACTTGGACGCTAATTCTTTTGTGCCTAGAATTAAATAACGGAGTTGGGACCCTTTAGCTTTTCCTATTTATGACATAATCAATGCCCGTGCCAAATTTCAAGTGTCTATGTGAGAAAATTGCATTCCGTACATAAAATTTGGAGGCTAATTCTTTTGCACATAGAATTGAAAAATCGAGTTGGGACCCATTAGCTTTTCCTATTTATGACATAATCAATGCCCGTGCCAAATTTTAAGTTTCTATGTGAGAAAATTACATTCCATACGTAAAACTTGGACGCTAATTCTTTTGTGCCTAGAATTAAATATCAGAGTTGGGACCCATTAGCTTTTCCTATTTATGACATAATCAATGCCCGTGCGAAATTTCAAGTTTCTATGTGAGAAAATTGGATTCTGTATGTAAAATTTAGACGCTATTTCTTTTGCACATAGAATTGAATAATCTAGTTAGGACCCATTAGCTTTTCCTATTTATGACATAATCAATGCCCGTGCCAAATTTTAAGTTTCTATGTGAGAAAATTACATTCCATACATAAAACTTGGACGCTAATTCTTTTGTGCCTACAATTAAATAACGGAGTAGGGACCCTTTAGCTTTTCCTGTTTATGACATAATCAATGCCCGTGCCAAATTTCAAGTTTCTATGTGAGAAAATTGGATTCCGTACATAAAATTTGGAGGCTAATTCTTTTGCACATAGAATTGAATAATCGAGTTGGGACCCATTAGCTTTTCCTATTTATGACATAATCAATGCCCGTGCCAAATTTTAAGTTTCTATGTGAGAAAATTACATTCCGTACGTAAAACTTGGACGCTAATTCTTTAGTGCCTAGAATTAAAAACCAGAGTTGGGACCCATTAGCTTTTCCTATTTATGACATAATCAATGCTCGTGCCAAATTTCAAGTTTCTATGTGAGAAAATTGGATTCCGTACGTAAACTTTGGACGCTAATTCTTTTGCACATAGAATTGAATAATCGAGTTGGGACCCATTAGCTTTTCCTATTTATGACATAATCAATGCTCGTGCCAAATTTCACGTTTCTATGACACTGGAAAGTGAGAAAAATACATTCCATACGTAAAATTTTGACGCTAATTCTTTTGCAGATAGAATTGAATAATCGAGTTAGGACCCATTAGCTTTTCCTATTTATGACATAATCAATGCTCGTGCCAAATTTCACATTTCTATGACACTGGAAAGTGAGAAAAATACATTCCGTACGGAATATTTTGACGCTAATTCTTTTGCGCATAGAATTGAATAATCGAGTTGAGACCCATTAGTTTTTCCTATTTTGAACATATACAATGCCCGTGCCAAATTTTAAGTTTCTGTGTGAGAAAATTGGATTATGTACGTAAAATTTGGACGCTAATTCTTTTGCGCATAGAATTGAATAATCGAGTTGGGACCCATTAGCTTTTCCTATTTATGACATAATCAATGCTCGTGCCAAATTTCAAGTTTCTATGTGAGAAAATTGGATTCCGTACGTAAAATTTGGAGGCTAATTCTTTTGCACATAGAGGTGAAAAATCGAGTTGGGACCCATTAGCTTTTCCTATTTATGACATAATCAATGCTCGTGCCAAATTTCAAGTTTCTATGTGAGAAAATTGGATTCCGTACATAAAATTTGGAGGCTAATTCTTTTGCACATAGAATTGAATAATCGAGTTGGACCCATTAGCTTTTCCTATTTATAACATAATCAATGCTCGTGCCAAATTTCACGTTTCTATGACACTGGAAAGTGAGAAAAATACATTCCGTACGTTAAATTTTGACGCTAATTCTTTTGCGCATAGAATTGAATAATCGAGTTGGGACCCATTAGTTTTTCCTATTTAGAACATATTCAATGCCCGTGCCAAATTTTACGTTTCTATGTGAGAAAATTGGATTGTGTACGTAAAATTTGGACGCTAATACTTTTGCGCATAGAATTGAATAATCGAGTTGGGACCCATTAGCTTTTCCTATTTATGACATAATCAATGCCCGTGCCAAATTTTAAGTTTCTATGTGAGAAAATAACATTCCGTACGTAACATTTGGACGCTAATTCTTTTGCGCATAGAATTAAATAACGGAGTTGGGACCCATTAGCTTTTCCTATTTATGACATAATCAATGCTCGTGCTAAATTTCAAGTTTCTATGTGAGAAAATTGGATTCCGTACGTAAAATTTGGAGGCTAATTCTTTTGCACATAGAGTTGAAAAATCGAGTTGGGACCCATTAGCTTTTCCTATTTATGACATAATCAATGCTCGTGCCAAATTTCAAGTTTCTATGTGAGAAAATTGGATTCCGTACATAAAATTTGGAGGCTAATTCTTTTGCACATAGAATTGAATAATCGAGTTGGACGCATTAGCTTTTCCTATTTATAACATAATCAATGCTCGTGCCAAATTTCACGTTTCTATGACACTGGAAAGTGAGAAAAATACATTCCGTACGTTACATTTTGATGCTAATTCTTTTGCGCATAGAATTGAATAATCGAGTTGGGACCCATTAGTTTTTCCTATTTAGAACATATTCAATGCCCGTGCCAAATTTTACGTTTCTATGTGAGAAAATTGGATTGTGTACGTAAAATTTGGACGCTAATTCTTTTGCGCATAGAATTGAATAATCGAGTTGGGACCCATTAGTTTTTCCTATTTAGAACATAATCAATGCTCGTGCCAAATTTCAAGTTTCTATGTGAGAAAATTGGATTCTATACGTAAAATTTGGACGCTAATTCTTTTGCGCATAGAATTGAATAATCGAGTTGGGACCCATTAGCTTTTCCTATTTATGACATAATCAATGCTCGTGCCAAATTTCAAATTTCTATGTGAGAAAATTGGATTCCGTACGTAAAATTTGGAGGCTAATTCTTTTGCACATAGAATTGACTAATCGAGTTGGACCCATTAGCTTTTCCTATTTATGACATAATCAATGCTCGTGCCACATTTCACGTTTCTATGACACTGGAAAGTGAGAAAAATACATTCCGTACGTAAAATTTTGATACTAATTCTTTTGCGCATAGAATTGAATAATCGAGTTGTGACCCATTAGTTTTTCCTATTTAGAACATATTCAATGCCTGTGCCAAATTTTAAGTTTCTATGTGAGAAAATTGGATTGTGTATGTAAAATTTGGACGCTAATTCTTTTGCGCATAGAATTGAATAATCGAGTTGGGACCCATTAGCTTTTCCTATTGATGACATAATCAATGCTCGTGCCAAATTTCAAGTTTCTATGTGAGAAAATTGGATTCCGTACGTAAAATTTGAAGGCTAATTCTTTTGCACATAGAATTGAATAATCGAGTTAGGACCCATTAGCTTTTCTTATTTATGACATAATCAATGCTCGTGCCAAAAATTTCACGTTTCTATGACACTGGAAAGTGAGAAAAATACATTCCATACGTAAAATTTTGACGCTAATTCTTTTGCACATAGAATTGAATAATCGAGTTAGGACCCATTAGCTTTTCCTATTTATGACATAATCAATGCTCGTGCCAAATTTCACGTTTCTATGACACTGGAAAGTGAGAAAAATACATTCCGTACGGAAAATTTTGACGCTAATTCTTTTGCGCATAGAATTGAATAATCGAGTTGAGACCCATTAGTTTTTCCTATTTTGAACATATACAATGCCCGTGCCAAATTTTAAGTTTCTATGTGAGAAAATTGGATTCTATACGTAAAATTTGGACGCTAATTCTTTTGCGCATAGAATTGAATAATCGAGTTGGGACCCATTAGCTTTTCCTATTTATGACATAATCAATGCTCGTGCCAAATTTCAAGTTTCTATGTGAGAAAATTGGATTCCGTACGTAAAATTTGGAGGCTAATTCTTTTGCACATAGAATTGAATAATCGAGTTGGACCCATTAGCTTTTCCTATTTATGACATAATCAATGCTCGTGCCAAATTTCACGTTTCTATGACACTGGAAAGTGAGAAAAATACATTCCGTACGTAAAATTTTGATGCTAATTCTTTTGCGCATAGAATTGAATAATCGAGTTGTGACCCATTAGTTTTTCCTATTTAGAACATATTCAATGCCTGTGCCAAATTTTAAGTTTCTATGTGAGAAAATTGGATTGTGTATGTAAAATTTGGACGCTAATTCTTTTGCGCATAGAATTGAATAATCGAGTTGGGACCCATTAGCTTTTCCTATTTATGACATAATCAATGCTCGTGCCAAATTTCACGTTTCTATGTGAGAAAATTGGATTCCGTACGTAAAATTTGGAGGCTAATTCTTTGCACATAGAGTTGAAAAATCGAGTTGGGACCCATTAGCTTTTCCTATTTATGACATAATCAATGCTCGTGCCAAATTTCAAGTTTCTATGTGAGAAAATTGGATTCCGTACGTAAAATTTGGAGGCTAATTCTTTTGCACATAGAGTTGAAAAATCGAGTTGGGACCCATTAGCTTTTCCTATTTATGACATAATCAATGCTTGTGCCAAATTTTAAGTTTCTATGTGAGAAAATTACATTCCATACGTAAAACTTGGACGCTAATTCTTTTGTGCCTAGAATTAAATATCAGAGTTGGGACCCTTTAGCTTTTCCTATTTATGACATAATCAATGCCCGTGCCAAATTTCAAGTTTCTATGTGAGAAAATTGGATTCCGTACATAAAATTTGGAGGCTAATTCTTTTGCACATAGAATTGAAAAATCGAGTTGGGACCCATTAGCTTTTCCTATTTATGACATAATCAATGCCCATGCCAAATTTTAAGTTTCTATGTGAGAAAATTACATTCCGTACGTAAAACTTGGACGCTAATTCTTTAGTGCCTAGAATTAAATAACGGAGTTGGGACCCATTAGCTTTTCCTATTTATGACATAATCAATGCCCGTGCGAAATTTCAAGTGTCTATGTGAGAAAATTACATTCAATACGTAAAATTTGGACGCTAATTCTTTTGCGCACAGAATTGAATAATCGAGTTGGGACCCATTAGCTTTTCCTATTGATGACATAATCAATGCCCGTGCCAAATTTCAAGTTTCTATGTGAGAAAATTGGATTCCGTACATAAAATTTGGAGGCTAATTCTTTTGCACATAGAATTGAAAAATCGAGTTGGGACCCATTAGCTTTTCCTATTTATGACATAATCAATGCCCGTGCCAAATTTTAAGTTTCTATGTGAGAAAATTACATTCCATACGTAAAACTTGGACGCTAATTCTTTTGTGCCTAGAATTAAATATCAGAGTTGGGACCCTTTCGGTTTTCCTATTTATGACATAATCAATGCCCGTGCGAAATTTCAAGTTTCTATGTGAGAAAATTGGATTCTGTATGTAAAATTTAGACGCTATTTCTTTTGCACATAGAATTGAATAATCTAGTTAGGACCCATTAGCTTTTCCTATTTATGACATAATCAATGCCCGTGCCAAATTTTAAGTTTCTATGTGAGAAAATTACATTCCATACATAAAACGTGGACGCTAATTCTTTTGTGCCTAGAATTAAATAACGGAGTAGGGACCCTTTAGCTTTTCTTATTTATGACATAATCAATGCCCGTGCCAAATTTCAAGTTTCTATGTGAGAAAATTGGATTCCGTGCATAAAATTTGGAGGCTAATTCTTTTGCACATAGAATTGAATAATCGAGTTGGGACCCATTAGCTTTTCCTATTTATGACATAATCAATGCCCGTGCCAAATTTTAAGTTTCTATGTGAGAAAATTACATTCCGTACGTAAAACTTGGACGCTAATTCTTTAGTGCCTAGAATTAAAAACCAGAGTTGGGACCCATTAGCTTTTCCTATTTATGACATAATCAATGCTCGTGCCAAATTTCAAGTTTCTATGTGAGAAAATTGGATTCCGTACGTAAACTTTGGACGCTAATTCTTTTGCACATAGAATTGAATAATCGAGTTGGGACCCATTAGCTTTTCCTATTTATGACATAATCAATGCTCGTGCCAAATTTCACGTTTCTATGACACTGGAAAGTGAGAAAAATACATTCCATACGTAAAATTTTGACGCTAATTCTTTTGCACATAGAATTGAATAATCGAGTTAGGACCCATTAGCTTTTCCTATTTATGACATAATCAATGCCCGTGCCAAATTTCACATTTCTATGACACTGGAAAGTGAGAAAAATACATTCCGTACGGAATATTTTGACGCTAATTCTTTTGCGCAAAGAAATGAATAATCGAGTTGAGACCCATTAGTTTTTCCTATTTTGAACATATACAATGCCCGTGCCAAATTTTAAGTTTCTATGTGAGAAAATTGGATTCTGTACGTAAAATTTGGACGCTAATTCTTTTGCGCATAGAATTGAATAATCGAGTTGGGACCCATTAGCTTTTCCTATTTATGACATAATCAATGCTCGTGCCAAATTTCAAGTTTCTATGTGAGAAAATTGGATTCCGTACATAAAATTTGGAGGCTAATTCTTTTGCACATAGAATTGAATAATCGAGTTGGACCCATTAGCTTTTCCTATTTATAACATAATCAATGCTCGTGCCAAATTTCACGTTTCTATGACACTGGAAAGTGAGAAAAATACATTCCGTACGTTAAATTTTGACGCTAATTCTTTTGCGCATAGAATTGAATAATCGAGTTGGGACCCATTAGTTTTTCCTATTTAGAACATATTCAATGCCCGTGCCAAATTTTACGTTTCTATGTGAGAAAATTGGATTGTGTACGTAAAATTTGGACGCTAATACTTTTGCGCATAGAATTGAATAATCGAGTTGGGACCCATTAGCTTTTCCTATTTATGACATAATCAATGCTCGTGCCAAATTTCAAGTTTCTATGTGAGAAAATTGGATTCCGTACGTAAAATTTGGAGGCTAATTGTTTTGCACATAGAATTGAATAATCGAGTTGGGACCCATTAGCTTTTCCTATTTATGACATAATCAATGCTCGTGCCAAATTTCAAGTTTCTATGTGAGAAAATTGGATTCCGTACGTAAACTTTGGACGCTAATTCTTTTGCACATAGAATTGAATAATCGAGTTGGGACCCATTAGCTTTTCCTTTTTATGACATAATCAATGCTCGTGCCAAATTTCACGTTTCTATGACACTGGAAAGTGAGAAAAATACATTCCATACGTAAAATTTTGACGCTAATTCTTTTGCACATAGAATTGAATAATCGAGTTAGGACCCATTAGCTTTTCCTGTTTATGACATAATCAATGCTCGTGCCAAATTTTACGTTTCTATGACACTGGAAAGTGAGAAAAATACATTCCGTACGGAAAATTTTGACGCTAATTCTTTTGCGCATAGAATTGAATAATCGAGTTGAGACCCATTAGTTTTTCCTATTTTGAACATATACAATGCCCGTGCCAAATTTTAAGTTTCTATGTGAGAAAATTGGATTCTGTATGTAAAATTTGGACGCTAATTCTTTTGCGCATAGAATTGAATAATCGTGTTGGGACCCATTAGCTTTTCCTATTTATGACATAATCAATGCTCGTGCCAAATTTCAAGTTTCTATGTGAGAAAATTGGATTCCGTACGTAAAATTTGGAGGCTAATTCTTTTGCACATAGAGTTGAAAAATCGAGTTGGGACCCATTAGCTTTTCCTATTTATGACATAATCAATGCTCGTGCCAAATTTCAAGTTTCTATGTGAGAAAATTGGATTCCGTACATAAAATTTGGAGGCTAATTCTTTTGCACATAGAATTGAATAATCGAGTTGGACCCATTAGCTTTTCCTATTTATAACATAATCAATGCTCGTGCCAAATTTCACGTTTCTATGACACTGGAAAGTGAGAAAAATACATTCCGTACGTTAAATTTTGACGCTAATTCTTTTGCGCATAGAATTGAATAATCGAGTTGGGACCCATTAGTTTTTCCTATTTAGAACATATTCAATGCCCGTGCCAAATTTTACGTTTCTATGTGAGAAAATTGGATTGTGTACGTAAAATTTGGACGCTAATTCTTTTGCGCATAGAATTGAATAATCGAGTTGGGACCCATTAGCTTTTCCTATTTATGACATAATCAATGCTCGTGCCAAATTTCAAGTTTCTATGTGAGAAAATTGGATTCCGCACGTAAAATTTGGAGGTTAATTCTTTTGCACATAGAACTGAATAATCGAGTTGGGACCCATTAGCTTTTCCTATTTATGACATAATCAATGCTCGTGCCAAATTTCAAGTTTCTATGTGAGAAAATTGGATTCCGTACGTAAAATTTGAAGGCTAATTCTTTTGCACATAGAATTGAATAATCGAGTTAGGACCCATTAGCTTTTCTTATTTATGACATAATCAATGCCCGTGCCAAATTTTAAGTTTCTATGTGAGAAAATTACATTCCGTACGTAACATTTGGACGCTAATTCTTTTGCGCATAGAATTAAATAACGGAGTTGGGACCCATTAGCTTTTCCTATTTATGACATAATCAATGCTCGTGCCAAATTTCACGTTTCTATGACACTGGAAAGTGAGAAAAATACATTCCATACGTAAAATTTTGACGCTAATTCTTTTGCACATAGAATTGAATAATCGAGTTAGGACCCATTAGCTTTTTCTATTTATGACATAATCAATGCTCGTGCCAAATTTCACGTTTCTATGACACTGGAAAGTGAGAAAAATATATTCCGTACGGAAAATTTTGACGCTAATTCTTTTGCGCATAGAATTGAATAATCGAGTTGAGCCCCATTAGCTTTTCCTATTTATGACATAATCAATGCTCGTGCCAAATTTCCAGTTTCTATGTGAGAAAATTGGATTCCGTACGTAAAATTTGGAGGCTAATTCTTTTGCACATAGAGTTGAAAAATCGAGTTGGGACCCATTAGCTTTTCCTATTTATGACATAATCAATGCTTGTGCCAAATTTCAAGTTTCTATGTGAGAAAATTGGATTCCGTACATAAAATTTGGAGGCTAATTCTTTTGCACATAGAATTGAATAATCGAGTTGGACCCATTAGCTTTTCCTATTTATAACATAATCAATGCTCGTGCCAAATTTCACGTTTCTATGACACTGGAAAGTGAGAAAAATACATTCCGTACGTTAAATTTTGACGCTAATTCTTTTGCGCATAGAATTGAATAATCGAGTTGGGACCCATTAGTTTTTCCTATTTAGAACATATTCAATGCCCGTGCCAAATTTTACGTTTCTATGTGAGAAAATTGGATTGTGTACGTAAAATTTGTACGCTAATTCTTTTGCGCATAGAATTGAATAATCGAGTTGGGACCCATTAGCTTTTCCTATTTATGACATAATCAATGCTCGTGCCAAATTTCAAGTTTCTATGTAAGAAAATTGGATTCCGTATGCAAAATTTGGAGGTTAATTCTTTTGCACATAGAATTGAATAATCGAGTTGGGACCCATTAGCTTTTCCTATTTATGACATAATCAATGCTCGTGCCAAATTTCAAGTTTCTATGTGAGAAAATTGGTTTCCGTACGTAAAATTTGAAGGCTAATTCTTTTGCACATAGAATTGAATAATCGAGTTAGGACCCATTAGCTTTTCTTATTTATGACATAATCAATGCCCGTGCCAAATTTTAAGTTTCTATGTGAGAAAATTACATTCCGTACGTAACATTTGGACGCTAATTCTTTTGCGCATAGAATTAAATAACGGAGTTGGGACCCATTAGCTTTTCCTACTTATGACATAATCAATGCTCGTGCCAAATTTCAAGTTTCTATGTGAGAAAATTGGATTCCGTACGTAAAATTTGGATGCTAATTCTTTTGCACATAGAATTGAATAATCGAGTTGGGACCCATTAGCTTTTCCTATTTATGACATAATCAATGCTCGTGCCAAATTTCACGTTTCTATGACACTGGAAAGTGATAAAAATACATTCCATACGTAAAATTTTGACGCTAATTCTTTTGCACATAGAATTGAATAATCGAGTTAGGACCCATTAGCTTTTCCTATTTATGTCATAATCAATGCTCGTGCCAAATTCCACGTTTCTATGACACTGGAAAGTGAGAAAAATACATTCCATACGGAAAATTTTGACGCTAATTCTTTTGCGCATAGAATTGAATAATCGAGTTGAGACCCATTAGTTTTTCCTATTTTGAACATATACAATGCCCGTGCCAAATTTTAAGTTTCTTTGTGAGAAAATTGGATTCTGTACGTAAAATTTGGACGCTAATTCTTTTGCGCATAGAATTGAATAATCGAGTTGGGACCCATTAGCTTTTCCTAATTATGACATAATCAATGCTCGTGCCAAATTTCAAGTTTCTATGTGAGAAAATTGGATTCCGTACGTAAAATTTGGAGGCTAATTCTTTTGCACATACAGTTGAAAAATCGAGTTGGGACCCATTAGCTTTTCCTATTTATGACATAATCAATGCTCGTGCCAAATTTCAAGTTTCTATGTGAGAAAATTGGATTCCGTACATAAAATTTGGAGGCTAATTCTTTTGCACATAGAATTGAATAATCGAGTTGGACCCATTAGCTTTTCCTATTTATAACATATTCAATGCTCGTGCCAAATTTCACGTTTCTATGACACTGGAAAGTGAGAAAAATACATTCCGTACGTTAAATTTTGACGCTAATTCTTTTGCGCATAGAATTGAATAATCGAGTTGGGACCTATTAGTTTTTCCTATTTAGAACATATTCAATGCCCGTGCCAAATTTTACGTTTCTATGTGAGAAAATTGGATTGTGTACGTAAAATTTGGACGCTAATACTTTTGCGCATAGAATTGAATAATCGAGTTGGGACCCATTAGCTTTTCCTATTTATGACATAATCAATGCTCGTGCCAAATTTCAAGTTTCTATGTGAGAAAATTGGATTCCGTACGTAAAATTTGGAGGCTAATTGTTTTGCACATAGAATTGAATAATCGAGTTGGGACCCATTAGCTTTTCCTATTTATGACATAATCAATGCTGGTGCCAAATTTCAAGTTTCTATGTGAGAAAATTGGATTCCGTACGTAAAATTTGAAGGCTAATTCTTTTGCACATAGAATTGAATAATCGAGTTAGGACCCATTAGCTTTTCTTATTTATGACATAATCAATGCCCGTGCCAAATTTTAAGTTTCTATGTGAGAAAATAACATTCCGTACGTAACATTTGGACGCTAATTCTTTTGCGCATAGAATTAAATAACGGAGTTGGGACCCATTAGCTTTTCCTATTTATGACATAATCAATGCTCGTGCCAAATTTCAAGTTTCTATGTGAGAAAATTGGATTCCGTACGTAAAATTAGGATGCTAATTCTTTTGCACATAGAATTGAATAATCGAGTTGGGACCCATTAGCTTTTCCTATTTATGACATAATCAATGCTCGTGCCAAATTTTAAGTTTCTATGTGAGAAAATTGGATTCCGTACGTAAACTTTGGACGCTAATTCTTTTGCACATAGAATTGAATAATCGAGTTGGGACCCATTAGCTTTTCCTTTTTATGACATAATCAATGCTCGTGCCAAATTTCACGTTTCTATGACACTGGAAAGTGAGAAAAATACATTCCATACGTAAAATTTTGACGCTAATTCTTTTGCACATAGAATTGAATAATCGAGTTAGGACCCATTAGCTTTTCCTATTTATGACATAATCAATGCTCGTGCCAAATTTTACGTTTCTATGACACTGGAAAGTGAGAAAAATACATTCCGTACGGAAAATTTTGACGCTAATTCTTTTGCGCATAGAATTGAATAATCGAGTTGAGACCCATTAGTTTTTCCTATTTTGAACATATACAATGCCCGTGCCAAATTTTAAGTTTCTATGTGAGAAAATTGGATTCTGTACGTAAAATTTGGACGCTAATTCTTTTGCGCATAGAATTGAATAATCGAGTTGGGACCCATTAGCTTTTCCTATTTATGACATAATCAATGCTCGTGCCAAATTTCAAGTTTCTATGTGAGAAAATTGGACTCCGTACGTAAAATTTGGAGGCTAATTCTTTTGCACATAGAGTTGAATAATCGAGTTAGGACCCATTAGCTTTTCCTATTTATGACATAATCAATGCCCGTGCCAAATTTCACATTTCTATGACACTGGAAAGTGAGAAAAATACATTCCGTACGGAATATTTTGACGCTAATTCTTTTGCGCATAGAATTGAATAATCGAGTTGAGACCCATTAGTTTTTCCTATTTTGAACATATACAATGCCCGTGCCAAATTTTAAGTTTCTATGTGAGAAAATTGGATTCTGTACGTAAAATTTGGACGCTAATTCTTTTGCGCATAGAATTGAATAATCGAGTTGGGACCCATTAGCTTTTCCTATTTATGACATAATCAATGCTCGTGCCAAATTTCAAGTTTCTATGTGAGAAAATTGGATTCCGTACATAAAATTTGGAGGCTAATTCTTTTGCACATAGAATTGAATAATCGAGTTGGACCCATTAGCTTTTCCTATTTATAACATAATCAATGCTCGTGCCAAATTTCACGTTTCTATGACACTGGAAAGTGAGAAAAATACATTCCGTACGTTAAATTTTGACGCTAATTCTTTTGCGCATAGAATTGAATAATCGAGTTGGGACCCATTAGTTTTTCCTATTTAGAACATATTCAATGCCCGTGCCAAATTTTACGTTTCTATGTGAGAAAATTGGATTGTGTACGTAAAATTTGGACGCTAATACTTTTGCGCATAGAATTGAATAATCGAGTTGGGACCCATTAGCTTTTCCTATTTATGACATAATCAATGCTGGTGCCAAATTTCAAGTTTCTATGTGAGAAAATTGGATTCCGTACGTAAAATTTGAAGGCTAATTCTTTTGCACATAGAATTGAATAATCGAGTTAGGACCCATTAGCTTTTCTTATTTATGACATAATCAATGCCCGTGCCAAATTTTAAGTTTCTATGTGAGAAAATAACATTCCGTACGTAACATTTGGACGCTAATTCTTTTGCGCATAGAATTAAATAACGGAGTTGGGACCCATTAGCTTTTCCTATTTATGACATAATCAATGCTCGTGCCAAATTTCAAGTTTCTATGTGAGAAAATTGGATTCCGTACGTAAAATTAGGATGCTAATTCTTTTGCACATAGAATTGAATAATCGAGTTGGGACCCATTAGCTTTTCCTATTTATGACATAATCAATGCTCGTGCCAAATTTTAAGTTTCTATGTGAGAAAATTGGATTCCGTACGTAAACTTTGGACGCTAATTCTTTTGCACATAGAATTGAATAATCGAGTTGGGACCCATTAGCTTTTCCTTTTTATGACATAATCAATGCTCGTGCCAAATTTCACGTTTCTATGACACTGGAAAGTGAGAAAAATACATTCCATACGTAAAATTTTGACGCTAATTCTTTTGCACATAGAATTGAATAATCGAGTTAGGACCCATTAGCTTTTCCTATTTATGACATAATCAATGCTCGTGCCAAATTTTACGTTTCTATGACACTGGAAAGTGAGAAAAATACATTCCGTACGGAAAATTTTGACGCTAATTCTTTTGCGCATAGAATTGAATAATCGAGTTGAGACCCATTAGTTTTTCCTATTTTGAACATATACAATGCCCGTGCCAAATTTTAAGTTTCTATGTGAGAAAATTGGATTCTGTACGTAAAATTTGGACGCTAATTCTTTTGCGCATAGAATTGAATAATCGAGTTGGGACCCATTAGCTTTTCCTATTTATGACATAATCAATGCTCGTGCCAAATTTCAAGTTTCTATGTGAGAAAATTGGATTCCGTACGTAAAATTTGGAGGCTAATTCTTTTGCACATAGAGTTGAATAATCGAGTTAGGACCCATTAGCTTTTCCTATTTATGACATAATCAATGCCCGTGCCAAATTTCACATTTCTATGACACTGGAAAGTGAGAAAAATACATTCCGTACGGAATATTTTGACGCTAATTCTTTTGCGCATAGAATTGAATAATCGAGTTGAGACCCATTAGTTTTTCCTATTTTGAACATATACAATGCCCGTGCCAAATTTTAAGTTTCTATGTGAGAAAATTGGATTCTGTACGTAAAATTTGGACGCTAATTCTTTTGCGCATAGAATTGAATAATCGAGTTGGGACCCATTAGCTTTTCCTATTTATGACATAATCAATGCTCGTGCCAAATTTCAAGTTTCTATGTGAGAAAATTGGATTCCGTACATAAAATTTGGAGGCTAATTCTTTTGCACATAGAATTGAATAATCGAGTTGGACCCATTAGCTTTTCCTATTTATAACATAATCAATGCTCGTGCCAAATTTCACGTTTCTATGACACTGGAAAGTGAGAAAAATACATTCCGTACGTTAAATTTTGACGCTAATTCTTTTGCGCATAGAATTGAATAATCGAGTTGGGACCCATTAGTTTTTCCTATTTAGAACATATTCAATGCCCGTGCCAAATTTTACGTTTCTATGTGAGAAAATTGGATTGTGTACGTAAAATTTGGACGCTAATACTTTTGCGCATAGAATTGAATAATCGAGTTGGGACCCATTAGCTTTTCCTATTTATGACATAATCAATGCTCGTGCCAAATTTCAAGTTTCTATGTGAGAAAATTGGATTCCGTACGTAAAATTTGGAGGTTAATTGTTTTGCACATAGAATTGAATAATCGAGTTGGGACCCATTAGCTTTTCCTATTTATGACATAATCAATGCTCGTGCCAAATTTCAAGTTTCTATGTGAGAAAATTGGATTCCGTACGTAAAATTTGAAGGCTAATTCTTTTGCACATAGAATTGAATAATCGAGTTAGGACCCATTAGCTTTTCTTATTTATGACATAATCAATGCCCGTGCCAAATTTTAAGTTTCTATGTGAGAAAATAACATTCCGTACGTAACATTTGGACGCTAATTCTTTTGCGCATAGAATTAAATAACGGAGTTGGGACCCATTAGCTTTTCCTATTTATGACATAATGAATGCTCGTGCCAAATTTCAAGTTTCTATGTGAGAAAATTGGATTCCGTACGTAAACTTTGGACGCTAATTCTTTTGCACATAGAATTGAATAATCGAGTTGGGACCCATTAGCTTTTCCTTTTTATGACATAATCAATGCTCGTGCCAAATTTCACGTTTCTATGACACTGGAAAGTGAGAAAAATACATTCCATACGTAAAATTTTGACGCTAATTCTTTTGCACATAGAATTGAATAATCGAGTTAGGACCCATTAGCTTTTCCTATTTATGACATAATCAATGCTCGTGCCAAATTTTACGTTTCTATGACACTGGAAAGTGAGAAAAATACATTCCGTACGGAAAATTTTGACGCTAATTCTTTTGCGCATAGAATTGAATAATCGAGTTGAGACCCATTAGTTTTTCCTATTTTGAACATATACAATGCCCGTGCCAAATTTTAAGTTTCTATGTGAGAAAATTGGATTCTGTACGTAAAATTTGGACGCTAATTCTTTTGCGCATAGAATTGAATAATCGTGTTGGGACCCATTAGCTTTTCCTATTTATGACATAATCAATGCTCGTGCCAAATTTCAAGTTTCTATGTGAGAAAATTGGATTCCGTACGTAAAATTTGGAGGCTAATTCTTTTGCACATAGAGTTAAAAAAATCGAGTTGGGACCCATTAGCTTTTCCTATTTATGACATAATCAATGCTCGTGCCAAATTTCAAGTTTCTATGTGAGAAAATTGGATTCCGTACATAAAATTTGGAGGCTAATTCTTTTGCACATAGAATTGAATAATCGAGTTGGACCCATTAGCTTTTCCTATTTATAACATAATCAATGCTCGTGCAAAATTTTACGTTTCTATGACACTGGAAAGTGAGAAAAATACATTCCGTACGTTAAATTTTGACGCTAATTCTTTTGCGCATAGAATTGAATAATCGAGTTGGGACCCATTAGTTTTTCCTATTTAGAACATATTCAATGCCCGTGCCAAATTTTACGTTTCTATGTGAGAAAATTGGATTGTGTACGTAAAATTTGGACGCTAATTCTTTTGCGCATAGAATTGAATAATCGAGTTGGGACCCATTAGCTTTTCCTATTTATGACATAATCAATGCTCGTGCCAAATTTCAAGTTTCTATGTGAGAAAATTGGATTCCGCACGTAAAATTTGGAGGTTAATTCTTTTGCACATAGAACTGAATAATCGAGTTGGGACCCATTAGCTTTTCCTATTTATGACATAATCAATGCTCGTGCCAAATTTCAAGTTTCTATGTGAGAAAATTGGATTCCGTACGTAAAATTTGAAGGCTAATTCTTTTGCACATAGAATTGAATAATCGAGTTAGGACCCATTAGCTTTTCTTATTTATGACATAATCAATGCCCGTGCCAAATTTTAAGTTTCTATGTGAGAAAATTACATTCCGTACGTAACATTTGGACGCTAATTCTTTTGCGCATAGAATTAAATAATCGAGTTGGGACCCATTAGCTTTTCCTATTTATGACATAATCAATGCTCGTGCCAAATTTCACGTTTCTATGACACTGGAAAGTGATAAAAATACATTCCATACGTAAAATTTTGACGCTAATTCTTTTGCACATAGAATTGAATAATCGAGTTAGGACCCA
Organism: Eleutherodactylus coqui; assembly: GCF_035609145.1. Taxonomy (NCBI): domain Eukaryota; kingdom Metazoa; phylum Chordata; class Amphibia; order Anura; family Eleutherodactylidae; genus Eleutherodactylus; species Eleutherodactylus coqui. Next base: position 48,647,891 of record NC_089844.1, on the reverse strand, counting down.
TTAGCTTTTCCTATTTATGTCATAATCAATGCTCGTGCCAAATTCCACGTTTCTATGACACTGGAAAGTGAGAAAAATACATTCCATACGGAAAATTTTGACGCTAATTCTTTTGCGCATAGAATTGAATAATCGAGTTGAGACCCATTAGTTTTTCCTATTTTGAACATATACAATGCCCGTGCCAAATTTTAAGTTTCTTTGTGAGAAAATTGGATTCTGTACGTAAAATTTGGACGCTAATTCTTTTGCGCATAGAATTGAATAATCGAGTTGGGACCCATTAGCTTTTCCTAATTATGACATAATCAATGCTCGTGCCAAATTTCAAGTTTCTATGTGAGAAAATTGGATTCCGTACGTAAAATTTGGAGGCTAATTCTTTTGCACATACAGTTGAAAAATCGAGTTGGGACCCATTAGCTTTTCCTATTTATGACATAATCAATGCTCGTGCCAAATTTCAAGTTTCTATGTGAGAAAATTGGATTCCGTACATAAAATTTGGAGGCTAATTCTTTTGCACATAGAATTGAATAATCGAGTTGGACCCATTAGCTTTTCCTATTTATAACATATTCAATGCTCGTGCCAAATTTCACGTTTCTATGACACTGGAAAGTGAGAAAAATACATTCCGTACGTTAAATTTTGACGCTAATTCTTTTGCGCATAGAATTGAATAATCGAGTTGGGACCTATTAGTTTTTCCTATTTAGAACATATTCAATGCCCGTGCCAAATTTTACGTTTCTATGTGAGAAAATTGGATTGTGTACGTAAAATTTGGACGCTAATACTTTTGCGCATAGAATTGAATAATCGAGTTGGGACCCATTAGCTTTTCCTATTTATGACATAATCAATGCTCGTGCCAAATTTCAAGTTTCTATGTGAGAAAATTGGATTCCGTACGTAAAATTTGGAGGTTAATTGTTTTGCACATAGAATTGAATAATCGAGTTGGGACCCATTAGCTTTTCCTATTTATGACATAATCAATGCTCGTGCCAAATTTCAAGTTTCTATGTGAGAAAATTGGATTCCGTACGTAAAATTTGAAGGCTAATTCTTTTGCACATAGAATTGAATAATCGAGTTAGGACCCATTAGCTTTTCTTATTTATGACATAATCAATGCCCGTGCCAAATTTTAAGTTTCTATGTGAGAAAATAACATTCCGTACGTAACATTTGGACGCTAATTCTTTTGCGCATAGAATTAAATAACGGAGTTGGGACCCATTAGCTTTTCCTATTTATGACATAATCAATGCTCGTGCCAAATTTCAAGTTTCTATGTGAGAAAATTGGATTCCGTACGTAAAATTAGGATGCTAATTCTTTTGCACATAGAATTGAATAATCGAGTTGGGACCCATTAGCTTTTCCTATTTATGACATAATCAATGCTCGTGCCAAATTTTAAGTTTCTATGTGAGAAAATTGGATTCCGTACGTAAACTTTGGACGCTAATTCTTTTGCACATAGAATTGAATAATCGAGTTGGGACCCATTAGCTTTTCCTTTTTATGACATAATCAATGCTCGTGCCAAATTTCACGTTTCTATGACACTGGAAAGTGAGAAAAATACATTCCATACGTAAAATTTTGACGCTAATTCTTTTGCACATAGAATTGAATAATCGAGTTAGGACCCATTAGCTTTTCCTATTTATGACATAATCAATGCTCGTGCCAAATTTTACGTTTCTATGACACTGGAAAGTGAGAAAAATACATTCCGTACGGAAAATTTTGACGCTAATTCTTTTGCGCATAGAATTGAATAATCGAGTTGAGACCCATTAGTTTTTCCTATTTTGAACATATACAATGCCCGTGCCAAATTTTAAGTTTCTATGTGAGAAAATTGGATTCTGTACGTAAAATTTGGATGCTAATTCTTTTGCGCATAGAATTGAATAATCGTGTTGGGACCCATTAGCTTTTCCTATTTATGACATAATCAATGCTCGTGCCAAATTTCAAGTTTCTATGTGAGAAAATTGGATTCCGTACGTAAAATTTGGAGGCTAATTCTTTTGCACATAGAGTTGAATAATCGAGTTAGGACCCATTAGCTTTTCCTATTTATGACATAATCAATGCCCGTGCCAAATTTCACATTTCTATGACACTGGAAAGTGAGAAAAATACATTCCGTACGGAATATTTTGACGCTAATTCTTTTGCGCATAGAATTGAATAATCGAGTTGAGACCCATTAGTTTTTCCTATTTTGAACATATACAATGCCCGTGCCAAATTTTAAGTTTCTATGTGAGAAAATTGGATTCTGTACGTAAAATTTGGACGCTAATTCTTTTGCGCATAGAATTGAATAATCGAGTTGGGACCCATTAGCTTTTCCTATTTATGACATAATCAATGCTCGTGCCAAATTTCAAGTTTCTATGTGAGAAAATTGGATTCCGTACATAAAATTTGGAGGCTAATTCTTTTGCACATAGAATTGAATAATCGAGTTGGACCCATTAGCTTTTCCTATTTATAACATAATCAATGCTCGTGCCAAATTTCACGTTTCTATGACACTGGAAAGTGAGAAAAATACATTCCGTACGTTAAATTTTGACGCTAATTCTTTTGCGCATAGAATTGAATAATCGAGTTGGGACCCATTAGTTTTTCCTATTTAGAACATATTCAATGCCCGTGCCAAATTTTACGTTTCTATGTGAGAAAATTGGATTGTGTACGTAAAATTTGGACGCTAATACTTTTGCGCATAGAATTGAATAATCGAGTTGGGACCCATTAGCTTTTCCTATTTATGACATAATCAATGCTCGTGCCAAATTTCAAGTTTCTATGTGAGAAAATTGGATTCCGTACGTAAAATTTGGAGGTTAATTGTTTTGCACATAGAATTGAATAATCGAGTTGGGACCCATTAGCTTTTCCTATTTATGACATAATCAATGCTCGTGCCAAATTTCAAGTTTCTATGTGAGAAAATTGGATTCCGTACGTAAAATTTGAAGGCTAATTCTTTTGCACATAGAATTGAATAATCGAGTTAGGACCCATTAGCTTTTCTTATTTATGACATAATCAATGCCCGTGCCAAATTTTAAGTTTCTATGTGAGAAAATAACATTCCGTACGTAACATTTGGACGCTAATTCTTTTGCGCATAGAATTAAATAACGGAGTTGGGACCCATTAGCTTTTCCTATTTATGACATAATCAATGCTCGTGCCAAATTTCAAGTTTCTATGTGAGAAAATTGGATTCCGTACGTAAACTTTGGACGCTAATTCTTTTGCACATAGAATTGAATAATCGAGTTGGGACCCATTAGCTTTTCCTTTTTATGACATAATCAATGCTCGTGCCAAATTTCACGTTTCTATGACACTGGAAAGTGAGAAAAATACATTCCATACGTAAAATTTTGACGCTAATTCTTTTGCACATAGAATTGAATAATCGAGTTAGGACCCATTAGCTTTTCCTATTTATGACATAATCAATGCTCGTGCCAAATTTTACGTTTCTAT